>NC_067121.1:40632736-40968736 GCF_021347895.1 Acanthochromis polyacanthus | reverse complement strand
TACCTTTTGATAATTCAGTTTTAGTTGTGATTTTGTCATGAAATACAAGCTTCACACAGCAAAATATTTACCATCTGAGAGAGAGAGAGAAAGCCTGCTGCAGGATAAAAACACTGAATTAAAAATATTTCTAACATTTGTTAAATAGTCTTTCAGATTAACATAAACTGCAAGAAGTCTCATGTATGTTACTGCATGTTATACTGCAGATTTAGAGCTGTTCTGCAATAGCTTTTGTCCTGTTATGATGAGCTGTAGAGATGGAGGGAGTTGTTACTTTAACGTCTTTATCGCTGCAGACAGGTGGTGGATTGTTAAACAAGCAGCTTCTTATTAATGAAATCAGATGGATGATTCTAAATATGTGACAAGTGAAGCAAAGATGTGAAAAGTTGAGCTCCACATTCACACGTTTAATCTAATGATTTATTTACATTATTCAGTGGTTGTAGGGTTGATGGTAGCAGCATCTTTTCCACAGGTCTGAATGTCCTGGAGCTAGACGTTAAACTGAGGTGCTTCCAGAGAACAGGCCTGGTGTTGCAGCTCTGCAGCCGTCTGTGGATGGTTTAAAGTAGAGACAAACTAGAAAGTGCTTTTTGTCTGTGAAGGTAGAAAAGGGCAGTCCATTTACTGTTCATCTGCAACAACAACAATAAAATCCTGCTGGTGATCATCACAGCAGGTCACTGTGACATCCTGGATTTCTATGAAAATCTCATTTCATTTTTCTGTGTTCCAGTTTTTGCAGTGATGACTCAGACAGTTCAGACCAACGGGGTTCAACCCCTCAGTAAGACCTGGGAGCTGAGTCTGTATGAGCTCCAGAGAACTCCACAGGTAATGTTTGATTCTGTGTGTTTGCTGTGTGTTTTCTGCTACATGGCCTTTAAATGCTTTTTTGTCTCAGATGTAAATGTGTTTTTATTCCATGTGGTGAAACATGAAAAGGAGCTGGAGCATTTCATGTGTAACAGCAAACCTTAACACTCACAGTTTATCAGATTTAGACCTTCTGATGATATAGTCACTGCTGGAACACATTTATGAGGTGCTGAAGCTCCTCCATCCTCCTGGATATACACCGCCATCCAAAAAAAAATAAATCACACGCTCTAATATTTGGTTGGACCGCCTTTAGCTTTGAGTACGACACTCGTTTGCTGTGACATCGTTTAATAAGCCTCTGCAGTGTCACAGCGTTTATTTCTGTCCAGAGGTGCATTCGTTTTTACAAAGATCTTGTTTTGATGATGGTAGTTGGACCAAAGTCTTCTTCAGAACATCCAAAGATTCTCTCTGCCTCTCTTCTTACCCTGATGCCCCCATCCCTCTGGAACAGGGTAGATCTGGACCCATCAGACCTTCTTCCATTGATCCAGAGTCCAATCTTTATGCTCCACAGAAAACTGAAGCCTTTTTTTCTCATCATCCTCACTGATGAGTGGTTTTCTTAGAGCTACAGCTGTTTAGTCCCAATCCTTTGAGGATGCTCTTACTTTCTCTATTAAACAGCCGTGAGTTCTACTGTTGGTTTCCTACGATCATCTAAGAGTTTGTTCCTGAAGATGATGGTTGTCCACTATATTTCCAGGTTCTAATGATGCATTGGACGGTTCTTAACCTGAATGTAGTCGTTTCATCTCCTTAGATGTTTTCGTTGCTTGATACAGGCTAATAATTTGACCCTTTTAAAACAGATTAACTTCCTTTATGACCACAGGACATGTCTTCCATGGTTGTTGAAGGAATGAGAAGCTCCTCCCTGCATCAGCTAGGGTTAAACAAGTTGTATCATCACTGCAGTAATTATCCAATGGAAGATTCTGAACTATTTGCTTAGTTAGATCCAGGTGGAGACTTTTTTTTGGACAGGCGGTGTATAACACAGACATGTGCATCCAGAAAGACGACAACATGAGTCTCAGTCCATAGACGTAGATGTATGTGTGCTGACCTACATCTCGATCTGTTTCTTGCTGCCACAGGAGGCTATAACAGATGGACTGGAGATAGCGGTGTCGCCCAGGTCCTTGCACAGCGAACTCATGTGTCCCATCTGTCTGGACATGTTGAAGAACACAATGACAACCAAAGAATGTCTGCACCGCTTCTGTGCTGATTGTATCATCACAGCTCTGAGATCTGGGTGAGTTTCTGACCGGCGACCCCCTTCTATGTCCAGGTTAACACCAGCTAATCTAGTAAACGCTAACGTCAGAGCTGTAGAGGATCAGAAGAGGTGACTTCTGAGAGAAGAGAGGGTGTCTTCTTTCAGATCTTTTCAGGTGCCCAGTGGTAGAAGTTGGCTTCCCTTAAGAAATAATGTGGATGGTGAAAGGCTAGAGCTTAGAATGTGTATTAAAATGACCTTTTACAGCCCAAAATAGTGAAGGGGGGGTGGGGGGGTAGTTTTAGATTTAAGTTCAATTCAATTTTATTTATATAGCGTCAGTTACAGTCAAATCGTCTCAAGACGCTTTACAGAACCCATATGCCTGACCCCCAGAGCAGCCCAAAGGAGACAGTGGCAGGAAAACACCCTTTAACAGGGAAGAAACCTCGAGCAGAACCCGGCTCTATATAGGGGGGACCCATCTGCCTGCTGGCCGGGGGGGTTGAGAGGGACAGAGGAGGGCAAGGGGGAGGGATGGGAGAAGAGGGAGGGGTGGGAAAGCAAGGAAAACACAACACACATTTGGATACATGTATGACAGGATATGTGACACAGACAAAGTATAAGCTAACATTGAAAACTGACTCATAGTTTACTCTGATGATGTACGGCTCTGACATTAAACATACTCCATATATAGCTAGCAGTAAAATTCAAACAGTATGTAAGTTAGCATAACAGTATAGTGAAGGCGATGCAGAGTTGACTGGTGGAAAAAGGGAGCTGGAAGCAGAGGGCTGGAGGAAGGTCAGCAGCAGCATCCCACAGTGGACATGGTGGAGACTGGACCAGCTGGTGGAACATCAACCGCAGATCTGAAGCATCCAGCTCTGGAACCAGGGACACTCGGAGAAATAACACAGGGGGAAACAGAGTGAATGTACTGCAATAACGGTATACATATTAAATGTAAAGGTAGATAGAGAAGGGCTCAGTGCATCAAGAGAAGTCCCCCAGCAGCCTATAGGCCTATAGCAGCATGACTAGGGGCAGAACGAAGGGACGTCCAAGAAGGAGTCAGCTGTGCAATGAAGACACAAGCCGAACCCCTGTGGGTCACCCAGTCAGCCCCAACTATAAGATTTGTCAAAAAGGAACGTTTTAAGCCTGGTCTTAAAAATAGAGAGGGTGTCTGCCTCCCGAACCCAAACTGGGAGCAGGTTCCACAGGAGAGGCGCTGATAACTGAAGGCTCTGCCTCCCATTTTGCTTTTAGAAAGTTGCTTATGACAGAAATGTAAATGCTGATGGCTCTGTGGTTTTGGCTGATGATTCTTCTGCTTGTCTTTGCAGTAACAAAGAGTGTCCTACCTGTCGTAAGAAGCTGGTGTCCAAGAGGTCGTTGCGTCCAGACCCAAACTTTGATGCTCTGATTAGTAAGTAATCACCAGAGGAATGGACCAGGTTAAAGGAGAACTCCAAAAGATCGACACAAACCGAACATTGTCACAGAACACCAAACGGAAAGCGTTCATTTGTTGAGATTTTTCATGGCTTTCTGGAGGGCTGAGGTGCTACAGTGGAGTTTTGGGGTCCTTCACCAAGAAAATGTTCTGTTATTTGACATTTAATGTAGTTTTTACATCATTGTGTGTAATTCTGTGCATGTTTAAAACCCAAAACACCACAGGTTGTTGTTTCAGCTGTGGATCCTTTATCATTCCATTTGGCCAGTCAGATTTCTAAATGGTCTGAAGGGATGTCACTTTCTGTGTGGATGGAGAAACCAACCTGGTTCCTCTCATACCTTTTCCTCTTCCTGAATCATTCTTTCACAGCTGTAATTCTTCACTGCGGTCCACATTCTTTCCTCACATCATTTCTGTAGTGAAGACATTAGGAGACTGATTCATTTGCTTCCTCTGTGGCTGATGCAGTAAACCACAGAACACAGGAAACAAACACTTCAAGTCTCTAATAATATCTAATGGACACTTCATTGTCTCATACCTAAATATAAAACAAACCCTTTTTTTCTAGCATAACGTTCAGAAAACTCTATTGTCTTGTTTTCAGGCCATCCGAGTATCCTTTCCCTCCAGAGCTTTACAGAGCTCTCATAGTTATTTTCCATTCATTGGGCTTTGGCACCGTTACACAAAACCACTTTTGTCTCAGTGCTGTGGAGCCTCAGAACGGTGGTAAAAACCCTGCATTTATTTATCCTGTTTCAGGTAAGATTTATCCCAGCCGTGACGAGTACGAAGCCCACCAGGAGAGAGTTTTGGCCCGCATTAGCAAACACAACAACCAGCAAGCCCTGTCCCACAGCATAGAGGAGGGGCTGAAGATACAGGCTATGACCAGGTACACACACACACACAGGCTATGACCAGGTACACACACACACACACACACACACAGGCTATGACCAGGTACACACACACACACACACACACACACACACACAGGCTATGACCAGGTACACACACACACACACACACACACACACACACACACACACACACACACACACACACAGGCTATGACCAGGTACACACACACACACACACACAGGCTATGACCAGGTACACACACACACACACACACACAGGCTATGACCAGGTAACACACACACACACACACAGGCTATGACCAGGTACACACACACACACACACACAGGCTATGACCAGGTACACACACACACACACACACACAGGCTATGACCAGGTAACACACACACACACACACACACACACACACAGGCTATGACCAGGTAACACACACACACACACACACACACACACACACACACACACACACACCTACAGGCTATGACCAGGTAACACACACACACCTCAGCACACACACACGACTAAAACTGCAGCCTCGTCTGCATTTCTTCTCAGACTGCAGCGCGGAAAGAGACACACGGTGGAGAATGGAAGTGGAGCTGAGGACAACGGAGACTCTTCTCACTGCAGCAACGCCTCCGTCCACAGCAACCAGGTGAGACGGACACGTGTTATTCTGAAACTCATAAAAGAAGCAAAACAAACATGGGGGGGGGTCCATCCAGTTTAGTGTCGTTTTCACACCAAATGAATGTGGTTCCCCAGGAGGCGGGTCCGAGCATCAAGCGCACCAAGACGAGCGACGACAGCGGCTTGGACATGGATAACGCTGCAGAGAACGGGGGCGGGGACTCTGTGATTGACGGGGGAGCCAGCGAAATAGAACTGGTGTTCAGGCCTCATCCCACCCTGATGGAGAAGGACGACGGTCACAACAGGTAGGCAGACGCTCAAACCCAGCTGCTTCTGCTCTCTGTGTTCTCAACAACTAATACAGTGATACGTGGATGTTTTTGAACCGTTCTGCTGCCTGATTTTGCCTGCATAGAACATCAAACGTACAGGAACATTGATCACTGCGTCCACATCTGGCTGCTGCATGCTGAGTTGTGACCGTGTGCTCATGTGTGCTCGTGTCTGATGGAATCGTTGCAGCGTGGAGTTCGTTCCTCGTTACATTAAGACGTCTGGTAACGCCACGGTGGATCACCTGTCTAAATACCTGGCCGTCCGACTGGCTCTGGAGGAGCTGAGGAGAAACGCCGAGGCCAGTCCTGTCAACGTGGAAGCAGCTTCAGAGAAACAGTACACCATCTACATCCCCACAGCTGGAAACCAGTTCACTGTGAGTACACGCTGACACACAGCTGCTGTAGAGCTGTAGGCTTTCTGATCTTCACCGCTGGATGTTTAATGCTGCTGACCTCAATCTGACTCTGCAACGCGTCTTCAAAAAACTCTGTGTAGAAATGCATTTGAAAGTTAAAAACACACTGACTCTTTAAAAGAGGCCAAAACATTTATTTACAGTGTTAAATACAGCAGGTCCTCAGTTTACGGCGTCCTCAACTTACAGCGTTTTATCGTTACATCAGAGCTGGTTATGTGGAACTAGTTGATGAGCGGATGAATACGTCGTCACACGTCTTTGTTTCCATTCTCTGGTTGTACTCCACCTTGGATTGTGCTGCATTCACTAACTTTTTACCTTCATTATGGCTCCCTGCATAAGTCAGACTCTTCTGATGGAAGAAAAGGAAAGCCGTCTCCATGGAAGTGAGATTAGACAGAATAAAACACTGGGAACAGAAACATCGGCATTATTAGATCAAGTAGTAAAACCTGTGCTACATGTTCTGTTATCTTCTAGTAAAATGATTCATACATGCATGAAAGTCGTTGGTACTCATGACTTTATGAAGAACTGATGGATATCGTGATGAACAGAACGGATTTGTTTACTTATTTTTTTTGAGTTCTTACGGTAAAAATCAACGTTCATCACTCTGTAGGAACAGAACTCTGATGTAAGTGGAGGACCTGCTGTAATGAAAATGTGTTCCTGACTTCAAACCCAGAGGATTTCTTTTAGTTTGGAGCCAGTCTGTTGCATTTTATTTGCTTGTTCTGAGTGAAAATTGAGAAACTCAGTTGAAAAAGAATCTGATGCTCATAGTGCTTCATTCCAAGAGACGGACTGCTCTGTTTCATTCCCTTCCTGAATGTTCTCATCCAGACTTTCTAGCGCCTTCCCACTTTGATATGTGCCTCGATTTTGAAGCCACAGTTCAGTACATCGTCTTCTGAGTAGCAAAAACAACAACGTGCTTTACGTCTAAGGCACTCAGAAGCTCCATATTCTGAGTGTTAAATGTAGTAAAAACATGTTCATTAAGACAAATGTGATGTATTTAGAATGAGTATAAACTAAGCGTTAAGGCCAGCGGTACGGTTTCACAGTAGCTCAGAGCGATGCAGCCGGTCTCTCTCTTGTGTTCAGCAGCTGCTTTGCTAATACTTTTGGCCCTGACTTTTGGATGCTGTTAAAGAGCAGCAGGGAGACATAGCTGGACCTGTCGCTATGGTGATGGGCTCATGTGGGTGATGCTGTTGAATAGAGTGTAATCCCCCGCTGCTCTGCTGCTGTAATTCACACAGAAACCCAAAGCTTATGATGCTTCTCCATACATGCAAACCTCAGACAGAACAGCTTCTTAGAGATGAGGCTGAGGCTCCTTAAGTGGACCAAGGAGCCTTTTCAGACTGAAACTCAAAGCTGACAGAAGCTGAGGTCTTCGTTTGTGACTCACGCTTCTATAAGCCGCTGTCCATCTGTAACTCTCAATTTCAGAAATTAGTTTCCCTGAAAATGCCATGTAGCGTATAAGCAGCTGATCAGGAACAGAGGTACCAGCATGTCTCCCTGACCCGTCCTGTCTGATCTGTCCACAGGTTCTGAACGGTTCTTTCTCCCTGGAGCTGGTCAGCGAAAAGTACTGGAAGGTCAACAAGCCCATGGAGCTCTACTTCGCTCCCACTAAAGAGCACAAGTAGACGCACATAAAAACACACACACTCACACACACTCGGCGGTAGGAAGCGAACACACGGACTGGGCTACACCTGCACACACCAGAAACCAGAGGAGAAGTGTGTGTCTGAAGGAGATGAAGGGGGTCGTTTAGCCCTCTGAAAGGACTCTGTAAAAAGCAAAAACTCTGTTTTATATTCTCTGTATCTTTCTCTGTGTGTCTGTAGAAGGTAGCAGATCAGAACAGCAGACTGTAGGTTCTCCCCAAACACCACGGTCCATCTTCACTCTGTTAGCTCCTTTCTGACTTCATTAAATGCGTTCTATTTGTCTTCAGCACAGCCTCCTTTGAATGGGAGATTTTGGACTGAGAAACGAGGTGAAATGTTGAGTCTGTCGCTGTGGATTTAGAGACAAATCCAGCTGTGTCCAAATGATGTAAATACTCGTGGACGTACACGTTGGTGTGTTTAAACTATACAAGGTTCTGTAAAATGACTCGTACAGACAGAAAGACCATCATTCATCATGTAGCATCAAAGTGTTTTGCTTTTCAGCGTCTGTGGCTGGAATTCCCCTCTCTGAAATGTTCGTGCAACTTCGAGTTCTGCTCTATTAAAAACTTGATTTGTAAATTTGAAAATGTGTTTTCTGGTAGCTCATCTGAAGGTTTCTTATCAGATCACACCACTGCTGGAAGAAGAACTAGAAGCATTCAAACTGATCACTTAAATCTGATTACTGTATTCATTGTTCAGTTTAAGAACATTAGTGCTTTTTTTTTAAGTTGGACGTCACCCAGAGGGGAATTAATCACACATGTGCAGGTAGTAATCAGTGTTTGACATGAAGGAATCATGTTTAGAGAATCTAGTTCTCATAGATCTTAAAATCTAAATTGGCATCAAACAGACTGAAACCAACATTTATTGAGACACTTTCCACTGCAGGAACTTACAGAAACCGCCTCGTGATTTGGCTCTTTCTACGTTTCTGTGATCGTGGTGCAACAAAACAACAACAAACAAACAACAAACTGGATGGAACTGCGGCTCTATGATCATCAGGGTTTGTTTTGTTGATGTCAAATTAATTTTATTTCAGGGGCCTCATTCAGCCCAGTCTGACCTCTGGTGGACCGGCATCAGAAGTTCACATTTAAGGAATTATCTTTTTACTAAACGTCATGAACAGCCTGAAATTTCTGAAGAAAAATAAATTCCATTTCAACCAAATTCATCCTCAGTTTATCATTTCCACATTACAACTTCCAGGTCACAGTTTATCTACAAAAAGGCACAAAGCTGACAGTCAGGTGTCTGGAGCTGGATTATATAGCATTTATGATAAAAAAAACATCAAAAACAGACAAAACATTACCAGAACGAGACCCCAAATCACAAAAGAACAATCTATTTTACTTTATGATCAAAACAATTTGTCATGGTCTAGAAATTATTTTAAATTTATATATTATATTTTAAATTTCTCTCATTTTTCCACTTTGAGGGCCGGATTGGACCCTCTGGAGGGCCGCTTTGGGCCCACGGGCCTCATGTTGGACCCTCCTGGCTTATATGGTCATTTTTGTGTTGTTTGGTTGCATTTTAAGGCATATAATCAGCAGGTTTCCAGTGCCACTCAGACTGATTTATTTCATTTCTTACCTGAAAGACGTCCTGCAGGTGAACGTGCTCCAAAGGTTCAGGTTCCTCTCAAAGTTCCTGCAGTGGAACAGCTGACCGTGTCCATGTTCTGTCTCACTGAAGGCCTTTGAGCAGCGCTACACGGTGCTCATCCACTTACATCTATGTAGTGCTGTGACGTTAAAAAAGAGCGATTTCTCTGTAATCTGTCCACCCAGGGAGAGTTCATGAGGGAGGCTGCAGTGTAGGGAACAGCGAGCATCAAACGGAGGGTGAATGGATTCCTGTGAACACATGAACAGTTTGGATGGAGGATCTGGAAGCTGATGTGTTGATCTGTTGTCTGTAGGAACAAACTGTCCTCTGATGTCTGCTCTCTGCGGCTCGTCCTTTTATAAATGTCTTTTGTAACCTGCAGCGGAAGCGGTGTGAGATTGCAGGAGGGTTCTGAGGGGAGGGAGGGGATGTATTCTTATTTTTTGCAGCCCCATAGACAGTTTGACCGTTAATGTTCACCATCTGTCCACAAACCTGCTCCCTCAGCCGTTAAACCGAGGGTTTGGATAAATGTTTTATTCTCTATGTAGCTAACTTAGGAGTCTGAATGTCAAACGAGAACAGAACCTCCAGAGGATTTAGTGACGATTCAACCTTTCCAGTGAATGTGAAACCACAGATGTTGCTTTGACTCTTTTTGCCGCCTTTTTTTGTTGATGATTTGTCGTCACACCTCGAGGAACCGCAACATTTACACACGTGATCTTTTTAACGGGACTTTGTTTGTTTGAACTGATGATGCACCAGTTTGTTTGTTTGTTTTTTTGTTTTTTAAAACTGTGACAGAGAAATGTAAAGTTTGTTGGTGTGAGCAGAAGTGCAAAGTTGGTGTGAAAATGTGCCGGCGCTGCGATGGCTGCTGACGGCCACTAGGGGGCGTGGACACTAATCTGAGTGAAGCGATGAGTGTTTGTGCATCAGACTCTGAAATGACCTGTCTGCACCCATGGACTCGTTCTCACTGCTGTTACGACTACGTTTGTTTTTTAAAGGTTGGAAAAGACATTTTACTGACAGCGAAACCTGGAAGCTTTTTTTGTTGTACGAAAATTCAATATTTTGCAGTGGGTTTATGATCGAGCCTCTATTTGATTTTTGGATTCGTACAAACCTGAGCCAGGGATAAAAACGAGTAGATTCATATTTGCTGCAGCAACAGAATTGATGGAAACTCATTGATGGAAAGTCATACTTTGGAATGGAAATGATTTAGTAAGTCTGACTTATTAGATCAAATCTGAGGTTAGAAAGTCAACAATCTGAGATAAAAAAGCCAAATTTTGATTTATCCTGTACATAATTTAAAAAATAAATAAAAATCACAATTAACTGGGCCTCCACAGATGATTTTTTAATCTCTTTCTTCATATTTCTCCTCCTGGTTTGCGTCGGCTGCATTGTGAAGCTTTTTCCAGATGTTTTCAAACTGTTCCACTCTGTCCATCTCTTTCACCTTCTGTGCAGATTTATTTTTATTTTGTGGAGATCTGTTCCTCCGCAGATGCAGCTACAGTTTCCCTGCATCCAGTTTGGAACTTCCCAGTTGAAATTGGTGAAAATGTTCCTTGAAACTGAAAGTTTTAGTTGTTTCTTCTGCCCGATTCGCTGCATTTCTTTAAGTTTTGAATTATTGGGGAATTAAGTGTAAATGTGTCACCTTGGGCTCTGGAAAATTTATAGATGACATTTTTAAACTAAATTCTGACATTTTATGGACAAAATCAATGTACCGAGGAAAAAAGTTAGATTAATAGAGAATGTTAATGTTTATTGCTGAGCTCCTGTTCCGTTGTCATGGCGACGTGGCCTCCATAACTGAGTTTTTGTTGGTAACGTGCCAGCTGGTCTCACATCCCAGGTGGGTTTTCTGGGTTTTAGGAAAGAAAGATTTGATGTGATGGCGGTGGAGCTCCCGTCTCGTTTTCAGTCCCAGAGTGTCTGATCTCTGTGTGGAATCTGTGTACTGCATTTTTCTTCTGTTTGGACAATAAACCTGAATCTGTGTTCAGAGGAACTGATCGTCTGTCTCATCAGAAGCACCAAACAGGCGTTAACCGTGTTTTCAGTCTGCATTTCAGGTCTCAACTTATTTTCTGTACAGCGTCGATTAAAGAACAAAAAATAACATGAAATGTAAGTTAAACTAGATTAGATGATGATGTAACACTGCTATGTTTATATGGACACATTTAAGTTTTTCTGCAGAATAAACGATGAAACATGGATTTATGTGGCAAACAGGAGATTCCTCAGAGCAGCCACAGTCTGAGCGATGATCACATTAATGAGTCAGTGTTCAGCTTCAGATCTTTATTCTTCTGCTTCCAGATATCAAAAGAATCAATATAAGCGGTAAAACCTGAAAATCAGGCTCAACAAAACAGCATGGTGTTGGTGTAAGTAGAAAAAAAGAGTCAATGAACAAACATGTTCAGAAAGTTAGAACGGTTTGGGTCAAAATGAATCCACTCCCAGCATGCACCGGGAAAAACCAGCAGTCAGTGACGGTCCATCCATCGTTTCATTTCCTCAGCCTGGATGAGTCAAAGGCTCCAGAGAGGAGGAGGAAGGAGAAGCAGGAGGAGGAGGAGGAGCAGAGCAGCAGTTTGAAGGAGCTGCTTTGTGTTTCTGCTTCGGCCAGCGGAGGCAGAAGGAGGTGCCAGCATCTCCTACATCCCACAAGTTAAAGGACAGAATGCAGAGGGAGAAAAAAACACAAAGAGGAGGGAAAAGGTGCAGCAGGAAGACGCTCGGCTCCGGTACAAAATAAAAGTCCACCAACAGACTCTGCAGGTTCTGGAGCTTCACACCGTCTTCCTGGCTGTCAGAACTCTGACGATAGAACCGACTCCTCCCACCGCCAGAGCCTGAGGACCAAACACAGAAATCATTCAGCTTCATGTACGTGTTGTTATGAAGCTGAAGGCCAGCTTACAGGTTAGGTTGAGCTTTTACCACTGTGGCTGCTTTAATACAACGCTTTCCTACCACCTGCTAAAGTCACTTTAAATCACGATGCCTTGAAATGTGTGAATATTTTAATTACATTTAGTATTTCCACAGATTTTAAGTTAGAAGTGTTTTTATAGTACAGACTAAACTTTAATATTTAAAATGGCCTTCTAAAGAAAAAACTCTAAAAACATCACAGTGGTCAGTGGCTTTTCTGCAACGGTAAATCAGATCAGTGTCCTTCATTCTTATACTGCTGGAAGGCCTACAGACCTACAGACAGCCGTGTTTGCAGTGATGTGTGAATAAATGTGTGTCATCTTTAAAGGGTGAACTCCCAGAACACCTCAGCATGCTTTCAGCTCCACGAGTATAATATATATGTAGTATACTAATATCTCCATCTAACCTCCAAGTGGCTGCTTCTCAATGTTCCCTGGACTCTAATGAACTTTGGCAAAACAACGTTCTCCCATCATGCACCACGGTCCCAGAATAAGCTCTAAAACTTAAACTAGAAACATTCATATCCAATAATGAGTTTAAGAATATCATAAAGAATGCAGTGAAGGAGGGATGTCCATCTGCTCATCTGTCTTATAGAACTCTTAAATGTTGTACGGCTGCTACTCGGCCCTGTAACAGAGATCTCTATTCTCAGTGGGACTTTCTGGGTAAATAAAGGTAAAGAATATCGATGTTTGTCAAGGAAAACCAGAGTTCAGACGATCTCTAACAACTAAACAAAGCTCTGAGGGATCTGTTATTTACACCTTTAGTTTCCCTTTTACACAGCGCTGCTCTTTGTGAAAATGAAGCCAGATTTTAGCTCCAGCTTTAAGGTCGTATAAAGTTTGTCCCCGTCTTCTGTCAGCGTGTTGTTTTTGGCTCTTTATTCACCTTTTCGTGCCACTGCAGCAGGACGGCGCTGCTGTTGTCGGACGGCTTCTCGAAGCCTCTGTAGATGTATTTCATCAGCAGGTCCACTCCTGCTTTGTCCAGCGAGCCCACGGCTTTCTCAATGTCGCTGCTCTTAAAGCTGCTCAGCACTTTGACCACCAGAAGCTCCGCTCGATCCTAAACCAACACATGCAGCGAGAAAACCATCCGTTAGACAACAGGAAGCTCATTTTAACAGCAGATAAGAGACACGCTGAGCTCCAGTATGTCAGCAGAACAACTGTGCATCCAATTTACAGGAGAATTTAAATGAGAACAGAACAAACCGTGTAAATGTTGTGATATTCTGAAAACTAAAGAAAAACTGTTCAGTGACAAAAATGGAGGAACTTCAGTATTTAAAAGCTGGAACTCTGACTGATAAATGAGCAGAATGTCTTTCTTTCCTCCTTTGTTAAAGTAATTCCTTCCTAAGTTGAAGCTTTTAAAAGCTGTTCAAACAACCTCACCTCTAATTAGAACACACTTAAACTGTTTTGATGACTTTTTTTTATTTGTTATTTTAACTTTTTCAGATATGCAGCGGTAGAAAAAAGTTTTCAGACATCCTTAAAATTTTACAGCATCTCAAATATGATCAAGAAATATTTGTGGAAAATCTTTTTTGTGTTTTCCACGAGGTGTGGCTGCAACAGACACAAACAGTTTGTCTTTGTTTGGACCCAAATGTCTTGTTATGGAACCGATCGATGTGAAGTTTTTAGAGGCTTTGTAGGATTTGTTCAGCGTTGTGGCTGTGATCGTACTAAAAGAAACTACATCTGAACACCTCACAGTGACTCTTAACACGATATTTCACAATATGTGGACGTCCCAAAACTTTTCTCCACTCTTGCACATGTCGTGTAACACAAGCATGTTTTATTCCTCTTTAAAAACTGAAAGCCAGGAGAATGACAACGACAAAAAGAAAAGAGCATAGATGGATGTACGCATTATGAAAGTCATGTTGGAGCCGTTATTCATGTCTCTTTATTTTTACTACGGACTGGCCTTATATCAGGTTTTATGTTGATCTGTAGGGGGCGCTAGGGTCCTGGTTTTTAAAAGCTCCAGTAATGAGGTCAGGTGTGTTGGACGGGGAGCAAACAGATGTTTTACTGTGATAGATTTTAGTTTGTTTGTTTTACAAAGTTAAAGGAAATGTTTTACTTAAACGGTTAAAGAATAAACGGATTGATAAATCCACAGAAGAACTGTGTAGAGCACATTTCTGTTGGGTTTGTTTGCCCGGAGCACACATCCACCAATAACATCCCACAGCGGCCTTTAAACTGGTTACATCCTGCTGCAGTCATGCAGACGTACGTTTAAATCCTCTACATCCATCTGCACAGAGTAATACACACAGTAATGTAAAACACAACTGAAAGTGAGGAGCAGAAAGACAGAAAAATGACTAAATAAGTATAAATTATTAGTAAATAAAATGATGGGCAAAATACATATTTTTAAAATGACGGAGAAAAAATGAACTAATAAATAGATAATGGACATTAAAAAAATAGAGAAATTAAGAAAAAAAAGAAAAATGAAATCAGGTAAATCAATAAAATTAGATTGAAGAAAGTGAGTAGATGTTAAAAAACACATTAAAACTACTTTAAAAGCCTTAAAATAACAAAAAACTGATCTCAACATTCCCACTCCTGTTAGTCGGATAAAGTCTCATCAGATGATTCTCACTTAATCAGGAACTTTTATGTTCGTCCTTCTCAGGTCTTAATATGAATCTGACTTTCCTGAATCACTTTAATCAGCTGAAGGAGTTTCTGTTTTCATCCATTCAGAGCCTTTAAAAAAAAAAACACTCCAGGTTTGTGGTTAATGCTTGAAATTATGAACCTGGTGAAACAGAAAGCGAGGAGCATGAGCGTATTAAAGGAAAACACCTTGGCGTTCTGGTTCTTGGTGTTGATTGGAGGGTTCTTCAGGACGGCCTGCAGAGCTCCGTTCATGTTCCCCTTAAAGAACATCAGTCAAGGAACAAACAGAGGACAGAGATACGAGCAGGTTTCAGCTGAAGATAAACAGAAAACGCTGCAGAATGAAGGAACGTGTGATTACAGCATCATAGATTCCAGTACAGAAACTAACCAGTTCTCTGGAGCTGAGATGATTATTTAGAGTATTAGGACAACAATTTTGACAGTTTATTCAAATATTTAATCAAAACTCAACTCATTCCAGCTCCTCTTTTTGTCTTCTATGATCAGAAACCTCAGGAAAACTTCATTATTTCTGCATTTTGGGGCATTTTAAACACTGCGACATAAAAGGCTGCATAAAAACATGATAAAATTGACTTTATATTAGATAATAAAGATGAAATAAGAGCAATTATCAACAGCTAGTTCTAACTTGACGTCATTCATGGGGTCATATTTTAAAGATCTGAGCTCATACGACAGCAAAAACATCGTCCCTTTTTTCTCTGATGTTTAAAATGCATTGGAGATCCTGTTAAATAGGATTTAATTAAGGACATTAAACAAACAAAACTATACAGACTAATTACCAGAAATAACCCGTCATCACCTGTAATCATGTAAAATATCACGTCTGATGAATCTGCAAACGTGTTTTTGGTCAGTTAGTGGTTTTCACAAAGACACACAAACAGAAGTTATGTTTGTATGTAACTGCAGCTTCTTAAATGAGAGTATTTTCATTTTTTTCCTTCTCTGTTACAGTAAACTGAATATCTTTGTGGACAAAAGAAGAAATTTGCCATATTTTGGGTTTGGGAAACACTGACATTTTACACCATTTCCTGAACACTTACAGAGCAAATTACTGATCAAGTGATGGAGAAAATGATAGAAAATGAATGCAGTCGTTGGTTTTCCAGCCCTGTCGTAGACATGACTGCAGCACAGCTTAAAGAAGGCCTCCAACCCACCGACAGCAGTCTGGTTCACTTTTTGACACCTGAGCTAATTGTTCCAAAACTTTACAGTAAACTAACCTGGCATCACTCTGGCAAAACACTGGGGCAATTAAAGGGTAAAAAAACGTGTTAAAACACCCGTTTTCTGGACGTGTGGACTGAAATATGTGAGGGAACCACACCCTCCTGCTGGGTCTGACACCCGGAAACCACTTTTTGATGAAAACTACAAAAAATAAATAAAAATGCGCCACGTATCTGCCGCTCATGTGTTATTTTAACAGCAACAACGTGAGATATTTTGAATTTATAACAGTAAACAGAGAAGCAGAGAAGCTACAGCCCCCTCCAGGCCTGCCCCGGTCCCCACCGGTCCCCCGGTAGCGGAAGGATATTGTCGGAGCAAACCGTCCACCTCCGCTTCGTCCGGACCTCCCTGGTTCTCTCCTCCGTCCTCCTCGTCCACGAACTTGTTCTCGTCGTATTCATCTACGTCTACCTTCCTGAAGCGGTCGGACACCGTGTTTTTAGACATTCTGGACCCGACGAGGAAAACCGTGAAGATGAAGAACAGCAGACTTCCCTCTGCAGCCCTACTTCCTGCTTCCCTCGCTTCCTCTTTCTTCTTCTGCTACATTGTAGAGACGGTCGGTGGTCGCTTTAGTCGCTGCAGCGCCCCCTGTCGGGATACCGGGGTGTAGCTCCTACTTTATCTTTGTTATTAAACCTTCTGGAAAAATTATGGAGTCATAGGAGTGCCATAGTAAAATATAAATCTGTTAAAAAAATAAGGAAATAAATGTGCAAAATGTAAAGGGAGCAAAAAAATGAAATAATAAAAATACAATGAAAGAACAAATAAATATGAAGAGGAATAAATAAATAAATAAATCTGCTAAAAATGAGGAAATAAATATGTAAACATAAAAAGAAATAAATAAAGAAGGAAATACGTGTGTAAATACAAAGAGGAACAAATGAAAAAGATTAATCTTTTTTTAAAAAAGGAAATAAATGTCAAAATACAGTGAGGAACAAATAAAAGAAGAAATGAATAAATAAAGGAAAAAATTATATAGAGGAATAAATACATAAATAACTCTGTTCAAAATAGAGAAATAAATAAATATATATTTTAAAACAGGAATTAAATAAAATTATAAAGACGAACAAATAAAGAATAAATATAAAAAGGTAAATCTTGTCATTGCTTTTTCTTTCTCATATAGCTCAACAGGTTAAGCAGGCGACCCATGTACAGGGCTGGTCCCCGACGCAGCGGTCGGGTTCGATTCCTGCTCGCGGCCCTTTGCTGCATGTCTTTCCCCCACTCTTCTCCCACGTTTCCTGTCTGTCTCTTCACTGCACCTATCAATAAAAGCCTAAAAAGGCCCAAAAAAACACACCATTTGATGAAATAATGTAAACTTGGCCGTGAAAAACACTATAGAGCAGTTTTCTTTTTTTAAAAAAAAAAGAATTTTGTCCAAAAAAAAAGCCATAGTATACTATGTCGAAAAAAATGACATTTTTTTCAACATGTCATAAAAACACGCCATTTGATGATATAATCTAAAGTAGGCCGTGAAAAACACTATAGAGCAGTTTTTTGGGGAAAAAAAACATCAAAAATTTTGTCCAAAAGAAAAACGCCATAGTATAGTGTTCTTCTTTTCCTTTCGGCTTTTCCCTTCAGGGGTCACCACAGTGAATCAATTGCCTCCATCTAACCCTGTCTGCTGCATCCTCTTCTCTCACACCAACTACCTTCATGTCCTCTTTAACCACATCCATAAACCTCCTCTTTGGTCTTCCTGGCAGTGGGAAACTCAGCATCCTTCTACCAATATATTCACTCTCTCTCCTCTGGACATGTCTGAACCATCTCAGTCTGGCCTCTCTGACTTTATCTCCAAAGCCTCTAACATGTGCTGTCCCTCTGATGTACTCATTCCTGATCCTATCCATCCTGGTCACTCCCAAACAGAACCTCAGCATCTTCAGTTCTGCTACCTACAGCTCTGCCTCCTGTCTTTTCCTCAGGGACACTGTCTCCAGACCAAACAACATGGCTGGTCTCACCACAGTTTTGTAAACCTTTCCTTTCATTTTAGCTGAAACTCTTCAATCACACATCACACCTGACACTTTTCTCCAGCCGGTCCTCCACAGGTACATCATCAGGACCAAGTGCCTTTCCATTCAATATCCTCTTCAATGCCCTTCTCACTTCATCCTTACTAATCTTTGCTACTTCCTGGTCCACAACATTCACCTCTTCTACTCGTCATTCTCTCTCATTTTCCTCATTCATCAACTCTTCAAAGTACTCTAGTATGTCGTCTGAAAAGTCATCAAAAACATCATAATTTTGCATGTCGTCAAAAATGTCACCAAAAACGTCACAGTTTAGTATGTCGTCCGAAAAATCATGAAAAACATCATAGTTTAGTATGTCGTCCGAAAAGTCACAACAAACGTCATACTTTATGTTGTCTGAAAAGTCACCAAAAATGTAAGTTTCTTATGTCATCCGAAAAGTCACCAAAAATGTGATACTTTATTATGTCGTCCGAAAAGTCACCACAAACGTCATAGTTTAGTATGTCGTCTGAAAAATCACGAAAAACGTCATAGTTTAGTATGTCGTTGGAAATCTCACCAAAAACGTCATAATTTACTATGTCGTCCGAAAAATAAGCAAAAACATCATAGTTTAGTATGTCATTCGAAAAGTCACCAAAAACGTCATAGTTTAGTAGGTTGTCCGAACAGACAACAAAATTGTCATAGTTAAGGATGTCTTCTGAAAAGTCATCAAAAACGTCATAGTTTCGTATGTTGTCAAAAAAGTCACCAAAGACATCATAGTTTAGTATGTTGTCAAAAAAAGTCACCAAAGACATCATAGTTTAGTACGTGATCGGAAAAGTCACCAAAAACGTTATAGTTTAGTATGTTGTCCGAAAAGACAACAAAATTGTCACAGTTTAGGATGTCATCCGAAAAGACAACAAAATTGTCACAGTTTAGTATGTCATCCGAAAAGTCACCAAAAACATCATAGTTTAGTATGTCGTCCGAAAAATCACGAAAAACATCAGTTTAGTATGTCGTCCAAAAGGTCACCACAAATGTCATACTTTCATATGTTCTCCGAAAAGTCACCAAAAACATCAGAGTTTAGTATGTCGACCCAAAAGTTAAAAAAAATCATATTTTAATTTTTCGTCCGCAAAGTCACAAAAACGTCATCGTTTAGTATGTGATCGGAAAAGTCACCAAAAACGTCATAGTTTAGTATGTCGTCCGAAAAGTCATCAAAAACGTCATAGTTTCGTATGTTGTCAAAAAAGTCACCAAAGACATCATAGTTTAGTATGTGATCGGAAAAGTCACCAAAAACGTCATAGTTTAGTATGTTGTCCGAAAAGACAACAAAATTGTCATAGTTTAGGATGTCGTTCGAAAAATCACGAAAAACATCAGAATTTAGTATGTCGACCCAAAAGTTTAAAAAAAAATCATATTTTAATATTTCGTCCGCAAAGTCACAAAAACGTCATCGTTTAGTATGTCATCCGAAAAGTCACCAAAAACGTCATAGTTTAGTATGTCGTCCGAAAAGTCATCAAAAACGTCATAGTTTCGTATGTTGTCAAAAAAGTCACCAAAGACATCATAGTTTAGTATGTGATCGGAAAAGTCACCAAAAACGTCATAGTTTAGTATGTTGTCCGAAAAGACAACAAAATTGTCATAGTTTAGGATGTCGTTCGAAAAATCACGAAAAACATCAGAGTTTAGTATGTCGACCCAAAAGTTTAAAAAAAATCATATTTTAATATTTCGTCCGCAAAGTCACAAAAACGTCATCGTTTAGTATGTCATCCGAAAAGTCACCAAAAACGTCATAGTTTAGTATGTCGTCCGAAAAGTCATCAAAAACGTCATAGTTTCATATGTTGTCAAAAAAGTCACCAAAGACATCATAGTTTAGTATGTGATCGGAAAAGTCACCAAAAACGTCATAGTTTAGTATGTTGTCCGAAAAGACAACAAAATTGTCATAGTTTAGGATGTCGTTCGAAAAATCACGAAAAACATCAGAGTTTAGTATGTCGACCCAAAAGTTTAAAAAAAAATCATATTTTAATATTTCGTCCGCAAAGTCAAAAAAAGGTCATCGTTTAGTATGTCATCCGAAAAGTCACCAAAAACGTCATAGTTTAGTATGTCGTCCGAAAAGTCATCAAAAACATCATACTTTCGTATGTTGTCAAAAAAAGTCACCAAAGACATCATAGTTTAGTACGTGATCGGAAAAGTCACCAAAAACGTTATAGTTTAGTATGTTGTCCGAAAAGACAACAAAATTGTCACAGTTTAGGATGTTGTCCGAAAAGACAACAAAATTGTCACAGTTTAGTATGTCGTCCGAAAAGTCACCAAAAACATCATAGTTTAGTATGTCGTCCGAAAAATAACGAAAAACATCAGTTTAGTATGTCGTCCAAAAAGTCACCACAAATGTCATACTTTCATATGTTCTCCGAAAAGTCACCAAAAATGTCATAGTTTAGTATGTCGTCTGAAAAGTCATCAAAAACATCATAGTTTAGTATGTCATCTGAAAAATTACTCAAAACATCATTGTTTACTATGTCATCTGAAAAATGACCAAAAACGTGATAGTTTAGTATGTCGTCCGAAAAGTCACAAAAAACGTCATAGTTTAGTATGTCGTCCGAAAAGACAACAAAATTGTCATAGTTTAGTATTTTTTAAGAAAAGTCACCAAAATTGTCATAGTTTAGTATGTCGTCTAAAAATTCATGAAAAACATCATAATTTGGCATGTCGTCCAAAAAGTCACCAAAAACGTCATAGTTTAGTATGTTGTCCGAAAAGACAACAAAATTGTCACAGTTTAGGATGTCATCCGAAAAGACAACAAAATTGTCACAGTTTAGTGTGTCGTCCGAAAAGTCACCAAAAACACCATAGTTTAGTATGTCGTCCGAAAAATCACGAAAAACATCAGTTTAGTATGTCGTCCAAAAAGTCACCACAAATGTCATACTTTCATATGTTCTCCGAAAAGTCACCAAAAATGTCATAGTTTAGTATGTCGTCTGAAAAGTCATCAAAAACATCATAGTTTAGTATGTCATCTGAAAAATTACTCAAAACATTATTGTTTACTATGTCATCTGAAAAATGACCAAAAACGTGATAGTTTAGGATGTCATCCGAAAAGACAACAAAATTGTCACAGTTTAGTATGTCGTCCGAAAAGTCACCAAAAACATCATAGTTTAGTATGTCGTCCGAAAAATCACGAAAAACATCAGTTTAGTATGTCGTCCAAAAGGTCACCACAAATGTCATACTTTCATATGTTCTCCGAAAAGTCACCAAAAATGTCATAGTTTAGTATGCCGTCCGAAAAGTCACCAAAAACATCAGAGTTTAGTATGTCGACCCAAAAGTTAAAAAAAAATCATATTTTAGTATTTCGTCCGCAAAGTCACAAAAACGTCATCGTTTAGTATGTCATCCGAAAAGTCACCAAAAACGTCATAGTTTAGTATGTCGTCCGAAAAGTCATCAAAAACGTCATACTTTCGTATGTTGTCAAAAAAAGTCACCAAAGACATCATAGTTTAGTACGTGATCGGAAAAGTCACCAAAAACGTTATAGTTTAGTATGTTGTCCGAAAAGACAACAAAATTGTCACAGTTTAGGATGTCATCCGAAAAGACAACAAAATTGTCACAGTTTAGTATGTCGTCCGAAAAGACAACAAAATTGTCACAGTTTAGGATGTCATCCGAAAAGACAACAAAATTGTCAGTTTAGTATGTCGTCCGACAAGTCACCAAAAACACCATAGTTTAGTATGTCGTCCGAAAAATCACGAAAAACATCAGTTTAGTATGTCGTCTAAAAATTCCTGAAAAACATCATAATTTGGCATGTCGTCCAAAAAGTCACCAAAAACGTTATAGTTTAGTATGTTGTCCGAAAAGACAACAAAATTGTCACAGTTTAGGATGTCATCCGAAAAGACAACAAAATTGTCACAGTTTAGTATGTCATTCGAAAAGTCACCAAAAACGTCATAGTTTAGTAGGTTGTCCGAACAGACAACAAAATTGTCATAGTTAAGGATGTCTTCCGAAAAGTCATCAAAAACGTCATAGTTTCGTATGTCGTCAAAAAAGTCACCAAAGACATCATAGTTTAGTATGTTGTCAAAAAAAGTCACCAAAGACATCATAGTTTAGTACGTGATCGGAAAAGTCACCAAAAACGTTATAGTTTAGTATGTTGTCCGAAAAGACAACAAAATTGTCACAGTTTAGGATGTCATCCGAAAAGACAACAAAATTGTCACAGTTTAGTATGTCATCTGAAAAGTCACCAAAAACATCATAGTTTAGTATGTCGTCCGAAAAATCACGAAAAACATCAGTTTAGTATGTCGTCCAAAAGGTCACCACAAATGTCATACTTTCATATGTTCTCCGAAAAGTCACCAAAAACATCAGAGTTTAGTATGTCGACCCAAAAGTTTAAAAAAAAATCATATTTTAATATTTCGTCCGCAAAGTCACAAAAACGTCATCGTTTAGTATGTCATCCGAAAAGTCACCAAAAATGTCATAGTTTAGTATGTCGTCCGAAAAGTCATCAAAAACGTCATAGTTTCGTATGTTGTCAAAAAAGTCACCAAAGACATCATAGTTTAGTATGTGATCGGAAAAGTCACCAAAAACGTCATAGTTTAGTATGTTGTCCGAAAAGACAACAAAATTGTCATAGTTTAGGATGTCGTTCGAAAAATCACGAAAAACATCAGAGTTTAGTATGTTGACCCAAAACTTAAAAAAAAAATCATATTTTAATATTTCGTCCGCAAAGTCACGTCATCGTTTAGTATGTCATCCGAAAGGTCACCAAAAACGTCATACTTTCGTATGTTGTCAAAAAAAGTCACCAAAGACATCATAGTTTAGTACGTGATCGGAAAAGTCACCAAAAACGTTATAGTTTAGTATGTTGTCCGAAAAGACAACAAAATTGTCACAGTTTAGGATGTCATCCGAAAAGACAACAAAATTGTCACAGTTTAGTATGTCATCCGAAAAATCACGAAAAACATCAGTTTAGTATGTCGTCCAAAAAGTCACCACAAATGTCATACTTTCTTATGTTCTCCGAAAAGTCACCAAAAATGTCATAGTTTAGTATGCCGTCCGAAAAGTCACCAAAAACGTCATAGTTTAGTATGTCGTCTGAAAAGTCATCAAAAACATCATAGTTTAGTATGTCATCTGAAAAATTACTCAAAACATCATTGTTTACTATGTCATCTGAAAAATGACCAAAAACGTGATAGTTTAGTATGTCGTCCGAAAAGTCACAAAAAACGTCATAGTTTAGTATGTCGTCCGAAAAGACAACAAAATTGTCATAGTTTAGTAGGTTGTCCGAACAGACAACAAAATTGTCATAGTTAAGGATGTCTTCCGAAAAGTCATCAAAAACGTCATAGTTTCGTATGTTGTCAAAAAAGTCACCAAAGACATCATAGATTAGTATGTGATCGGAAAAGTCACCAAAAACGTCATAGTTTAGTATGTTGTCCGAAAAGACAACAAAATTGTCATAGTTTAGGATGTCGTTCGAAAAATCACGAAAAACATCAGAGTTTAGTATGTCGACCCAAAAGTTTAAAAAAAAATCATATTTTAATATTTCGTCTGCAAAGTCAAAAAAGGTCATCGTTTAGTATGTCATCCGAAAAGTCACCAAAAACGTCATAGTTTAGTATGTCGTCCGAAAAGTCATCAAAAACATCATACTTTCGTATGTTGTCAAAAAAAGTCACCAAAGACATCATAGTTTAGTACGTGATCGGAAAAGTCACCAAAAACGTTATAGTTTAGTATGTTGTCCGAAAAGACAACAAAATTGTCACAGTTTAGGATGTCATCCGAAAAGACAACAAAATTGTCACAGTTTAGTATGTCGTCCGAAAAGTCACCAAAAACACCATAGTTTAGTATGTCGTCCGAAAAATCACGAAAAACATCAGTTTAGTATGTCGTCCAAAAAGTCACCACAAATGTCATACTTTCATATGTTCTCCAAAAAGTCACCAAAAATGTCATAGTTTAGTATGTCGTCTGAAAAGTCATCAAAAACATCATAGTTTAGTATGTCATCTGAAAAATTACTCAAAACATCATTGTTTACTATGTCATCTGAAAAATGACCAAAAACGTGATAGTTTAGGATGTCATCCGAAAAGACAACAAAATTGTCACAGTTTAGTATGTCGTCCGAAAAGTCACCAAAAACACCATAGTTTAGTATGTCATCTGAAAAATTACTCAAAACATCATTGTTTACTATGTCATCTGAAAAATGACCAAAAACGTGACAGTTTAGTATGTCGTCCGAAAAGTCACAAAAAACGTCATAGTTTAGTATGTCGTCCGAAAAGACAACAAAATTGTCATAGTTTAGTATTTTTTACGAAAAGTCACCAAAATTGTCATAGTTTAGTATTTTTTAAGAAAAGTCACCAAAATTGTCATAGTTTAGTATGTCGTCTAAAAATTCATGAAAAACATCATAATTTGGCATGTCGTCCGAAAAGTCACCAAAAACGTCATAGTTTAGTATGTCGTCCGAAAAGTCATCAAAAACGTCATACTTTCGTATGTTCTCCGAAAAGTCACCAAAAACGTCAGAGTTTAGTATGTCGTCCGAAAAGTCATCAAAAACATCATAGTTTAGCATGTCGTCCAAAAAGTCACCAAAAACGTCATAATTTAGTCTGTCGTCCGAAAAATCACCATAAACAACATAGTTTAGTATGTCGTCCGAAAAGTCACCACAAACGTCATAGTTTAGTATGTCGTCCAAAAAGTCACCAAAAACATCATAGTTTAGAATGTGCTTGGAAATCTCACCAAAAACATCATAGTTTAGTATGTCGTCCCAAAAAAAAGCAAAAACATGATCGTTTAGTATGTCCTTGGAAATCTCACCAAAAACATCATAGTTTAGTATGTCATCCGAAAAGTCACCAAAAACGTCATAGTGGAGTATGTCGTCCGAAAAGTCACAAAAAACGTCACATTTCGTATGTTGTCCGAAAAGTCACCTAAATTTTCACAGTTCAGTATGTCATCCGAAAAGTCACCAAAAACGTCATAGTTGAGTACGTCGTCCGAAAAGTCACAAAAAACGTCACATTTCGTATGTCGTCCAAAAAGTCACCAAAAACATCATAGTTCAGAATGTGCTTGGAAATCTCACCAAAAACGTCATAGTTTAGTTTTTCGTCCCAAAAGGTACTCAAAACAACACAGTTAAGTATGTCGTCAAAAAAGTCACCACATACGTCATACTTTCATATGTTCTCCGAAAAGTCACCAAAAATGTCATAGTTTAGTATGTCGTCCAAAAAATCACCGAAAACATCATAGTTTAATATGTTGTCCGACAAGACAACAAAGATATCATAGTTTAGTACTTCCTCCGAAAAGTCACCAAAAACGTCATATTTTATTATGTTGTTCGAAAAGTCACCACAAACATCATAGTTTAGTATGTCGTCCGAAAAGTCACCACAAATGTCACAGTTTAGCATGTCGTCCGAAAAGTCATGAAAAACATCATAGTTTAGCATGTCGTCCAAAAAGTCACCACATACGTCATAGTTTAGTATGACGTCTGAAAAGTCATCAAAAACGTCATACTTTCGTATGTTGTCCGAAAAGACAACAAAATTGTCATAGTTTAGTAAGTCATCCGAAAAGTCACAAAAAACATCATAGTTTAGTATGTCGCCCGAAAAGTCACCAAAAAAGTCATAGTTTAACAAGTCGTGCGAAAAATCATGAAAAACATCATAGTTTAGTATGTCGTTGGAAATCTCACCACAAACGTCATAGTTTAGTATGTCATTGGAAATCTCACCAAAAACATCATAATTTAGAATGTCGTCTGAAAAGTTACTCAAGACATCATAGTTTAGTATGTCATCCGAAAAATCACCAAAAACGTCATAGTTTAGTATGTCATCCGAAAAGTCACCACATACGTCATAGTTTAGTATGACGTCTGAAAAGTCATCAAAAACGTCATTCTTTCGTATGTTGTCCGAAAAGACAACAAAATTGTCATAGTTTAGTAAGTCATCCGAAAAGTCACAAAAAACATCATAGCTTAGTATGTCGTCCGAAAAGTCACCAACAAAGTCATAGTTTAACATGTCGTGCGAAAAATCTTGAAAAACATCATAGTTTAGTATGTCCTCCGAAAAATCACCAAAAACGTCATAGTTTAGTATTTCGTCCGAAAAGTTACTCAAAACATCATAAGTTACTATGACGTCCGAAAAAATCACCAAAAACATCATTGTTTAGTATGTGGTCTGAAAAATCACCAAAAACATCATAGTTTAGTATGTCATTGGAAATCTCACCACAAATATCATAATTTAGTATGTCGTCTGAAAAGTTACTCAAAACATCATCGTTTAGTATGTCGTGCGAAGAATCACCAAAAACATCATAGTTTAGTATGCCGTCCGAAAAATCACCAAAAACATCATAGTTTAGTATGTCGTTGGAAATCTCACCAAAAACGTCATCATTTAGTATGTCGTGCGAAAAATCATGAAAAACATCATAATTTAGCATGTCGTCCAAAAAGTTACCAAAAACATCATAGTTTAGTATGTCGTCCGAAAAGTCACCACAAACATCATAGTTTAGTATGTCGTCCAAAAAGTCACCAAAAACGTCATTGTTTAGTATGTTCTCCGAAAAGTCACCAAAAACTTCATAATTTAGTCTGTCGTCCGAAAAGACAACAAAATTGTCATAGTTTAGTATGTTGTGCGAAAAATCATGAAAAACGTTAAACTTTCGTATGTTGGAAAAAAAGTCACCAAAGATATCACAGTTTAGGATGTCATCCGAAAAGACAACAAAATTGTCACAGTTTAGTATGTCGTCCGAAAAGTCACAAAAAACACCATAGTTTAGTATGTCGTCCGAAAAATCACGAAAAACATCAGTTTAGTATGTCGTCCAAAAAGTCACCACAAATGTCATACTTTCATATGTTCTCCAAAAAGTCACCAAAAATGTCATAGTTTAGTATGTCGTCTGAAAAGTCATCAAAAACATCATAGTTTAGTATGTCATCTGAAAAATTACTCAAAACATCATTGTTTACTATGTCATCTGAAAAATGACCAAAAACGTGATAGTTTAGTATGTCGTCCGAAAAGTCACAAAAAACGTGATAGTTTAGTATGTCGTCCGAAAAGACAACAAAATTGTCATCGTTTAGTATTTTTTGAGAAAAGTCACCAAAATTGTCATAGTTTAGTATGTCGTCTAAAAATTCATGAAAAACATCATAATTTGGCATGTCGTCCAAAAAGTCACCAAAAACGTCATAGTTTAGTATGTCGTCTGAAAAGTTACTCAAAACATCAGACTTCACTATGTCGTCCGAAAAGTCACCACAAACGTCATAGTTTAGTATGTCGTCTGAAAAATCACCAAAAACATCATGGTTTAGTATGTCGTTGGAAATCTCACCAAAAACGTCATCATTTAGTATGTCGTCTGAAAAGTTACTCAAAACATCATCGTTTAGTATGTCGTCTGAAAAGTTACTCAAAACATCAGACTTTACTATGTCGTCCGAAAAGTCACCACAAACATCATAGTTTAGTATGTCGTCTGAAAAATCACGAAAAACATCATAGTTTAGTATGTCATTGGAAATCTAACCAAAAACATCATAATTTAGAATGTCATCCGAAAAATTACCAAAAACGTCATAGTTTAGTGTGTCGTCCAAAAAATCACGAAAAACGTCATTGTTTAGTATGTCGTTGGAAATCTCACCACAAACGTCATAGTTTAGCATGCCGTCCGAGAAATCACGAAAAACATCATAGTTTAGTATGTCGTCCGAAAAACAAAGCAAAAACATCATCGTTTAGTATGTCATCCAAAAAGTCACCACATACGTCATACTTTCATATGTTCTCCGAAAAGTCACCAAAAATGTCACCGTTTTGTATGTCGTCCAAAAAATCACCGAAAACATCATAGTTTAGTATGTCATCTGAAAAGTCATCAAAAACGTCAAACTTTAGTGTGTTGTCCGAAAAGTCACCAAAAACGTCATACTTTCATATGTTGTCCGAAAAGACAACAAACTTGTCATAGTTTAGTACGTCATCCGAAAAGTCACCAAAAAAGTCATAGTTTAGTATATCGTGCGAAAAATCATGAAAAACATCATAGTTTAGTATGTCGTTGGAAATCTCACCACAAACGTCATAGTTTACTATGTCATCTGAAACGTAACCAAAAACATCGTGATTTAGTATTTTGTCCGAAAAGTCACCAAAATTTTCATACTTTAGTATGTCGTCCAAAAAGTCACCGAAAACATCATGGTTTAGAATGTGGTTGGAAATCTCACCAAATACGTCATAGTTAAGTATTTCATCCCAAAAGTTACTCAAAACATCATAGTTTAGTATGTCATTGGAAATCTCACCAAAAACATCATAATTTAGAATGTCGTCCGAAAAGTCACCAAAAACATCATAGTTTAGTATGTCATCCAAAAAGTCACCACATACGTCATACTTTCATATGTTCTCCGAAAAGTCACCAAAAACGTCATAGTTTAGTATGTCGTCCGAAAAGTCATCAAAAACGTCATAGTTTCGTATGTTGTCAAAAAAGTCACCAAAGACATCATAGTTTAGTATGTGATCGGAAAAGTCACCAAAAACGTCATAGTTTAGTATGTTGTCCGAAAAGACAACAAAATTGTCATAGTTTAGGATGTCGTTCGAAAAATCACGAAAAACATCAGAGTTTAGTATGTCGACCCAAAAGTTTAAAAAAAAATCATATTTTAATATTTCGTCCGCAAAGTCACAAAAACGTCATCGTTTAGTATGTCATCCGAAAAGTCACCAAAAACGTCATAGTTTAGTATGTCGTCCGAAAAGTCATCAAAAACGTCATAGTTTCGTATGTTGTCAAAAAAGTCACCAAAGACATCATAGTTTAGTATGTGATCGGAAAAGTCACCAAAAACGTCATAGTTTAGTATGTTGTCCGAAAAGACAACAAAATTGTCATAGTTTAGGATGTCGTTCGAAAAATCACGAAAAACATCAGAGTTTAGTATGTCGACCCAAAAGTTTAAAAAAAAATCATATTTTAATATTTCGTCCGCAAAGTCAAAAAAAGGTCATCGTTTAGTATGTCATCCGAAAAGTCACCAAAAACGTCATAGTTTAGTATGTCGTCCGAAAAGTCATCAAAAACATCATACTTTCGTATGTTGTCAAAAAAAGTCACCAAAGACATCATAGTTTAGTACGTGATCGGAAAAGTCACCAAAAACGTTATAGTTTAGTATGTTGTCCGAAAAGACAACAAAATTGTCACAGTTTAGGATGTTGTCCGAAAAGACAACAAAATTGTCACAGTTTAGTATGTCGTCCGAAAAGTCACCAAAAACATCATAGTTTAGTATGTCGTCCGAAAAATAACGAAAAACATCAGTTTAGTATGTCGTCCAAAAAGTCACCACAAATGTCATACTTTCATATGTTCTCCGAAAAGTCACCAAAAATGTCATAGTTTAGTATGTCGTCTGAAAAGTCATCAAAAACATCATAGTTTAGTATGTCATCTGAAAAATTACTCAAAACATCATTGTTTACTATGTCATCTGAAAAATGACCAAAAACGTGATAGTTTAGTATGTCGTCCGAAAAGTCACAAAAAACGTCATAGTTTAGTATGTCGTCCGAAAAGACAACAAAATTGTCATAGTTTAGTATTTTTTAAGAAAAGTCACCAAAATTGTCATAGTTTAGTATGTCGTCTAAAAATTCATGAAAAACATCATAATTTGGCATGTCGTCCAAAAAGTCACCAAAAACGTCATAGTTTAGTATGTTGTCCGAAAAGACAACAAAATTGTCACAGTTTAGGATGTCATCCGAAAAGACAACAAAATTGTCACAGTTTAGTGTGTCGTCCGAAAAGTCACCAAAAACACCATAGTTTAGTATGTCGTCCGAAAAATCACGAAAAACATCAGTTTAGTATGTCGTCCAAAAAGTCACCACAAATGTCATACTTTCATATGTTCTCCGAAAAGTCACCAAAAATGTCATAGTTTAGTATGTCGTCTGAAAAGTCATCAAAAACATCATAGTTTAGTATGTCATCTGAAAAATTACTCAAAACATCATTGTTTACTATGTCATCTGAAAAATGACCAAAAACGTGATAGTTTAGGATGTCATCCGAAAAGACAACAAAATTGTCACAGTTTAGTATGTCGTCCGAAAAGTCACCAAAAACATCATAGTTTAGTATGTCGTCCGAAAAATCACGAAAAACATCAGTTTAGTATGTCTTCCAAAAGGTCACCACAAATGTCATACTTTCATATGTTCTCCGAAAAGTCACCAAAAATGTCATAGTTTAGTATGCCGTCCGAAAAGTCACCAAAAACATCAGAGTTTAGAATGTCGACCCAAAAGTTAAAAAAAAACATATTTTAGTATTTCGTCCGCAAAGTCACAAAAACGTCATCGTTTAGTATGTCATCCGAAAAGTCACCAAAAACGTCATAGTTTAGTATGTCGTCCGAAAAGTCATCAAAAACGTCATACTTTCGTATGTTGTCAAAAAAAGTCACCAAAGACATCATAGTTTAGTACGTGATCGGAAAAGTCACCAAAAACGTTATAGTTTAGTATGTTGTCCGAAAAGACAACAAAATTGTCACAGTTTAGGATGTCATCCGAAAAGACAACAAAATTGTCACAGTTTAGTATGTCGTCCGAAAAGACAACAAAATTGTCACAGTTTAGGATGTCATCCGAAAAGACAACAAAATTGTCAGTTTAGTATGTCGTCCGACAAGTCACCAAAAACACCATAGTTTAGTATGTCGTCCGAAAAATCACGAAAAACATCAGTTTAGTATGTCGTCTAAAAATTCCTGAAAAACATCATAATTTGGCATGTCGTCCAAAAAGTCACCAAAAACGTTATAGTTTAGTATGTTGTCCGAAAAGACAACAAAATTGTCACAGTTTAGGATGTCATCCGAAGAGACAACAAAATTGTCACAGTTTAGTATGTCATTCGAAAAGTCACCAAAAACGTCATAGTTTAGTAGGTTGTCCGAACAGACAACAAAATTGTCATAGTTAAGGATGTCTTCCGAAAAGTCATCAAAAACGTCATAGTTTCGTATGTCGTCAAAAAAGTCACCAAAGACATCATAGTTTAGTATGTTGTCAAAAAAAGTCACCAAAGACATCATAGTTTAGTACGTGATCGGAAAAGTCACCAAAAACGTTATAGTTTAGTATGTTGTCCGAAAAGACAACAAAATTGTCACAGTTTAGGATGTCATCCGAAAAGACAACAAAATTGTCACAGTTTAGTATGTCATCTGAAAAGTCACCAAAAACATCATAGTTTAGTATGTCGTCCGAAAAATCACGAAAAACATCAGTTTAGTATGTCGTCCAAAAGGTCACCACAAATGTCATACTTTCATATGTTCTCCGAAAAGTCACCAAAAACATCAGAGTTTAGTATGTCGACCCAAAAGTTTAAAAAAAAAATCATATTTTAATATTTCGTCCGCAAAGTCACAAAAACGTCATCGTTTAGTATGTCATCCGAAAAGTCACCAAAAATGTCATAGTTTAGTATGTCGTCCGAAAAGTCATCAAAAACGTCATAGTTTCGTATGTTGTCAAAAAAGTCACCAAAGACATCATAGTTTAGTATGTGATCGGAAAAGTCACCAAAAACGTCATAGTTTAGTATGTTGTCCGAAAAGACAACAAAATTGTCATAGTTTAGGATGTCGTTCGAAAAATCACGAAAAACATCAGAGTTTAGTATGTTGACCCAAAAGTTAAAAAAAAAATCATATTTTAATATTTCATCCGCAAAGTCACGTCATCGTTTAGTATGTCATCCGAAAGGTCACCAAAAACGTCATACTTTCGTATGTTGTCAAAAAAAGTCACCAAAGACATCATAGTTTAGTACGTGATCGGAAAAGTCACCAAAAACGTTATAGTTTAGTATGTTGTCCGAAAAGACAACAAAATTGTCACAGTTTAGGATGTCATCCGAAAAGACAACAAAATTGTCACAGTTTAGTATGTCATCCGAAAAATCACGAAAAACATCAGTTTAGTATGTCGTCCAAAAAGTCACCACAAATGTCATACTTTCTTATGTTCTCCGAAAAGTCACCAAAAATGTCATAGTTTAGTATGCCGTCCGAAAAGTCACCAAAAACGTCATAGTTTAGTATGTCGTCTGAAAAGTCATCAAAAACATCATAGTTTAGTATGTCATCTGAAAAATTACTCAAAACATCATTGTTTACTATGTCATCTGAAAAATGACCAAAAACGTGATAGTTTAGTATGTCGTCCGAAAAGTCACAAAAAACGTCATAGTTTAGTATGTCGTCCGAAAAGACAACAAAATTGTCATAGTTAAGGATGTCTTCCGAAAAGTCATCAAAAACGTCATAGTTTCGTATGTTGTCAAAAAAGTCACCAAAGACATCATAGTTTAGTATGTGATCGGAAAAGTCACCAAAAACGTCATAGTTTAGTATGTTGTCCGAAAAGACAACAAAATTGTCATAGTTTAGGATGTCGTTCGAAAAATCACGAAAAACATCAGAGTTTAGTATGTCGACCCAAAAGTTTAAAAAAAAATCATATTTTAATATTTCGTCCGCAAAGTCAAAAAAGGTCATCGTTTAGTATGTCATCCGAAAAGTCACCAAAAACGTCATAGTTTAGTATGTCGTCCGAAAAGTCATCAAAAACATCATACTTTCGTATGTTGTCAAAAAAAGTCACCAAAGACATCATAGTTTAGTACGTGATCGGAAAAGTCACCAAAAACGTTATAGTTTAGTATGTTGTCCGAAAAGACAACAAAATTGTCACAGTTTAGGATGTCATCCGAAAAGACAACAAAATTGTCACAGTTTAGTATGTCGTCCGAAAAGTCACCAAAAACACCATAGTTTAGTATGTCGTCCGAAAAATCACGAAAAACATCAGTTTAGTATGTCGTCCAAAAAGTCACCACAAATGTCATACTTTCATATGTTCTCCGAAAAGTCACCAAAAATGTCATAGTTTAGTATGTCGTCTGAAAAGTCATCAAAAACATCATAGTTTAGTATGTCATCTGAAAAATTACTCAAAACATCATTGTTTACTATGTCATCTGAAAAATGACCAAAAATGTGACAGTTTAGTATGTCGTCCGAAAAGTCACAAAAAACGTCATAGTTTAGTATGTCGTCCGAAAAGACAACAAAATTGTCATAGTTTAGTATTTTTTAAGAAAAGTCACCAAAATTGTCATAGTTTAGTATTTTTTAAGAAAAGTCACCAAAATTGTCATAGTTTAGTATGTCGTCTAAAAATTCATGAAAAACATCATAATTTGGCATGTCGTCCGAAAAGTCACCAAAAACGTCATAGTTTAGTATGTCGTCCGAAAAGTCATCAAAAACGTCATACTTTCGTATGTTCTCCGAAAAGTCACCAAAAACGTCAGAGTTTAGTATGTCGTCCGAAAAGTCATCAAAAACATCATAGTTTAGCATGTCGTCCAAAAAGTCACCAAAAACGTCATAATTTAGTCTGTCGTCCGAAAAATCACCATAAACAACATAGTTTAGTATGTCGTCCGAAAAGTCACCACAAACGTCATAGTTTAGTATGTCGTCCAAAAAGTCACCAAAAACATCATACTTTAGAATGTGCTTGGAAATCTCACCAAAAACATCATAGTTTAGTATGTCGTCCCAAAAAAAAGCAAAAACATGATCGTTTAGTATGTCCTTGGAAATCTCACCAAAAACATCATAGTTTAGTATGTCATCCGAAAAGTCACCAAAAACGTCATAGTTGAGTATGTCGTCCGAAAAGTCACAAAAAACGTCACATTTCGTATGTTGTCCGAAAAGTCACCAAAATTTTCACAGTTGAGTATGTCATCCGAAAAGTCACCAAAAACGTCATAGTTGAGTATGTCGTCCGAAAAGTCACAAAAAACGTCACATTTCGTATGTCGTCCAAAAAGTCACCAAAAACATCATAGTTCAGAATGTGCTTGGAAATCTCACCAAAAACGTCATAGTTTAGTTTTTCGTCCCAAAAGGTACTCAAAACAACACAGTTAAGTATGTCGTCAAAAAAGTCACCACATACGTCATACTTTCATATGTTCTCCGAAAAGTCACCAAAAATGTCATAGTTTAGTATGTCGTCCAAAAAATCACCGAAAACATCATAGTTTAATATGTTGTCCGACAAGACAACAAAAGTGTCATAGTTTAGTATGTCGTGCGAAAAATCATGAAAAACGTTAAACTTTCGTATGTTGGAAAAAAAGTCACCAAAGATATCATAGTTTAGTACTTCCTCCGAAAAGTCACCAAAAACGTCATATTTTATTATGTTGTTCGAAAAGTCACCACAAACATCATAGTTTAGAATGTCGTCCGAAAAGTCACCACAAATGTCACAGTTTAGCATGTCGTCCGAAAAGTCATGAAAAACATCATAGTTTAGCATGTCGTCCAAAAAGTCACCACATACGTCATAGTTTAGTATGACGTCTGAAAAGTCATCAAAAACGTCATACTTTCGTATGTTGTCCGAAAAGACAACAAAATTGTCATAGTTTAGTAAGTCATCCGAAAAGTCACAAAAAACATCATAGTTTAGTATGTCGCCCGAAAAGTCACCAAAAAAGTCATAGTTTAACAAGTCGTGCGAAAAATCATGAAAAACATCATAGTTTAGTATGTCGTTGGAAATCTCACCACAAACGTCATAGTTTAGTATGTCATTGGAAATCTCACCAAAAACATCATAATTTAGAATGTCGTCTGAAAAGTTACTCAAGACATCATAGTTTAGTATGTCATCCGAAAAATCACCAAAAACGTCATAGTTTAGTATGTCATCCGAAAAGTCACCACATACGTCATAGTTTAGTATGACGTCTGAAAAGTCATCAAAAACGTCATTCTTTCGTATGTTGTCCGAAAAGACAACAAAATTGTCATAGTTTAGTAAGTCATCCGAAAAGTCACAAAAAACATCATAGTTTAGTATGTCGTCCGAAAAGTCACCAACAAAGTCATAGTTTAACATGTCGTGCGAAAAATCTTGAAAAACGTCATAGTTTAGTATGTCCTCCGAAAAATCCCCAAAAACGTCATAGTTTAGTATTTCGTCCGAAAAGTTACTCATAACATCATAAGTTACTATGACGTCCGAAAAAATCACCAAAAACATCATTGTTTAGTATGTGGTCTGAAAAATCACCAAAAACATCATAGTTTAGTATGTCATTGGAAATCTCACCACAAATATCATAATTTAGTATGTCGTCTGAAAAGTTACTCAAAACATCATCGTTTACTATGTCGTGCGAAGAATCACCAAAAACATCATAGTTTAGTATGCCGTCCGAAAAATCACCAAAAACATCATGGTTTAGTATGTCGTTGGAAATCTCACCAAAAACGTCATCATTTAGTATGTCGTGCGAAAAATCATGAAAAACATCATAATTTAGCATGTCGTCCAAAAAGTTACCAAAAACATCATAGTTTAGTATGTCGTCCGAAAAGTCACCACAAACATCATAGTTTAGTATGTCGTCCAAAAAGTCACCAAAAACGTCATTGTTTAGTATGTTCTCCGAAAAGTCACCAAAAACTTCATAATTTAGTCTGTCGTCCGAAAAGACAACAAAATTGTCATAGTTTAGTATGTTGTGCGAAAAATCATGAAAAACGTTAAACTTTCGTATGTTGGAAAAAAAGTCACCAAAGATATCACAGTTTAGGATGTCATCCGAAAAGACAACAAAATTGTCACAGTTTAGTATGTCGTCCGAAAAGTCACAAAAAACACCATAGTTTAGTATGTCGTCCGAAAAATCACGAAAAACATCAGTTTAGTATGTCGTCCAAAAAGTCACCACAAATGTCATACTTTCATATGTTCTCCAAAAAGTCACCAAAAATGTCATAGTTTAGTATGTCGTCTGAAAAGTCATCAAAAACATCATAGTTTAGTATGTCATCTGAAAAATTACTCAAAACATCATTGTTTACTATGTCATCTGAAAAATGACCAAAAACGTGATAGTTTAGTATGTCGTCCGAAAAGACAACAAAATTGTCATCGTTTAGTATTTTTTGAGAAAAGTCACCAAAATTGTCATAGTTTAGTATGTCGTCTAAAAATTCATGAAAAACATCATAATTTGGCATGTCGTCCAAAAAGTCACCAAAAACGTCATAGTTTAGTATGTCGTCTGAAAAGTTACTCAAAACATCAGACTTCACTATGTCGTCCGAAAAGTCACCACAAACGTCATAGTTTAGTATGTCGTCTGAAAAATCACCAAAAACATCATGGTTTAGTATGTCGTTGGAAATCTCACCAAAAACGTCATCATTTAGTATGTCGTCTGAAAAGTTACTCAAAACATCATCGTTTAGTATGTCGTCTGAAAAGTTACTCAAAACATCAGACTTTACTATGTCGTCCGAAAAGTCACCACAAACATCATAGTTTAGTATGTCGTCTGAAAAATCACGAAAAACATCATAGTTTAGTATGTCATTGGAAATCTAACCAAAAACATCATAATTTAGAATGTCATCCGAAAAATTACCAAAAACGTCATAGTTTAGTGTGTCGTCCAAAAAATCACGAAAAACGTCATTGTTTAGTATGTCGTTGGAAATCTCACCACAAACGTCATAGTTTAGCATGCCGTCCGAGAAATCACGAAAAACATCATAGTTTAGTATGTCGTCCGAAAAACAAAGCAAAAACATCATCGTTTAGTATGTCCTTGAAAATCTCACCAAAAACATCATAATTTAGTATGTCATCCGAAAAGACAACAAAATTGTCATAGTTTAGTATGTCGTGCGAAAAATCATGAAAAACGTTAAACTTTCGTATGTTGGAAAAAAAGTCACCAAAGATATCACAGTTTAGGATGTCATCCGAAAAGACAACAAAATTGTCACAGTTTAGTATGTCGTCCGAAAAGTCACCAAAAACACCATAGTTTAGTATGTCGTCCGAAAAATCACGAAAAACATCAGTTTAGTATGTCGTCCAAAAAGTCACCACAAATGTCATACTTTCATATGTTCTCCGAAAAGTCACCAAAAATGTCATAGTTTAGTATGTCGTCTGAAAAGTCATCAAAACATCATAGTTTAGTATGTCATCTGAAAAATTACTCAAAACATCACTGTTTACTATGTCATCTGAAAAATGACCAAAAACGTGATAGTTTAGTATGTCGTCCGAAAAGTCACAAAAAACGTCATAGTTTAGTATGTCGTCCGAAACGACAACAAAATTGTCATCGTTTAGTATTTTTTGAGAAAAGTCACCAAAATTGTCATAGTTTAGTATGTCGTCTAAAAATTCATGAAAAACATCATAATTTGGCATGTCGTCCAAAAAGTCACCAAAAACGTCAAAGTTTAGTATGTCGTCTCAAAAGTTACTCAAAACATCAGACTTCACTATGTCGTCCGAAAAGTCAGCACAAACGTCATAGTTTAGTATGTCGTCTGAAAAATCACGAAAAACATCATAGTATAGTATGTCATTGGAAATCTCACCAAAAACATCATAATTTAGAATGTCGTCTGAAAAGTTACTCAAAACATCATAGTTTAGTATTTCATCTGAAAAGTTACTCAAAACATCATAAGTTACGATGAGGTCCGAAAAATCACCAAAAACATCATAGTTTAGTATGTCGTCTGAAAAGTTACTCAAAACATCATAGTTTAGAATGTCATTGGAAATCTCACCATAAACGTCATAATTTAGTATGTCGTCCAAAAAATCATGAAAAACATCATAGTTTAGCATGTCGTCTGGCAAGTCACCAAAATTGTCATTGTTTAGTATGTCGTCAGAAAAGTCATGAAAAACATCATAGTTTAGCATGTCGTCCAAAAAGTCACCAAAACGTCATAATTTAGTCTGTCGTCCGAAAAATCACCATAAACAACATAGTTTAGTATGTTGTCCGAAAAGTCACCACATACGTCATAGTTTAGTATGTCGTTGGAAATCTCACCAAAATTGTCATAATTTAATATGTCATCCGAAAAATCACCAAAAACATCATAGTTTAGTATGTCGTCTGAAAAGTTACTCAAAACATCATAGTTTAGTCTGTCGTCCGAAAAATCACCAAAAACATCATAGTTCAGTATGTCATTGAAAATCTCACCACAAATGTCATAGTTTAGTATGTCATTCGAAAAGTCACCAAAAACGTCATAGTTTAGTAGGTTGTCCGAACAGACAACAAAATTGTCACAGTTAAGGATGTCTTCCGAAAAGTCATCAAAAACGTCATAGTTTCGTATGTTGTCAAAAAAGTCACCAAAGACATCATAGTTTAGTATGTTGTCCGAAAAGACAACAAAATTGTCATAGTTTAGGATGTTGTTCGAAAAGTCATGAAAAACATCATAGTTTAGTATGTCATTGGAAATCTCACCAAAAACGTCATAATTTAGTATGTCTTCTGAAAAGTCATGAAAACCATCATAGCTTAGCATTTCGTCTGGCAAGTCACTAAAATTGTCATAGTTTAGTATGTCGTCAGAAAAGTCATGAAAAACATCATAGTTTAGCATGTCGTCCAAAAAGTCACCAAAAGCGTCATAATTTAGTCTGTCGTCCGAAAAATCACCATAAACAACATAGTTTAGTATGTCGTCCGAAAAGTCACCACAAACGTCATAGTTTAGTATGTCGTCCGAAAAATCACCAAAAACATCATAGTTTAGTATGTCATTGGAAATCTCACCAAAAACATCATAATTTAGAATGTCGTCCGAAAAGTCACCAAAAACATCATAGTTCAGTATGTCGTCCGAAAAATCACGAAAAACATCATAGTTTAGTATGTCATCCAAAAAGTCACCACATACGTCATACTTTCATATGTTCTCCGAAAAGTCACCAAAAATGTCACCGTTTTGTATGTCGTCCAAAAAATCACCGAAAACATCATAGTTTAGTATGTCATCTGAAAAGTCATCAAAAACGTCAAACTTTAGTGTGTTGTCCGAAAAGTCACCAAAAACGTCATACTTTCATATGTTGTCCGATAAGACAACAAACTTGTCATAGTTTAGTACGTCATCCGAAAAGTCACCAAAAAAGTCATAGTTTAGTATATCGTGCGAAAAATCATGAAAAACATCATAGTTTAGTATGTCGTTGGAAATCTCACCACAAACGTCATAGTTTACTATGTCATCTGAAACGTAACCAAAAACATCGTGATTTAGTATTTTGTCCGAAAAGTCACCAAAATTTTCATACTTTAGTATGTCGTCCAAAAAGTCACCGAAAACATCATGGTTTAGAATGTGGTTGGAAATCTCACCAAATACGTCATAGTTAAGTATTTCATCCCAAAAGTTACTCAAAACATCATAGTTTAGTATGTCATTGGAAATCTCACCAAAAACATCATAATTTAGAATGTCGTCCGAAAAGTCACCAAAAACATCATAGTTTAGTATGTCATCCAAAAAGTCACCACATACGTCATACTTTCATATGTTCTCCGAAAAGTCACCAAAAATGTCACCGTTTTGTATGTTGTCCAAAAAATCACCAAAAACATCGTAGTTTAGTATGTTGTCCGAAAAGTCAACGAAAACATCATAGTTTGAAAAGTCATTAAAAACGTCTTAGTTTAATATGTCGTCCGAAAAGTTACCAAAAACGTCATAATTTAGTCTGTCGTCCGAAAAATCACCAAAAACGTCATCATTTAGTATGTCGTCCGAAAAATCAGCAAAAACATCATAGTTTAATATGTCGTCCAAAAAGTCACCACTAACGTCATACTTTCATATATTCTCCGAAAAGTTACCAAAAACGTCATAATTTAGTATGTCGTCCGAAAAGTCACCAAAAACATCAAAGTTTAGTATGTCGTACGAAAAGTCATCAAAAACGTTAAACTTTCGTATGTTGGAAAAAAAGTCACCAAAGACATCATAGTCTTGTACGTGATTGGAAAAGTCACCAAAAACATCACTTTCGTATGATGTCCGAAAAGTCACCAAAAACTTCGTAATATAGTATTTTGTCCGAAAAACCACGAAAAACATCATCGTTTAGTATGTCATCCAAAAACTCACCAAAATCGTCATAGTTTATTATGTCGTCCGAAAAGTCACCACAAACGTCATAGTTTAGTATGTCGTCTGAAAAATCACGAAAAACGTCATAGTTTAGTATGTCATTCGAAAAGTCACCAAAAACGTCATAGTTTCGTATGTTGTCAAAAAAGTCACCAAAGACATCATAGTTTAGTATGTGATCGGAAAAGTCACCAAAAACGTCATAGTTTAGCAGGTTGTCCGAACAGACAACAAAATTGTCACAGTTAAGGATGTCTTCCGAAAAGTCATCAAAAACGTCATAGTTTCGTATGTTGTCAAAAAAGTCACCAAAGACATCATAGTTTAGTATGTGATCGGAAAAGTCACCAAAAACGTCATAGTTTAGTATGTTGTCCGAAAAGACAACAAAATTGTCATAGTTTAGGATGTCGTTCGAAAAATCACGAAAAACATCAGAGTTTAGTATGTCGACCCAAAAGTTAAAAAAAAAAAAATCATATTTTAATATTTCGTCCGCAAAGTCACAAAAACGTCATAGTTTAGTATGTTGTCCGAAAAGTCATCAAAAACATCATAGTTTAGTATGTCATCTGAAAAATTACTCAAAAAATCATTGTTTACTGTCATCTGAAAAATGACCAAAAACGTGATAGTTTAGTATGTCGCCCGAAAAGTCACAAAAAACGTCACATTCCGTATGTCGTCCGAAAAGTCACAAAAATGTCATAGTTTAGTATTTTTTAAGAAAAGTCACCAAAATTGTCATAGTTTAGTATGTCATCTAAAAATTCATGAAAAACATCATAATTTGGCATGTCGTCCAAAAAGTCACCAAAAACGTCATAATTTAGTATGTCGTCTGAAAAGTTACTCAATACATCATAGTTTAGTATGTCGTTGGAAATCTCACCAAAAACGTCATAATTTAGTATGTCGTCTGGCAAGTCACCAAAATTGTCATAGTTTAGTATGTCGTCCGAAAAGTCACGAAAAACATCATAGTTTAGTATGTCGCCCAAAAAGTCACCACATACGTCATAGTTTAGTATGTCGTCCGAAAAGTCATCAAAATCTTCGTACTTTCGTATGTTGTCCGAGAAGTCATCAAAAAGTCATAGTTTAGCATATCTTGCGAAAAATCATGAAAAACATGATAGTTTAGTATGTCCTCCGAAAAATCACCAAAAACATCATAGTTTTGCATGTCGTTGGAAATCTCACCACAAACATCATAGTTTACTATGTCGTCCAAAAATCATGAAAAACACCATAATTTAGCATGTCGTCCAAAAAGTCACCAAAAACATCATAGTTTAGTATGTCGTCTGAAATCTCACCAAAAACATCATAATTTAGAATGTTGTCTGAAAAGTCACCAAAAACGTCGTAGTTTAGTATGTCGTCCGAAAAGTCATGAAAAACATCATAATTTAGCATGTCATCCAAAAAGTCACCAAAAACATCATAGTTTAGTATGTCGTGCGAAAAATCATGAAAAACATCATAATTTAGCATGTCGTCCGAAAAGTCACCAAAAACATCATAGTTTTGTAGGTCATTGGAAATCTCACCACAAACGTCATAGTCGTCTGAAAAATCACGATAAAAATCACAGTTTAGTATGTCGTCCGAAAAGTCACCAAAAATGTCACAGTTTTGTATGTCGTCCGAAAAATCACCGAAAACATCATAGTTTAGTATGTCGTCCGAAAAGTCATCATAAACGTCATACTTTCGTATGTTGTCCGAAAAGACAACAAAATTGTGATAGTTTAGTACGTCATCCGAAAAGTCACCAAAAAAGTCATCATTTAGTATGTTGTCTGAAAAATCACGAAAAACGTCATAGTTTAGCATGTCGTCCGAAAAATCACCAAAAACATCATAGTTGAGTATGTCGTCCAAAAAGTCAGAAAAAACGTCACATTTCGTATGTTGTCCGAAAAGTCACCAAAAACATCATAGTTTAGTATGTCATCCAAAAAGTCACCAAAAACATCATAGTTCAGAATGTGCTTGGAAATCTCACCAAAAACGTCATAATTTAGTATGTCGTGCGAAAAATCATGATAAACATAGTTTAGTATGTCGTCCGAAAAAACATCATCGTTTAGTATGTCCTTGGAAATCTCACCAAAAAGTCATAGTTTAGTTTTTCGTCCCAAAAGTTACTCAAAACATCATAGTTAAGTATGTCGTCAAAAAAGTCACCACATACATCATACTTTCATATGTTCTCTGAAAAGTCACCAAAAATGTCATAGTTTAGTATGTCGTGCGAAAAATCATGAAAAACGTTAAACTTTCGTATGTTGGAAAAAAAAGTCACCAAAGATATCATAGTTTTGTATGTCGTCCGAAAAGTCAACAAAAACATCATAGTTTAGTACTTCATCCGAAAAGTCACCAAAAACATCATATTTTATTATGTTGTTCGAAAAGTCACCACAAACATCATAGTTTAGTATGTCGTCCGAAAAGTCACCACAAATGTCACAGTTTAGCATGTCGTCCGAAAAGTCATGAAAAACATCATAGTTTAGTATGTTCTCCGAAAAGTCACCAAAAACTTCATAATTTAGTCTGTCGTCCGAAAAATCACCAAAAACGTCAAAGTTTAGCATGTCGTCCGAAAAATCACGAAAAACATCATAGTTTCGTATGTCGTCCAAAAAGTCACCACATACGTCATAGTTTAGTATGACGTCTGAAAAGTCATCAAAAACGTCATAGTTTAACAAGTCATGCAAAAAATCATGAAAAACATCATAGTTTAGTATGTCGTTGGAAATCTCACCACAAACGTCATAGTTTAGTCTGTCATCCGAAAAGTCACCAAAAACGTCAAAGTTTAGTATGTCATCCGAAAAGTCACCACATACGTCATAGTTGAGTATGACGTCTGAAAAGTCATCAAAAACGTAATTCTTTCGTATGTTGTCCGAAAAGACAACAAAATTGTCATAGTTTAGTAAGTCATCCGAAAAGTCACAAAAAACATCATAGTTTAGTATGTCGTCCGAAAAGTCACCAAAAAAGTCATAGTTTAACATGTCGTGCGAAAAATCTTGAAAAGCATCATAGTTTAGTATGTCCTCCGAAAAATCACCAAAGACGTCATAGTTTAGTATGTCATCCGAAAAGTCACCAAAAACGTCATAGTTTAGTATTTCGTCCGAAAAGTTACTTAAAACATCATAAGTTACTATGACGTCCGAAAAATCACCAAAAACATCATTGTTTAGTATGTGGTCTGAAAAATCACCAAAAACATCATAGTTTAGTATGTCATTGGAAATCTCACCACAATTGTCATAATTTAGTATGTCGTCTGAAAAGTTACTCAAAACATCATCGTTTAGTATGTCGTGCGAAAAATCACCAAAAACATCATAGTTTAGTATGCCGTCCGAAAGGTCACCAAAAACGTCATAGTTTAGTATATTGTCCGAAAAGTCACCAAAAACGTCACAGTTTAGTATGTCGTCCGAAAAATCACCAAAAACATCATAGTTCAGAATGTGCTTGGAAATCTCACCAAAAACGTCATCATTTAGTATGTCGTGCGAAAAATCACGAAAAGCATCATAATTTAGTATGCCATCCAAAAAGTCACCAAAAACATCATAGTTTAGTATGTCGTTGGAAATCTCACCAAAAACCTCATCATTTAGTATGTCGTGCGAAAAATCATGAAAAACATCATAATTTAGCATGTCTCTCCCGAAAAGTCACCAAAAACATCATAGTTTTGTATGTCGTCCGAAAAATCACCGAAAACATCATAGTTTAGTATGTCCTTGGAAATCTCACCAAAAAGTCATAGTTTAGTTTTTCGTCCCAAAAGTTACTCAAAACATCATAGTTAAGTATGTCGTCAAAAAAGTCACCACATACATCATACTTTCATATGTTCTCTGAAAAGTCACCAAAAATGTCATAGTTTAGTATGTCGTGCGAAAAATCATGAAAAACGTTAAACTTTCGTATGTTGGAAAAAAAAGTCACCAAAGATATCATAGTTTTGTATGTCGTCCGAAAAGTCAACAAAAACATCATAGTTTAGTACTTCATCCGAAAAGTCACCAAAAACATCATATTTTATTATGTTGTTCGAAAAGTCACCACAAACATCATAGTTTAGTATGTCGTCCGAAAAGTCACCACAAATGTCACAGTTTAGCATGTCGTCCGAAAAGTCATGAAAAACATCATAGTTTAGTATGTTCTCCGAAAAGTCACCAAAAACTTCATAATTTAGTCTGTCGTCCGAAAAATCACCAAAAACGTCAAAGTTTAGCATGTCGTCCGAAAAATCACGAAAAACATCATAGTTTCGTATGTCGTCCAAAAAGTCACCACATACGTCATAGTTTAGTATGACGTCTGAAAAGTCATCAAAAACGTCATAGTTTAACAAGTCATGCAAAAAATCATGAAAAACATCATAGTTTAGTATGTCGTTGGAAATCTCACCACAAACGTCATAGTTTAGTCTGTCATCCGAAAAGTCACCAAAAACGTCAAAGTTTAGTATGTCATCCGAAAAGTCACCACATACGTCATAGTTGAGTATGACGTCTGAAAAGTCATCAAAAACGTAATTCTTTCGTATGTTGTCCGAAAAGACAACAAAATTGTCATAGTTTAGTAAGTCATCCGAAAAGTCACAAAAAACATCATAGTTTAGTATGTCGTCCGAAAAGTCACCAAAAAAGTCATAGTTTAACATGTCGTGCGAAAAATCTTGAAAAGCATCATAGTTTAGTATGTCCTCCGAAAAATCACCAAAGACGTCATAGTTTAGTATGTCATCCGAAAAGTCACCAAAAACGTCATAGTTTAGTATTTCGTCCGAAAAGTTACTTAAAACATCATAAGTTACTATGACGTCCGAAAAATCACCAAAAACATCATTGTTTAGTATGTGGTCTGAAAAATCACCAAAAACATCATAGTTTAGTATGTCATTGGAAATCTCACCACAATTGTCATAATTTAGTATGTCGTCTGAAAAGTTACTCAAAACATCATCGTTTAGTATGTCGTGCGAAAAATCACCAAAAACATCATAGTTTAGTATGCCGTCCGAAAGGTCACCAAAAACGTCATAGTTTAGTATATTGTCCGAAAAGTCACCAAAAACGTCACAGTTTAGTATGTCGTCCGAAAAATCACCAAAAACATCATAGTTCAGAATGTGCTTGGAAATCTCACCAAAAACGTCATCATTTAGTATGTCGTGCGAAAAATCACGAAAAGCATCATAATTTAGTATGCCATCCAAAAAGTCACCAAAAACATCATAGTTTAGTATGTCGTTGGAAATCTCACCAAAAACCTCATCATTTAGTATGTCGTGCGAAAAATCATGAAAAACATCATAATTTAGCATGTCTCTCCCGAAAAGTCACCAAAAACATCATAGTTTTGTATGTCGTCCGAAAAATCACCGAAAACATCATAGTTTAGTATGTCGTCCGAAAAGTCATCAAAAACGTCATACTTTCGTATGTTGTCCGAAAAGACAACAAAATTGTGATAGTTTAGTACGTCATCCGAAAAGTCACCAAAAAAGTCATCATTTAGTATGTTGTCCGAAAAATCACGAAAAACGTCATAGTTTAGCATGTCGTCCGAAAAGTCACAAAAAACGTCACATTTCGTATGTTGTCCGAAAAGTCACCAAAATTTTCATAGTTGAGTATGTCGTCCGAAAAATCACCAAAAACATCATAGTTTAGTATGTCATCCAAAAAGTCACCAAAAACATCATAGTTCAGAATGTGCTTGGAAATCTCACCAAAAACGTCATAATTTAGTATGTCGTGCGAAAAATCATGATAAACATCATAGTTTAGTATGTCGTCCGAAAAAACATCATCGTTTAGTATGTCCTTGGAAATCTCACCAAAAACGTCATAGTTTAGTTTTTCGTCCCAAAAGTTACTCAAAACAACACAGTTAAGTATGTCGTCAAAAAAGTCACCACATACGTCATACTTTCATATGTTCTCCGAAAAGTCACCAAAAATGTCATAGTTTAGTATGTCGTCCAAAAAATCACCGAAAACATCATAGTTTAATATGTTGTCCGACAAGACAACAAAAGTGTCATAGTTTAGTATGTCGTGCGAAAAATCATGAAAAACGTTAAACTTTCGTATGTTGGAAAAAAAGTCACCAAAGATATCATAGTTTTGTATGTCATCCGAAAAGTCAACAAAAACATCATAGTTTAGTACTTCATCCGAAAAGTCACCAAAAACGTCATATTTTATTATGTTGTTCGAAAAGTCACCACAAACATCATAGTTTAGTATGTCGTCCGAAAAGTCACCACAAATGTCACAGTTTAGCATGTCGTCCGAAAAGTCATGAAAAACATCATAGTTTAGTATGTTCTCCGAAAAGTCACCAAAAACTTCATAATTTAGTCTGTCGTCCGAAAAATCACCAAAAACGTCAAGGTTAAGCATGTCGTCCGAAAAATCACGAAAAACATCATAGTTTTGTATGTCATCCAAAAAGTCACCACATACGTCATAGTTTAGTATGACGTCTGAAAAGTCATCAAAAACGTCATACTTTCGTATGTTGTCCGAAAAGTCACCACATACGTCATAATTTAGTATGTCGTCCAAAAAATCACCGAAAACATCATAGTTTAATATGTTGTCCGACAAGACAACAAAAGTGTCATAGTTTAGTATGTCGTGCGAAAAATCATGAAAAACGTTAAACTTTCGTATGTTGGAAAAAAAGTCACCACAAATGTCACAGTTTAGCATGTCGTCCGAAAAGTCATGAAAAACATCATAGTTTAGCATGTCGTCCAAAAAGTCACCACATACGTCATAGTTTAGTATGACGTCTGAAAAGTCATCAAAAACGTCATACTTTCGTATGTTGTCCGAAAAGACAACAAAATTGTCATAGTTTAGTAAGTCATCCGAAAAGTCACAAAAAACATCATAGTTTAGTATGTCGCCCGAAAAGTCACCAAAAAAGTCATAGTTTAACATGTCGTGCGAAAAATCTTGAAAAACATCATAGTTTAGTATGTCATTGGAAATCTCACCAAAAACATCATAATTTAGAATGTCGTCTGAAAAGTTACTCAAGACATCATAGTTTAGTATGTCATCCGAAAAGTCACCAAAAACATCAAAGTTTAGCATGTCATCCGAAAAGTCACCACATACGTCATAGTTTAGTATGACGTCTGAAAAGTCATCAAAAACGTCATTCTTTCGTATGTTGTCCGAAAAGACAACAAAATTGTCATAGTTTAGTAAGTCATCCGAAAAGTCACAAAAAACATCATAGTTTAGTATGTCGTCCGAAAAGTCACCAAAAAAGTCATAGTTTAACATGTCGTGCGAAAAATCTTGAAAAACATCATAGTTTAGTATGTCCTCCGAAAAATCACCAAAAACGTCATAGTTTAGTATTTCGTCCGAAAAGTTACTCAAAACATCATAAGTTACTATGACGTCCGAAAAATCACCAAAAACATAATTGTTTAGTATGTGGTCTGAAAAATCACCAAAAACATCATAGTTTAGTATGTCATTGGAAATCTCACCACAAATGTCATAATTTAGTATGTCGTCTGAAAAGTTACTCAAAACATCATCGTTTAGTATGTCGTGCGAAGAATCACCAAAAAAATCATGGTTTAGTATGTCGTTGGAAATCTCACCAAAAACGTCATCATTTAGTATGTCGTGCGAAAAATCATGAAAAACATAATCGTTTAGTATGTCGTCCAAAAAGTCATGAAAAACATCATAATTTAGTATGTCATCCAAAAAGTCACCAAAAACATCATAGTTTAGTATGTTGTTGGAAATCTCACCAAAAACGTCATCATTTAGTATGTCGTGCGAAAAATCATGAAAAACATAATCGTTTAGTATGTCGTCCAAAAAATCATGAAAAACATCATAATTTAGCATGTCGTCCGAAAAGTCACCAAAAACATCATAGTTTAGTAGGTCATTGGACATCTCACCACAAACGTCATAGTTTAGTATGTCATCCAAAAAGTCACCACATACGTCATACTTTCATATGTTCTCCGAAAAGTCACCAAAAATGTCACAGTTTTGTATGTCGTCCGAAAAATCACCGAAAACATCATAGTTTAGTATGTCGTCCGAAAAGTCATCAAAAACGTCAAACTTTTGTATGTTGTCCGAAAAGTCACCAAAAACGTCATACTTTTGTATGTTGTCCGAAAAGACAACAAAATTGTGATAGTTTAGTACGTCATCCGAAAAGTCACCAAAAAAGTCATAGTTTCGTATGTCATTGGAAATCTCACCACAAACGTCATAGTTTACTATGTCGTTGGAAATCTCACCAAAAATGTCATCATTTAGTATGTTGTCCGAAAAATTTCGAAAAACGGCAGAGTTTAGCATGTCGTCCGAAAAATCATGAAAAACATAATCGTTTAGTATGTCGTCCAAAAAATCATGAAAAACATCATAATTTAGCATGTCATCCAAAAAGTAACCAAAAACATCATAGTTTAGTTTGTCGTTGGAAATCTCACCAAAAACGTCATCATTTAGTATGTCGTGCGAAAAATCATGAAAAACATCATAATTTAGCATGTCGTCCGAAAAGTCACCAAAAACATCATAGTTTAGTTGGTCATTGGAAATCTCACCACAAACGTCATAGTTTACTATGTCGTCTGAAAAATCACGATAAACATCATAGTTTAGTATGTCGTCCAAAAAGTCACCACATACGTCATACTTTCATATGTTCTCCGAAAAGTCACCAAAAATGTCACAGTTTTGTATGTCGTCCGAAAAATCACCGAAAACATCATAGTTTAGTATGTCGTCCGAAAAGTCATCAAAAACGTCAAACTTTTGTATGTTGTCCGAAAAGTCACCAAAAACGTCATACTTTTGTATGTTGTCCGAAAAGACAACAAAATTGTGATAGTTTAGTACGTCATCCGAAAAGTCACCATAAAAGTCATAGTTTCGTATGTCGTTGGAAATCTCACCACAAATGTCATAGTTTACTATGTCGTTGGAAATCTCACCAAAGATGTCATCATTTAGTATGTTGTCCGAAAAATTACGAAAAACGTCATAGTTTAGCATGTCGTCCGAAAAATCAGCAAAAACATCATAGTTTAGTATGTCGTTGGAAATCTCACCACAAACGTCATAGTTTACTATGTCATCCGAAAAATTACCAAAAACATCATAGTTTGGTATGTCGTTGGAAATCTCACCAAAAACATCATAGTTTAGTATGTCATTGGAAATCTCACCAAAAACGTCATCATTTAGTATGTCGTGCGAAAACTCATGAAAAACATCATAGTTCAATATGTCGTCTGAAAAGTCATGAAAAACATCATAGTTTAGCATGTCGTCCGAAAAGTCACCTAAAACGTCATCATTTAGTATGTCGTGCGAAAAATCATGAAAAACATCATAGTTTATTATGTCGTCTGAAAAGTCATGAAAAACATCATAGTTTAGTATGTCGTTCGAAAAGTCACCAAAAAAGGTCACATTTCGTATGTTGTCCGAAAAGTCAACAAAAACATCGCAATTTAGTATTTTGTCTGGCAAGTCACCAAAATTGTCATAGTTTAGCATGTCGTCCAAAAAGTCACCAAAAACGTCATCGTTTAGTATGTCGTTGGAAATCTCACCAAAAACGTCATCATTTAGTATGTCGTCCAAAACATCACCAAAAACAACATAGTTTAGTATGTCGTCCGAAAAGTCACCACAAACGTCATGGTTTAGTACGTGATCGGAAAAGTCACCAAAAACATCATAGTTTAGTATGTTGTCCGAAAAGACAACAAAATTGTCATAGTTTAGTATGTTGTCCAAAAAATCACCAAAAACATCGTAGTTTAGTATGTCGTCCGAATAGTCAACGAAAACAACATAGTTTAAAATGTTGTCTGAAAATTCACGAAAAACATCGTAGTTTAGTATGTCGTCCGAAATGACAATAAAAACGTCATAGTTTAGTACGTCATCCGAAATGTCATTAAAACCGTCTTAGTTGAGTATGTCGTCCGAAAAGTCACCAAAAACGTCATATTTTAATATTTCGTCCGAAAAGTCATAAAAAACATCATAGTTTAGTATGTCGTCAAAAAAAATCACCAAAAACATCATAGTTTAGTATGTTGTCCGAAATGTCACCAAAATTGTCATAGTTTAGTATGTCGTCCAAAAAATCACAAAAACATCATAGTTTAGTATGTCCTTTGAAATCTCACCAAAAACGTCATAGTTTAGTTTGTCATCCGAAAAATCATGAAAAGCATCATTGTTTAGTATGTGGTCTGAAAAATCACCAAAAACATCATAGTTTAGTATGTGGTCTGAAAAATCATCAAAAACATCACAGTTTAGTATGTCGTTGGAAATCTCACCAAAAAATCATAATCTAGTATGTCGTGCAAAAAATCACCAAAAACATCATAGTTTAGTATGCCGTCCGAAAAGACACCAAAAACGTCATAGTTTAGTATGTTGTCCGAAAAGTCACCAAAAACGTCACAGTCTAGTATGTCGTCCGAAAAATCACCAAAAACATCATAGTTTAGTATGTCGTTGGAAATCTCACCAAAAACGTCATCATTTAGTATGTCGTGCGAAAAATCGTGAAAAACATCATAGTTTAGTATGTCGTCCGAAAAATCATGAAAAACATCATAATTTCGCATGTCGTCCGAAAAGTCACCAAAAACGTCATAGTTTAGTATGTCGTCCGAAAAATCACCAAAAACATCATAGTTTAGTCGGTCATTAGAAATCTCACCACAAACGTCATAGTTTAGTATGTCGTCTGAAAAATCACGAAAAACATCATAGTATAGTATGTCATTGGAAATCTCACCAAAAACATCATAATTTAGAATGTCGTCTGAAAAGTTACTCAAAACATCATAGTTTAGTATGTCATCCGAAAAATCAACAAAAACGTCATAGTTTAGTATTTCATCTGAAAAGTCACTCAAAACATCATAGTTTAGTATGTCATCGGAAAAGTCACCAAAAACGTCATCGTTTAGTATTTCGTCCGAAAAGTTACTCAAAACATCATAAGTTACGATGAGGTCCGAAAAATCACCAAAAACATCATAGTTTAGTATGTCGTCTGAAAAGTTACTCAAAACATCATAGTTTAGTCTGTCGTCCGAAAAATCACCAAAAACATCATAGTTTAGTATGTCATTGGAAATCTCACCACAAATGTCATAGTTTAGTATGTCGTGCGAAAAGTCAAGAAAAACATCATAGTTTAGTATGTCGTCTGAAAAGTCACAAAAAACGTCATAGTTTAGTCTGTCGTCCGAAAAGACAATAAGAACGTCATAGTTTAGTACGTCATCCGAAAAATCACCAAAAACATTATAGTTTAGTATGTCGTCTGAAAAGCTACTCAAAACATCATAGTTTAGTCTGTCGTCCGAAAAATCACCAAAAACATCATAGTTTAGTATGTCATTGGAAATCTCACCACAAATGTCATAGTTTAGTATGCCGTCCGAAAAGTCACAAAAACCATCATAGTTTACTATGTCGTCCCAAAATTCACCAAAAACGTCATAGTGTAGTATGTCGTCCGAAAAGTCACTACAAACGTCATAATGTAGTCTGTCGTCCGAAAAATCACCAAAAACAACATAGTTTAGTATGTCATTGGAAATCTCACCAAAAACGTCATAATTTAGTATGTCGTCCGAAAAGTCACAAAAAAACATCATTTCGTGTGTCGTCCGAAATATCACCAAAAACATCAGTTTAGTATGTCGTTGGAAATCTCACCAAAAATGTCATCATTTAGTATGTCGTGCGAAAAATCATGAAAAACATCATAGTTTAGTATGTCGTCCAAAAAATCATGAAAAACATCGTAATTTAGCATGTCGTCCAAAAAGTCACCAAAAACGTCATCGTTTAGTATGTCGTCTGAAAAGTCACTCAAAACATCAGTTTATTATGTTGTCCGAAAAGTCACCAAAAACGTCATAGTTTAGTATGTCGTCCGAAAAATCACCAAAAACATCATAGTTTAGTATGTCGTCCGAAAAATCACCAAAAACATCATAGTTTAGTAGGTCATTGGAAATCTCACCACAAACGTCATAGTTTAGTATGTCGTTGGAAATCTCACCAAAACATCATAATTTAGAATGTCGTCTGAAAAGTTACTCAAAACATCATAGTTTAGTATGTCGTCCGAAAAGTCACCAAAAACGTCATAGTTTAGTATGTCATCCGAAAAATTACCAAAAACATCATAGTTTAGTATGTCGTTGGAAATGTCACCAAAAACATCATAGTTTAGTATGTCGTCCAAAAAGTCACCAAAAACGTCACATTTCGTATGATGTCCGAAAAATCACCAAAAACGTCATAGTTTAGTATGTCGTCTGAAAAGTTACTCAAAACATCATAGTTTAGAATGTCATTGGAAATCTCACCATAAATGTCATAGTTTTGTATGTCGTCCAAAAAAATCATGAAAAACATCATTGTTTAGTATGTGGTCTGAAAATCACCAAAAACATCATAGTTTAGTATGTCGTTGGAAATCTCACCACAAACGTCATAGTTTAGTATGTCGTCTGAAAAATCACGATAAACATCATAGTTTAGTATGTCATTGGAAATATCACCAAAAACATCATAGTTTAGTATGTCGTTGGAAATCTCACCAAAAACGTCATAGTTTTAGTATGTCGTGCGAAAAATCATGAAAAACATCATAGTTTAGCATGTCGTCCGAAAAATCACCAAAAACATCATAGTTTAGTATGTCGTCCGAAAAATCACCAAAAACATCATAGTTTAGTAGGTCATTGGAAATCTCACCACAAACGTCATAGTTTAGTATGTCGTTGGAAATCTCACCAAAAACATCATAATTTAGAATGTCGTCTGAAAAGTTACTCAAAACATCATAGTTTAGTATGTCGTCCGAAAAGTCACCAAAAACGTCATAGTTTAGTATGTCATCCGAAAAATTACCAAAAACATCATAGTTTAGTATGTCGTTGGAAATGTCACCAAAAACATCATAGTTTAGTATGTCGTCCAAAAAGTCACCAAAAACGTCACATTTCGTATGATGTCCGAAAAATCACCAAAAACATCATAGTTTAGTATGTCGTCTGAAAAGTTACTCAAAACATCATAGTTTAGAATGTCATTGGAAATCTCACCATAAATGTCATAGTTTTGTATGTCGTCCAAAAAAATCATGAAAAACATCATTGTTTAGTATGTGGTCTGAAAATCACCAAAAACATCATAGTTTAGTATGTCGTTGGAAATCTCACCACAAACGTCATAGTTTAGTATGTCGTCTGAAAAATCACGATAAACATCATAGTTTAGTATGTCATTGGAAATATCACCAAAAACGTCATAGTTTTAGTATGTCGTGCGAAAAATCATGAAAAACATCATAGTTTAGTATGTCATCCAAAAAGTCATGAAAAACATCATAGTTTAGCATGTCGTCCGAAAAGTCACCAAAAACATCATAGTTTAGTATGTCGTCCGAAAAGACAATAAGAACGTCATAGTTTAGTACGTCATCCGAAAAGTCACAAAAACATCATAGTTTACTATGTCGTCCGAAAAGTCATCAAAAACGTTAAACTTTCGTATGTTGGAAAAAAGTCAGCAAAGACATCATAGTTTAGTACGTTATCCGAAAAGTCACCAAAAACGTCATAGTTTAGTATGTCATCCGAAAAAACACCAAAAACATCATAGTTTAGTATGTCGTTGGAAATCTCACCAAAAACGTCATAGTTTAGTATGTCGTCCGAGAAGTCACAAAAAATGTCACATTTCGTATGTAGTCCGAAAAGTCACCAAAAACGTCATAGTTTAGTAGGTCATTGGAAATCTCACCACAAACGTCATAGTTCAGTACGTCGTCTGAAAAATCACGATAAACATCATAGTTTAGTATGTCGTTGGAAATCTCACCAAAAACATCATAATTTCGAATGTCGTCTGAAAAGTTACTCAAAACATCATAGTTTAGTATGTCGTCCAAAAAGTCACCACAAACGTCATAATGTAGTCTGTCGTCCGAACAATCACCAAAAACGACATAGTTTAGTATGTCGTCCGAAATGTCATCAAAAACGTTAAACTTTCGTATGTTGGAAAAAAAGTCAGCAAAGATATCATAGTTTAATACGTTATCCGAAAAGTCACCAAAAACGTCATAGTTTAGTATGTCATCCGAAAAAACACCAAAAACATCATAGTTTAGTATGTCGTCGGAAATCTCACCAAAAACGTCATCGTTTAGTATGTCGTCCGAAAAGTCACCAAAAACGTCACATTTCATATGTTGTCCGAAAAGTCACCAAAAACATCGTAATTTAGTATTTTGTCCGGCAAGTCACCAAAATTGTCATAGTTTAGTATGTCGTCTGAAAAATCACCAAAAACATCATAGTTTAGTATGTCGTCTGAAAAGTTACTCAAAACATCATAGTTTAGAATGTCATTCTAAATCTCACCACAAACATCATAGTTTAGTATGTCGTGCGAAAAATCATGAAAAACATCATAGTTTAGTATGTCGTCCGAAAAGTCATGAAAAACATCATAGTTTAGTATGTCGTCCGAAAAGTCACAAAAAACATCATAGTTTACTATGTCGTCCGAAAAGTCACCAAAAACGTCATAGTTTAGTATGTCGTCCATAAAGTCACCACAAACGTCATAATGTAGTCTGTCGTCCGAAAAATCACCAAAAACAACATAGTTTACTTTGTCATCCGAAAAGTCATCAAAAACATTAAACTTTCGTATGTTGGAAAAAAAGTCAGCAAAGACATCATAGTTTAGTCCGTTATCCGAAAATCACCAAAAACGTCATAGTTTAGTATGTCATCCGAAAAAACACCAAAAATATCATAGTTTAGTATGTCATTGGAAATCTCACCAAAAACGTCATAGTTTAGTATGTCGTCTGACAAGTCAACAAAAACATCATTGTTTAAAGTGTTGTCTGAAAAGTCACCAAAAACATCGTAGTTTAGTTTGTCATCCGAAAAGTCACTAAAAACGTCATAGCCTAGTATGTCGTCCGAAAAGTCATCAGAAACATCAAACTTTCATATGTTGTCTGAAAAGTCACCAAAAAAGTCATAGTTTAGTATGTCGTCAGAAAAGTCACATGAAACGTCACATTTCGTATGTTGTCCAAAAAGTCACGAACAACATTGTAATTTCGTATTTTGTCCAAAAAGTCACCAAAATTGACATATTTCAGTACATCATCTGAAAAGTCACCAAAAACATCATAACTTCGCATGTCGTCCGAAAAGTCAACAAAAATGTCATAGTTTAGTTTGTCGTCCGAAAAGTCACCAAAAACGTTATAGGTTACTATGTTGTCCAAAAAGTCATCACAAACGTCATACTTTCATATGCTGACCGAAAAGTCAACAAAAACGTCATAGTTTAGTATATTGTCCGAAAAGTCACCAAAATCGACATATTTCAGTACATCATCTGAAAAGTCACCAAAAACATCATAAGTTAGCATTTCGTCCGAAAAGTCAACAAACACATCATAGTTTAGTATGTCATCCGAAATGTCACTAAAAACATCATAGTTTAGTATGTCGTCCGACAAGTCACCAAAAACGTCATAGTTTAATACGTCGTCCAAAAACTCATCATTAATGTCATAGTTTCGTATGTCGTCCGAAAAGTCACCAGAACTCTTTCGCCATTTCTCTTCCTATCTACACCATGATAGAACCACTTGAACCCTGCTCCTAAACTTCTTGCTTTACTACCTTTCCACCTGGTCTCCTGGACACACAATATGTCCGGCTTCCTCCTCTACATCATGTCAAACAGCTCTCTACCTTTTCCTGTCATAGTTCCAACATTCAAAGTCCCTACTGTCAGTCCTAGACTCTTGGTGTTCCTCTACTATCTCTTGCTATGAACACACCTTCCTCCCCACCTTCTTCGACCAACAGTCGCCCATCTTCCACCAGCACCCTGTAGGTCGACAGCATTATGGGTCTGGAGACCGTCTGATTTTGTCTTTTTTTATTTATTTACAAAATCAGACGGTCTCCAGACCCACATCAGAGCACGCGCTTCCACGGCCTCCAGGAGATCGGATATTAATATCTTCGGTCTATAAGTTACTGTGGCATTTCATAATAATGCCGGGTGGGGACTGCATTGTGACTGACTGTCACTCACTTGTTTGAACCACCACGCCCCTAGGGGGCATAATTGTCTCAGGCGTTGCCTTTTGCAGTCAGTGGCTGTATGAAGGCGCTGCCTCGGCCAATGACCAGCTCGACAGGAAGCGCTAACAGCTTCATTAGCGCGAGAATGCTAGCCTCGTTTCACCGTCTGCTGGTTCGTTCGTAGCCCTCTGAGTGGCAAGATCAGTGAGAAGAGATGCTGATGACATTGTTGGAATGTACATTTATAGTTGCCGTGGCATATTTGCAGCGTTGTGAGTGTCAGTCTGTTATTACGTTTACAATAATAGTCACGGTTTCAGGCTTTGGGGTAACTTCAGGGTAGTTTAGCTTTAGCTTTGATTCAACTTACGTACCTTATTGCTTACCAGTCACCTGCAGCAGTTTCCTTATGTAAATTAATCCATACTTACCTGTAATACTGATTTGTTTGAAGTCTTCAGCAATTTGTACTGTTATTGACCAGTGTATTCTGTATGTTTATTTCAATTTCACACTTCTCTCTATTAAAATCTGTTCAACTACCACACTGGCCTGTTCCTTGGAGGATGCAGTACAGAGGAGAGTTTAGCTGTGAATCCCAGTACAGGACAGGAGTCACGCTGGGTGGAACAGTACAATGAATATCACACATTTACATTGGAAATAAATGTCCTTTAATTAGACATTGTCATGCAAAAGTTGGATTTCCCTTTAATGATGTTCAAATCTTTGAGTGTTTAGTTGATGTTGGTTTCTAAATGTTTTCTGACACTCGGCCCCAAAGATTGAAACCTTCTACGGCTCACAAGCTGCAACAATTCACACATTATCAACTATCTTTCTGACTAAACGAAGATAAAAAGTGAAAAACTGTCTGATTCCTGCATCATGAATGTAAATCTTTTTGGTTTTTATGACAGTAAACTGAATATATTTGGGTTTGACATTTTATAAACCAAAACAAGAAATGAATTAGTGGAGAAAACAATCAACAGATTAATGGACAAAGAAAATGTGTTTTCCAACATATATGGCTGAATTCCTCCAACATTACAGGATACACACAATTTAAATTCAGTTTTATTTATATAACACCAGTTACAGGTCAAATTGTCTCAAGACATTTTATTTTTATATTTTTTTGTCATATTTAAAATATGACAAATTAAGAAATTTAAACCTCTTGACTAATCCAATTTATTATTTGGTTTTAAAGAGACTAATGGACAATTAAAATAACTTTCTCCACTAAAACTAATAAACATGAGGTCAAATAGAAGGAACAGTTTTAAATCCTGCAGTCCCACGAAGACAAGAATAAAGTTTGTGAACAAAAACTAAATCTGCTGCTGGATTCCATTAAAGTCCTAATAAATGATCATAAAGTGTGACACTAAAGGTTTGTGGTGCTAAAAATCTGAAAGTAAAGATATCAAGTTGAACATCTGGATGGAGGTTGATAAAAGTTGACCTCCCTTCATTTCTCTGGAGCGACTCCATGGATTTTAGGGATGCTGGTTAAAGACCAGGGGCCTCATTTATAAAGCTTGTGTACGCACAAAACAGGGCTAGAAAGTGGCGTACGCAAAGGTTGTGATTTATAAAAACAAACTTGGCATGACAATGTGCGCACCGGTGCGCCAACCTTGATTCTTGATGCTTCTTTACGCACAAAACAGGGCGTAAATCACAAACTTTGCGTAGAAAGTGGCGTACGCTGTGTTCGTTGTGATTTCTAAAAAAAACTTGGCGTGAGAATGTGCGCACCGGTGCGCCAACTTTGATGCTTGCTTAAGCACATTTTGGAGACAGAGGGAACGGCAGTGCCGGAGGGTGAAGTGGTGAATTGATACCAGATTGATCTCAAACCTTTATTGTTATCACATATTAGACTTGTAGAGCCGGATAATCATAAACCCTCATTGTTGTAGATGTTCATATAGTGCGCCATTCGGCCTACGACTGTATTTGCAGAACTATGTTCATATATTAACAGGAGCGGATTGAACGTTATTTCATTCGGTCATTTAACCGAAGGGCCGGTATCTGGGGCCGGTGCGGTGATCTTTATTAAATAATTTTGCTTACTGATCACCCGGCGCCCGTATGGCTCATCGGAGAAAGCAGAAGACCCATTTACAGGGGTGGTCTCCGACGCAGTGGCTCGGGTTTGATTCCTGCCCATGGCACTTTTATGCATGTCTTCCCCCTATTCTTCTCCCCATTTCCTGTCACTCTTCACTGCAACTATCACAGTAAAAAGGCAAAAAAAGTAAAGAATTTTGTTTATTTATCCATATGCGGCCGAATGGGATGAGCGTCCAACCATTAATCAGCCCTGTACAGGCACACATGCTTCACACCACAACCCCCGAGTGAAAATGAATTTGTCTATGTGAACCGAAAAAATGTACATTCAATCAGTGTGCAAATTATTTGTACATCGGACATGATCATAACAAATTCAGTGGCAGGGTGGCCTGGGTCAACACATGATTCATTCATCCTGATGCACAGCAGTGAAAAGACTGCAGGGGGCGCTGTGTAAAATGCCGTGGATCAGCAGCTTATTTATATACAGATACATTCTCATGAACCTTACTTTGCATTGACCATTCATGGTAAAATGTGGGTGTGTTGTGGGCGGAATGTGAGGTGGATCCACCTGTGCAATCTTCCAGCTGGTGTGTGATTTATCAAGGAATTGCATGCAGCTGTGCTTACGCAAAGTTTTATAAATCAGGGGCGAGGGGCATACGCCCTTTTCGTATTTTCGGCGTACGCAAACTTTAGTATGGATCCTACGCAATGTTTCATAAATGAGGCCCCTGCTCTTCTAGTCATCTTCCTTCTAGTCGCTGTAAAAAGTCACTCCATCCTCGCCGACTTCAACACCTCTTCATGACAACTTGTTCTGCCTCTGACCTGGTGGAAACACCAGAAACTCGGGGAAACCCGTCAAGACTGGGATTTTCGAAAAACTGTTCGGGCAGGGGAAGGTGTGGAGGGTGGTGGGGGAGTAGAGGGGGGAGGCTGCCACCCACATCCCCTCCTACTCTCTGCCCTGACTCCACCCTAACCCATACCATCACTTGGAAACTACGATGTCAAAGGGAGGACGAATTTACCTCTTTTTATCTGATCTGTAGCTCAGTGAGTTAAGGATTTGCTTATGGAGCTGGTTCAAGACCAGACCTTTCTTCAATTTTTTTAAAAACTTAGACAGAGACAACGAAAGAAAAATGCCGGTGGTGGGATGTATTTTTGTTGTTTTCGTTTTTTTTTTAAGTTGAGTTTTTCTCAGGAGGTTGGACTTCAGCCTTTGTGCTGGAGGGTTGAACCCTCAGTTCCAAGACTTTCCAAAGCCTCCACACCTCCCCAGTCCTCAGGACCTGAGCTTTCACACAGTCTGAGGGCTGAAATGTTCTAAGTCCCGCAGTAGATCTCTGTGAGATTTAACTTTCAGACAGTCCAAGGACTGATATCTTCCGAGTACCTAAGTAGTTCACTGTTAGTTTGAACCTTCAGACAGTCTGAGGACTGAAGTTTTAAAAGTTTCTCAGTACTTCTGTGTTAGTTTGAACTTTGTGGTGAACAGAAGCCTTAAAACTTGTGACCATGAGTCTTGATTTCACATTTAGACCATCCATCTGAGTTCTTCTCAGCTCTTCACCTGTGGGTTCTTTAGAAATCCTGAACAAACTTTGATTCTCTTCACTGAACAGTAAAGTTTGTGGAGATCAGAAGGTAACATTAGTTTGATCGATGCCTTCAAATACTAGTAGACTTTATCTGGAGGTTTCACAGCCACAGTTACTGAGAAACTGGCAAAGATCTGACCAACAGAATACGTAAACCAACACTCCTCCTCTCACTAAGACAGGTGGCTTTGTAGGGTGCCCCGAAAAGGTCTCTGAAATTCCAGAGATGAAACTCAGATAAGCCAAAACTCTCTCTCTCTCTCTCTCTCTCTCTCTCCCTCTCTCTCTCTCTCTCTCTCTCTCTCTCTCTCTCTCTCTCTCTCTCTCTCTCCAGCACTGACCAACACTCATTACTGGAAGTTTGGGACATTTGTATTTCTGTGTGTTTTCATCCACAAAAAAATGGATCTCCCTGCTGAACCTGCACCTGGAGGAACCTTTTCTTTTTGAAAGACAATGACTTTCAATTTTATGCTATGGATGTTTTGTTTAATGAACTTTCAGCTTTAGGAGACTCTCTCCGGAGACATCTCCACATTCCACCGGGATCAGATAACAGGTCATAAAAACTTTTACGACCTGCTGAAGACTGGGACAGAGAGAGACTTTCTTAAGGAACAACTGAACGTCTTCAAAATTCATATTTCTGATATGTATCTTGTTCTTTCAGGTTTACCAAAGTTACTAAAAGTGCTTCATCGCTAACATATTCAAAATTCACACTTCTATGCCTTACAGAAGTGGATTTATTGATTTGTGAGATTTAATCTAATTTCTTCTTTATTCCTCCTATTTAGATTGAAAGGATGAATTCTTGTGTTTATTCTTTGCCATATGTATGACATGTCATCATATCTTCACTGTGACATATATTGTTAATGCTAAAGCACATAAACTTATAGTTATTGAATTAAATAATTCATATACGTGTTACCCTGCACATTTAGGAACATGTGGCTTCTAACCCTTACATTCAGCTGCTGTCCCCTCCTCTCTCTCTTCTCTTCTCCCTCTGTCTCCTTTGGGGAATGCTTAAGGCCAAAGCATCTCTCTATTCTTATCTAAAGACGCGTTTTTTTTCTATCTTCAGAAGTTTTTCGCTTCAAAGTTTAACTATTTTATCCTTTTTACTTTTTGTAACTTAAAGCTAGACATTATGCTCATTTTTAACCCGAATTTTACTCGTTTTACTCCGAAGAACTGATTAAGAAGCAGCCTTTTTAAATCAAGTGACTCCCGATCAACCGACTGCATTCAGCTGACCACACCGGAAATCTGCTGGCCCAGATTTCCATGCATGGAATCAATCACTGACGGCAGGACATCAATGCTTTGCCATAACGACAATACTACGCACAGAACCAGCAAGTCCAGGTGTGTTGTGAAGCGTCCGCTGTCCCAGCCAGGAGTCAGCTCAGACAGATGGTTCTGTTACCGTAAGGCCGGCTGAAATTATCTGATTCTGATTTCTGGGTTGATACTACTAATCACTTGATTACCCAAATTCATTTAATTCGTTTACAAATCATTAATTTTTTAAATAAATGTTTTATTGTTTTTTGAACAACAAAATACAATCTCACAATATCCGAAGTTGTACGAAATTAAAAATATTAACAGTTATCAGCATACAAAAGAAACAAACAAACAAACAAAGAACAAAACAGCAAGTCAGCAACCATTCACTTTCAATAATAGGTTCCTTGTGCATTTGGTATGTGAGCCACTTGGACCATTTCTGCATTATTTCTTCTTCTTTCAGTCTCAAGATAAATGTCATTTTTTCCATGTTATAAACCTCCTTTACAAAGTCCATCCATTCAAAAAGGGTCGGTGGCTCAGGGTTGAGCCACCTCCTTGTTATGGCTTTCCTTGCTGCAGTTAACAATATTTTCATTAAATACTGATCCTTAATGTCTACTACATCAGAAATATGACCCAGGTACAGTGCTGCTGGTGCAAAGGGGACTGAATATTTCAATACCTTTGCCAGAGTAAAATGAATGGAAGTCCAGAACGCAACAATCTGAGGACAGTTCCAGAAGATGTGAGTATGATCCGGTGTTTGTCTTTGGACGTTGTCGCCAGCACAGTTGTTCCTGCAGTAGCTTTCTACTCTTTATGCGAGGAGTAATGAAGAAGCAAACAAAATTTTTCCAATTGAATTCCCTCCATTTTAGTGAAATTGTTGAGGACTGTGCCAACTCACACATTCTGTACCATCCGATATTGTAATGGCCATTTCTTTTCCCCACTTTTGTTTAATACAGAGTCGTGGTATTCTGGCAAAAAATAAAAAATAAAAAATCATTAATTTTTGTCCAAATTACCGTTATCTAGTCAGGGTAGCGATCTGGCTCCTCCTCACCATAATATGCTGATTTGAACACACACACACAGTCATGCATGCACGTACACACACTGTGTGACACACATTGTATCGGCACTGTACATAGGATCTCACTTGTCATCATTTTAATAGTCAATAAAAGTTTCATTTTAGACCAAATTAAAGCCTTGTGTGTTTCTCTGTGCAAGAATGTGGTCAATTTAACCGAGAATTCCAGCCTTTAAGATATGAGGTTGATCAAATTTAAATTAATGAGAGGTGGTGCCCTAATAAACGAGTGCAAAGTAGAGCATCTTTAGACTTTACTTCATAGCTGGATTCATCAGTTTGTTACAACGGAGCTGAATCTATTCACTACAATCTTTTCTTAACCCTTTAAGCTTCAGTCAATTCCAGCCGTTTTCAGTACAAAAAATCGCTAATATTCTATTTTTAAATTTAAAAAATGACGAAAAATACAGGGAATATTGGACACGCATCGCGAGGTGCATTTCCTTGAAAACGACCGATTCGGGGATTTTATACCGACTTCAGGACATGTTTTGGACAAAATAGTTTACTGGCTTGTGTCATCTGATGTAAAAGGTTGGATTATGGCCGTTTTTTGTGGAATATTTTTTTTTGTGTGTAATAATGAACCCGGAAATGTGAGTCGCGCTGTGTGCTTTGAAGCCGTGTATAGAGAACGGATGGATGAATATTTGTTTTTGTCGGACAAATGTGTTTTTCTCACCCGCTGTGGTAATCACATCTGAAAGTGGTTTATACCGGCGGATTCATGAGAATCTAAGCTTTCCATCGGCGTATAGTGTTTGTATAATCGTGTTTGCAGCCGTCGGACATTCTTGAAATTCCTATGCAAATTAGTAAGTGTACCGCCGGCGGTAACCTACGACGCACTGAAGCGTAAAGGGTTTTAACCCCCCGCTGTCTTCATTTAGGGACACCAAAAAATATTCTTTCCTTGTCTGAAAAAAGTCCAAAAATTCAGAAAAAAAATCCCCAAATTTATGAAAATTTGCAAAACCTTCAAAAAGAAAATTCCAATACTTCCTTAAGTTTTTTTTTTTTTAAATTCCCCAAATTTCTACCTAAAAAAAAAAATGAACAGCCTATCCACCAGGATGTGTTTACAGACTACTGGACTAGTTGTACAGTTTCTGACTCTGACAAAAGATGTAATTTCAGCAAATGTGTTGATGTATTTTTAAAAGCCAACACTTCAAACCCATTCGCCTCATACACTCTTGTTTTGCATTTTACAGATTTTTGGACAAACAATCTTGGTTTTCTCTCCTTTTTTGTGAAAGTAGTGCTTTAATTGGAAAATTACAGAAAGTTCAACAGAGCTGAAAATGCTTCAATACAGAAGGCAAAGAGTCATCATACATCCATAATATACATTGTAGTCTATTGCCACAATAAAAAAACAATTAGTGCAAAAACAATGAAAAAGTATTTTAGAAAACATTCTGAATCAAATCACATGCATTTATTTGTTAAAAAAAACAGACTGTATTAATGTTGTATATGCAGCAGTTAACTGCTGGTCTGTAATAGTTCATGAGTACTTCAAAAAAAGTGTTTCAGATGAGAGAGTATTGTTGTAATGTTGTTGGAGAAAAGATGAGGAAACATTTTCCTGCCTTCCCATCGCAGACTCTAGTTTTCCTCCACATAAAGTAACACAGCTCCTATTCCAGTTGTTTATGTGTCTGTCTGCAGGCCTCATTTTAAAACTGACATTTGCCTTCCAACACTGCAGAGGCTCGTGTGAACGCATAAATCAGAGTGAGTCTGGGCTCAGACTTTACAGAATCAACTTAGGAAAGGACTCTGAACTTTTTGCCGTCGAGGGGTGACACCATGAGTCGAGCCGAGCCGGGAGAGTAGAGAGGCCGCCACCTGTTCCTCCAGAGGACCGTGAAGAATCTAGAGATGAAGAGGATGCAGGACAACACCAGCAGCACCACTACAGAGACGGAAAAACAACCAGAAGGACAGCATGGCATTGGTAGTTTTATAGTAGCTTTGGAAAGTTACTGTTGGAGGTGAACAAAGAAAAATCACCTCCATAAGAGTCTCTAGATAAATTAAATGTTTTCTTTCAGGGCTGTAGCTGGAGCAAAAGCACCTTAAATCTCACTGACTGCCACTAGATGCTGGTGTAGTGTCATGTTTTTGGGTATGATGAGCTAAAAGTAAAATATGACAGAATTACAGCAAATGCTGTTAGACTGAAGACCAGAGGTAAAACATGTAGAAAACACACAATGATGAAGATTCTAGTAATGACTGATGTTTGTGAGTGTGTCTGTGGACACGGACACACACACACACACACACACACACACACACACACACACACACACACACACACACACACACACACACACACACACACACACACACACACACACACACACACACACACACACACACACACACACACACACACACACACACACACACACACACACACACACCCTGTGACTGTGGTGTGAACATAGATGCTTTATAGAAAACGATATGTGCAGAACTCATAACATTGCAGTTTAAGCTTAAAGCAACCTCACCTTTAAAAGAGGGCTATCAGAAACATAATACACAGAGGTAATATTCTCATTTATTCTTATTTTGGTCTGGAACAGGTGCACGGTGCCTTTCACTGAGCATTATACTCTGTATAACCTGTAGGATGCATGAAGTCTGTCTCAGACTAACAGGGCAAAGGTTGAACATGTCATTAACTCTGTGAAACATGACCTGATGATCACCTGATGTCCTCTGTAAAGGGATGTAGGTGTGAAATATGACGACCGGACATCATGATCTGATCAATAGATTTAGAAAAGTCTAATGGTGTCAGAACTGTCACTCCTAAAAATGAGTACAAAGCCTTCACACAGCTCAGTGTCTCTGTTCTTCTCAGGCTGTTATCACTGCTCAGATCTACTCCTGAGTTTTTGTGGACAATAAATCCTGATTCCTCCTGGTGGCTTTTTGAAGATCTTTAACATCTGAACATGGTCTGATTAGTGACTTAGTTTCCACTTCATCAGAAACACCCGGTCCCTTCCAAAGTGATACTTTTTCCCCAGAAATGGAGTCAAATAGTTTCTTTAATGAGGCATCTTGAAAATCACTAAACTGTAACTCATTTGGGAAATGATTGCTTTACTAATGAGATTCTAGGCTCTGATGTCTGACATGTGGCTGTTGGTTAGGAAGTGTCACGGACAGTAGGCTGTTTTCTTTCTCTGTAGCCTCCAGCTGTTCCAGCTTCTGTTTAATAATGAACACATCTTCTACAGACTCATAGATGTGCTGTGTGTCATTCAGTCGTTACACCAACAAACCCTGACAGGATGTCGTCACAAAACGTCTTTGGACATCTCAGTTTAATGTTCTTGATTAGGATGAAGGCCTTTTGGAACAACACAGCTCAAGCAGCTGATGTTAGCTCATATGTGGGCAGACCAGTGTTTCAGTAAGCTGGTGTTTCCAGAGAGCCAAAGGCAACACCACAAACCTTCTGTTGGGAAGGTCACCAATGGTATGCTGTAATTCTGGGCTTGGAACTGACTCCAGTGCAAACCAACTGTTGGTTTTACACCTTGTTCTGTCCGTCTACAGATTTGCCCTGTCTAATAAACACTAAATTCTACTGAGGAGACGAATGCAGGAAGGCTTGGTTTGTTTTAGTCTTTAAGTTTAAAAAACATAAGTAATGTTAAACTCACCCATGAACACTGAGTTTGGAGTGGGATCATCCAGGTTGAAATGCTTGTAGACGTTTCCAACCAGAGCCACGATCACCACTGGGTAGACGGTCAGGATGTAGCGAACCCAGCGGTCCAGCAGCCAGTTCTCCAGGATGAACCTGAACAGGAAACAACCGGCAGACACATTTAAGATTCACGTGATGTCACTGGTAGCCTGACTGTGAGAGTAAAAGCTTGATACCGACTAAAGTATTTCTGTACTAAAAGGTCCTAAAATCCTCGTCTGAAAGTGAACAAGTGACGTCAAAAACACTGATGAACTCATTACAACGACACCTGAAAACATAAAGGAAGTGAACCTTCAGCTCTTTAAGCTTTAAGGTTTAAAAAGCACTAAAAAAGGGGCAGCATGACGATCTGAAACGTGGTGGACTGTGTGTGTTTTGACCTTTTACTGTCAGTTTATGCTAAAGCTGCTCTTCCTGGACTCTCAGTGACTCTGAGGCTGGTTCACTGATGGTCTGTTCTGGTTTTAGACATAAAGAGAACACCACACAAGATCTGCTGTTTTGGAGATGATGGGACCCTCACAGTTTGAACCTGGTGAATGTTGCTGCCCATACTGACCCTCACTACACCCACAACGGGCCTGTGAGCGTTGGATCAGAAACATGGAGCCATGGAAGAAGATGGACTGGTCTAATGAATGAGAAGAAGGCCAGAGGGTGGAGGCCTTGTGGTGCTCTGGGCAACGTTCTGCTGGGAAACCTTGGATCCTGGCATCTTTGTGGATGCTATTTTAACACTTCCCACCTACGTAAATGCTGCTGCAGACATAAGAACCTTTTTGAGTCAGTCATATTCCCTGATTGCAGACATCTCAGATTGAGATCTAGGAAGTCAACAAGCATCCCTGAACAATGCTTGCATTGAGCAGGATAATGCTCTTCCACACTACAAATACAGCTCAGGAAAGGTTTGGTTTCTGATGGAACAGGACATCCTCAGAGGTCTGTGGAATCCAGAGCTGTTTTAGCAGCATGTTTGGAAACCTGCACAATGTGTGACAGTGTTTTAATGCTGATCAGCTAAACGGAGTGTAGAATGGAATCTATGGTAAAAAAACATTTTTACTTCTTTCAGTGAAGCGTCGTATTTGTTAAACATCTCTGACCTGAAGGTGAAACACAGCAGCATGAAAAAGTTTTCAGACACCCTCAAAATTTTACACAATCTCAAATATTATCATGAAATATTTGTGGAAAAATCGTTGCTGTGTTTCAAAAGTTGTAGCTGCATCAGACAGACAAAAACAAACACAAATTATGTTTGTTTACTGTTTACAAGAAAAACAAACAAAACTAAATTCTACCAAAATGACCCAATGCTAAAAATATATTATTTTTATGGAACCAATCAGGTTTACATTTTTAATGGCTTTTTTAGGATAAAAAAAAACTGCACTTGAAGACCTGAGAGTGATTCTTACTGCAAAATACATGCAAATATAAGCAAAGTAACCTGTTTCTACCCAAAGGGCGGTTTTCTACTTTTAAAACTTAACCTTATACAGTCACTCACCAAACCACCACCTCCAGAAACAGGATGCACAGAGAGGCGGTGGCTGCTGTGCTCTTATTGACGCCCCACAGATGGAGAACCAGAGAGAAGTTGATCAGAGAGGCGATGGAGGTCCATGTGGTGTAGACGGCCAAACCGTTCTGGACCTGAACACGGCGACAGGAAAACACACATTACTCCCATGAAGCAGAGCTGACGTCGTGCACACTCTCACTCTGTCCTACCAGGATTCTGAGACAGGCCAGGTCTCTGCGATGGTACGTCTGCAGCCACAGTCCATAGTAATCTGTGGCATAGCAAACGAAGAACAGGGCGCTGTAGTTGGAGAACGCTATCAGGATTAACAGAACCAGAGCGGCCAGCATCAACCTAAAAGACAGAGAGAGAGAGAGAGAAGGGGGGGGGGGGGGGGGGGAGGGAGAGAGAGAGAGAGAGAGAGAGAGAGAGAGAGAGAGAGAGAGAGAGACCATGAAGGCCTCGTATCAGCAGTCATAAGGTCAGCCCTGTACCACATAAGAACACAGAGAACTGATTAACCTTTTAAGCTTCAGTCAATTCCAGCCGTTTTCAGTACAAAAAATCGCTAATATTCTATTTTTAAATAAAAAAAATTACGAAAAATACGGGGAATATTGGACGCGCATCGGGAGGTGCATTTCCTTGAAAACGACCGATTCGGGGATTTTATACGACTTCAGGACATGTTTTGGACAAAATAGTTTACTGGCTTGTGTCATCTGATGTAAAAGGTTGGATTATGGCCGTTTTTTGTGGAATCTTTTTTTTGTGTGTAATAATAAACCCGGAAATGTGAGTCGCGCTGTGTGCTTTGAAGCCGTGTACAGAGAACGGATGGATGAATATTTGTTTTTGTCGGACAAATGTGTTTTTCTCACCCGCTGTGGTAATCACATCTGAAAGTGGTTTATACCGGCGGATTCATGAGAATCTAAGCTTTCCATCGGCGTATAGTGTTTGTATAATCGCGTTTGCACCCGTCGGACATTCTTGAAATTCCTATGCAAATTAGTAGGTGTACCGCCGGCGGTACACTGAAGCTTAAAGGGTTAACCTGTGGGTCAAATTGAGCCGTTTTAAAGTTTGAAATGTGAGAAAAATCTATATTTTCACAGTGAAGCCTCTTCATGGTCACATTTTCAACATTTTTGGGAAATTTTTGAACATTTTTTGGTGGAAATAAAAGAAATGTTAAAAATGTTTCTTAAGAACATTCACATAAAAATCAACCAAAATCCAGTAAATTTCGCTGGAAAAAATTTTTTAAAAAAATCACTAAACTGCTGAATTTTGGGCTTTTTTTCAGATTATTTTTTGGTGCTCATAAATGAGGACAACAGGAGGGGTAAAGGACCTCTGCTGTCATAACACGCTACAGCATGGACTGCTGTGTACATTTCTCCAGCAGCATACAGTAAACTACACTGATATCACTCAAACGTTGACTCACAATCACATCACCTTACAGTAATCTCATTACTTCTCAGTTAAACAGCAGGCATCTGCTCTTCTGTCGAATCAAAACGTAACAGATTAGATTTACAACAGAAAAAATACTGGCTCCACAGCAGGCAGTCAGTGCAACAAAAACTGTACTGAGTGTAAATCTAGAATTTTATCAATACTTCATGTGTCCACGTTAATTTTTGCTGACAGACTCAGTCCTCCTCAGCATGGATGATATCAGTGAGGACAACCTTCTGATGTTCTGCAGTGTCTGAAATCCATTCAGCAGCATTTGTTCCAGCTGCTCTTTAAAACACCCCAAAGGCTTTCTATTGGAACCAGGTCAGCTGACACAGCTGACCTGGTCACTTGCTTCTTCTTTAGAGAGCAGTTTTGTGTGGTTTTGGCAGTAGGATCGTTACCATGCAGGAACATTCCTCCTGTGTTGTCGTCTATGAACACTGTTTGCTCCGTTATAGGACCACATTTCCACCCCCATGCTTCACTGCAGCAGTCTGTCCAGGTTCAGGTCAAACATGCTGGGCTCCATCTGAACAACACAAACTCATCTGACTACAGAATGTGCTTCTTTTCCTGTTCTTTACCGATGTTTCATGCTCTATCTATAGAGGCTGATGCTATGAAAAGTGTCTTTCTGCTTGTCCTGGTCGTATTCCATCTGAGCTAAACGGTGGAACCACTTCAGGACGATGACTACTGTAGCTTTGATTACTGGTCCTATGGCTCACTGTGTTCCTCCTGATTACTGCTACAGCTGTGTTTGTACACATTTTTAGTTGGTCATGATCTTCCTGCATCTTTGTGACGTCTCACATTTTTCTGTTTCACTGGGATTCTTTTCCACGTGGAGCCGTGATGCAGACAGATAAACGCATCGTGTCACAGCTGGTTTTAGAACAATGTTCAGTCTGACAGAAAGCTACTGATGTGCTTCATTTGGTTTCACAGACGTCTGAGCCTGGTGTTAGTGAGGACGTCTCTTTTGTTGCACTGACTTTCTGCTTGCTGTGTATCAATCAGACATAAGGTGTTTCTTTCTGCAAGCGATATAAATATTATCACCCTAAAACGTGATTTTAATTATTGAAGCAAACAAATTTCATCAAAATATCACATTATTAACTGTCAGTGAATCCAGTCAGTACATTCTGATCAATGACTGTTTGCTTTCAGTGTCGTTTTCATGCTTTTGAAGCAATGATTAGGAGAAGACGTACTCTCTGTCCCACACCAGGAGCCAGGCCACGTTCATCACCATGTTGGACAGCCAGCAGAAATAGAAGGCGTACGGCAGCAGACACTGAGCCCAGGATCTATTCAGAGACAGACGGATATCAGTTTCAGTTCTGCTTCAGTAAATATTCAGTATGCCTGCTACGATGCTAGCTCACCCTCTGCATATGTATGAAGTGATGTAAACGACCATCAGGGTGAGCCAGGTGTAGATAACGCCCCAGATAGAGAAGGTCCAGCCGGCTGGAGTGATGCCCGTCTCATAGTGGCCCGACACGTTGCCTGTACTGGAGCGGAAAGGACCTGGAAAACAACAAGAACATCCAGATATGAGAGCAGGACTAAAATATGACCCAGCTGTGTCCATCGTTCTATCAGAACATGGTCAGACACTGAGCTGGAAGAGCACGACGGTCTAAAAAGAACTTCACATTTTCTTCATCTAAAGCGAAGGAGCCCAGATCAGAATGTGGACAAAAACGGTGTTTTAGATCAGCAGGACTATTTGACATGGATTTAATGTGTCGTCTTTAAAACGGCTTGATTTTAACCCTTTTTAAAAGTTTGAAAATGGAAGATTTTTACTCATTTTATGAAAACGTTTACAAGAACTTCCTCGCCATTTTTTAATTAAAACTTTTAAGAGAAACTTTTAAGGAATTATTGGATTTTTCTTCCTGAAGGTTTTGTAAATTTTCAGAAATTTGGGGATTTTTTTGCTGCATTTTTGGATTTTGTACAGATAAGGAAACCATTTTTAAATGAGGACAACAGGAGGGTTAGGAGCTCTCTGAGAACACATGGACTGTTCTAAATGAGCTGGACTTTTTAAAGACTTGTTAAAGAGACATCAGGAGAAAACAACAACAAATCATTTGTACACACAAACTAAGAAAACAAGACGTTACCTTAAATCCTCTACTGCTACAGGAAGTGCATAAAAGCACAACAATCCTGCATTTTAAAGTCCTATTCTCATAAAGCTGCACGATTACCAGCAAAAAGTAGTTAGGTATTAAGTTTCGTTTCTCCCTCTGCAGAAACGATGACTGTGGAAGCAGTATTTCATTGTTTTACTGCTTTGGTTGCTATGCACGTAGAAAGCTCAGTGTAAACATTGTCAGACGAGTCGCTGGGCTTCTCCAGTGAGTCACTGAGGAGATGACTAAGAGAGCAGGGAGGGAGAGGAAAACATCTGCACACAGACACACTATAATTACTTAACTCGTCTAACCTTGTTTTCTATGGAATGCTGGATCATTTGAACCCTTTACACCCTGAACAGTTGCTAATGAAACCATGTGACAAACAGAGAAGAGGAGTCTCTTTTAATGACAGAAAACCTACTCTAACCCTGCTTTACTGTGAGGTACATACAGCCTCACAGTTTAGGAACAACGGGTAGAATGCAGTGTTTTTGCAGCATTTTCAGCAAAACCTGCATCAGAGTAGATATTAGATGTATAAAATACAGACAGGACCGTCACACAAAGAATACAGCAGTAAACAGATGCTTAGACTTTACTGTATGCACTCTAATGACATAGAAATGGATTATTTTCTCGACAAAATGATTGAATTAAAATGCCTGCATGTTAAACCAAACGGCAGAGACTGATTCACTACGTTTAATTTAACCTCTTTTCTGTTTTCTGGAGATCACTTACTGGGCTCCAGAGAGTGGCTGAATGTTTTCATGAGCTTCCTGACATTTTCTAACAACTGAATCCGTTAAATCGTCGTTCTGAGAACTGAGCTTTGACTCAGGAGTGTTTCTGTAGTTTGGAGCTGATCTGTAAGATCGTCACCTCAGTCTGACGCTGAATTTCTGTGATATTTAGTCTACAAGCGGAGTACTGCATATATTAGTGACACATTTTCTTTATTCCTCTTTTTTGTAACAACAATAAATCTTGAGTGTCTTTTTAAATCATTTAATGGTCTTTTTGCACCTTCTTGGTGTTACTAAATATTACTATATCACCTGACATCACATCACTCCTATTCTGGTTCCCTGTTGGTTTCAGAATTGATTGTAAGATTTTACTGATCACTTTTAAAGCTCATCAGGGTCTAACCCGAGCTGCATTTATGATCTGTTGACCCCGTGTGATCCTTCTGGTCGTTCCAAAGTGTAAACCTAAAGGAGGCTGAGTGTTCTCCATCAGAACCTCCACTGTGGAACCACCTGCAGAGTCTCTAACGTCTTTTAAATCACTTCTGAAAACCCTCTTTACAGACCTGTGTTTATGTGAGGTTTACCTTTAGCTTTACTTAGTTTTATTCTGTATTCTGTCCTGTTTATTTTAGATGCTCTTTCTGGTTTTATTTGACTTTTAGCTGCCTGGTTCTTTGGTCTGATGTCGTCTCTGATATTTTATTGATGTTTTATTTCTAATTTTAACCCTCAGTCTTATTCTTTGATTTTTTTTTAGCTGCCTAGTTCCTTTGTTTGTTATGATGTTTAATCTAGCTAAGTATTGCTTTAATATATTATCAGTTTTACTATTTTTCATCACTGAATGCTCTGGTTTGTCTGCTGGATCTTCTTTGTCTGTGTTTGCATGTTCTAACTGTAAAGCTCTGTGTGAACGCTGTTCTTCAGGCTGCTGTATCAATAAAATTATTCTTACTATTACATGTCATTTTATTTGCTATCTTCTCTGCTCTGTCATCTCATCTGATAGAAACGGTCGATTCCATGTCTGAGTTCAACCATGTGGGCCCTCAGGTTACTTTTGCTCCATGGAGGTCATCAAATGGTTTCATTTGGGAGGAACAGACCAGCAGCTCCCAGTAACAAGGAATGTACCGCTGACCAGTGACTAATAAAGCCCTGCCTAGTCGCTGCTGGTAGCTTCATGCACATTCTCAGCCCTTTTGTGTTATTCTCCTGAGGGAGAGGAGCTGAAACAAGCAGCTTGTTGCATAATGCTTTATTTTTATTACTTACTGTCAGAACAAACATATCTCTTGTGTGAGATCACAGCGGTTAACAACATTTTCATCATAACAACAGAATCCAGGAATCCGCCAGTAAAACATTTTTGAACAACGCAGTGATAAATTGTGGCTGCTGCAATGCTAAAAGTCAGCCTGGAGCCCAAAATAATCATCACTAACTGACTCCGCATATCACAAAAATGATGTAATGGCTAAACCTAATCACAATGGAGGAAAAAAGCTAAACTAACGACAACAAGCACAACAGAAAAGCAACATCTGGTGTCTCTGTAATGTAAAGAGCATGCAACAAATTAAGGCTTTTAAACATCACTGGGACAGTCTGGCTTCCAGCATCCAAACAACAAAAACCCCTTTGTCTTTATTCACTGTCTGCGTAGTTCCTTTTCTCTTTAATTCAACGCACTTCTGTAAATAAACTTGTCAACCACATACTGCCTGATGATCTAAACTCCACCAGTCCATTTCTGGGAACTAAAGTAGATGGCTAAAAATAATAATAATAATAAAAGAAAAATGCACTGCCTCACTGTGCCAGCACACTGAGGAAGGAAAATATCCTCTCGGTTAGGAGCCACACCCTGCATATGGATGGCAGATTTTCTTTTTCCACTTGTAGAGGTCACCTGAGGATAGTTTTACCATTCTGTAACCCTTATGTCGTCCTGTGGGTTTTAAAGTTTGAAAATGTGGAAAAAATACACATTTTCACAGTGAAACTTCTGATGTCCACATTTTCAACATTTTTGGGAAATCTTTGAACATTTTTTGATCAGCAAAATTAACTGATTTTGGTCGATTTTTATGTGAATGTTCTTAAAGAGAATATTAGAAGTTTTAGTTATATATATATGTAATCACTTTAGATATTTTCAGATTTTTTTAGAAGATTTTTACTAATTTTTGAAAATATTTACAAGAATTTTATTGCCAAATTTGGGGGATTTTTTAAAATTAAAATTTTAAGGGAAACTCTGATTTAATTATTAGAATTTTCTTCCTTTTGCAAGTTTTCAGAAATTTGGGGAATTTTTTTGCTGATTTTTTGGTATTTTTTCAGACAAGGAAACAATATTTTTGGTGCCTGTAAATGAGGACAACAGGAGGGTTAAGCTCATTTGGACTTTTGATATGAAGTAGCTCTAATAAAACCGGCTTTAGGCAACAAATACTGCTGTGAGCACCAGAAACCACATAAAATTAGATCAAAAAGAGCATTTTAATAAAATCTCTGTAATTTATTATAAACACACAGTACCTCTTTGAATTGCTGTTAGCACAACACAGGCTGATTATATAAGTAGCTGCTAATGATGCTAACGATGCTAACATGTAAACTCGTTGTTCGGTGTAACGGTAAGTGACGGCAGGATGCTCCATTAGTTAACTGGGAGTCTCCGTAGGGGAAAAAACTGTTTCGTAACCGGCGAAAACACAGTTGTGTAAGTAGAAAACGGAACCCATGTGTCTTAAAAACAAGCTAAACATGCGAGAAAGACCGTTAAAAATGAGCTTTTACACACAGAAGGTAAACTTTTAAGCTAGATGATGGGGGGTGGGGGGACTCAAATATGTCGGTTATTAAACTCACCTCGTCCTGCTCCGGCCAACGCGTTAACGACTAAAACCGCGACAAAAACCACCGCACACAAGATAATGACAAAAATACGAGACAAACTGTTGTGCTTCATGTTCGCTGGTGGGCTGCTCCGTGTGTCTGGCCGGGTCGTCGGGCTGTCGGAGGCCGTCAGGGAGCGTCAGGGAGGCGGACACACAAACACACCCGCACGTTGACTCAGTGGTGCCTTCACGTGTTCCAAGGAAACGCCCCCAGCCCCGGAGCTCATTTGGAGGTTTAATCTTTATTTAATGTGTATATAAATCAATATGTATGTCATTGATATTGTCAGAAATTCTCATTGGACAAAAAAAAGCAGGAAAGTGTGTTCTTCTGCATTTATGTTTTTTTTTTAACTATTTGGAGTGTGTGAAATTTGAAACGCAGTGGCGACATCTACAGGCGAAGAGCGGAATTGAACACAGCACCGCTCAGCTGCTTTAAAATCCACTTTATTTTACCAATTTTTTAAAAAACTATTTATTTATGTATGCAGAACTGTCCTCTGCATTTGCATACCATGTAAAAAATATTCAGCAGTAGTCTGTATGAGAAATATAAAGAAATTACTTTCATTTAAAGTTTTTTTACACAATAGTAAGCAGTCTGTATGTGCTATGAAAATAAAGGAACATAATTTTATTTTGCAAAAAATAAATTTACATAACACATTTTTTTTCTTTTCCTTGGTGAAAGGTCAGTTGAGTAAATGATCAAGTCAAAACAGATTTTTCTCATAAAGACAAGAGTATCTACATTATGGATCAAAAGTTGGAATCTTCAGAAAAGTTTTCAAGAACAAGTCTTCAAACAGTCTCCAGAGTCTGATGAGAATAATATTTACTCAATACAGAGGCTGTAAGAACAAAGAGATTTTTATGAACTGCACAAAGCGTTACGTCATCTTATATACTTAACGAAATTTATTCTAAACACTCCTCTTCCATCCTGGAAAATCACAACTCATCGTCTTCAAACCCAATCAGGATTATTGGGATTTCCAGTTTTATCATCGTTTGTAACAGAATCTGATTTAAACATCCCATTCTCCTGGTTTTAACATTTGATCAATCTCAAAATCCCACAACAAGACTTACTGGAGTAAATTCATTAATATGGATCATCTACAGATTAATTCAAATCATATTACCATAATACAGTCATACACTTCAAGAAATAGAAACATAAAACATCCATAATGATAATATTCTTTAACAGAAACATTTAGAATTAAAATGCAAAAGACAATGTGTGCTGACATGATTTCCAGATGTGATTTTAGTGATCATAAAGTAATTATAAGAAAACTAGTTATAAGAAAAATATGGTTTAGATTCGTCTTACACCGGAGAGTTTCATTAGTGTTTTCTCTCTAACAAAGCAATGCAAGTACAGAGGTGATAAACTGCATGCTGTTAAATCCATAACATGATAAAAGAAAATAATGAAAATAAAACATCCCAGTTAATCATTACATCACACAAATTCCAACGATTAAAAATAAGCTCTTTAAAACAACTTTAACAAATATATTTGATGCATATTGAAACCAAAAGTTTAACAAAAAAAACACCCTCGTAAGAATAATAATATTATAATAATATTTCAATCGGATTCAATGAAGCAGTGATTGATTTGTGAAAGACATGTTCTGTGTTCATCTTTATCTGCAGGAACGTGTTGTTGTTTCTACAAATCCTACTGAAAGATATTTTGTGGATGTGATGAAGATTATTGGTCTTTTTTCTTTTTTTGGTTTTTGAGTTCACTTGAAATCAGACTACAGATCTTTTTCATCTAGTAATTGTCACAAACTGTATCTGTAAAAGCTCTTTTTTCAGGCTTTGATTGATGAGTTACTGGTTCTGTTGATTCACTAACGCATTTCGTCCAGACTTTCAATGGCTTGGTCTTTGGTGATAGACCTCCACTCAGCAGGAATTGCTCCTCTGCCCTTGAATTCTTTATTATAGTAGTCTTCCAGTTGCTTTTGAAATCGACACACAAACCATTTCCAGTACGGCAGTTTGGAGTCATCGGCGGTGATACACCACTGAGCATACTCTGGACCACCAAGTCTGTATTGTTTGTAGGGAATGCTTGTCTTTGAATTATGATAGGGGTAAAATCTGCCATTACTGGCGACATCTGTTGTACAAAAATTGATGCTCATCTCCACTGTGTCTTTGTAGTGCCATCCTTTGATCCCAGAGGGTCGATGGAAAGGGACGCTGTGGTCATCAGGACTGTGATTTTCAATGGTGTTGGTGCAAACAGCTGCACAGAATGGACAGTTCACCCAGCAGCACTTACACAGCTGATCAATGAGGATTTTATCAGGTTTGTTCCTGGATTTCTTGATCTTATACAATGAGAGTTCCTTCATCTCCTCAATGATTGGCTTCAGTCCTTTTTTTACTTCTTCCTGGAGAAATTCAAAATCATTTATGTCGCTGAAGTTTTGAGAAGAAATGGCTTCAAACTTCAGCACATTACTGAGACAACCAGTAAACTCTGACAGCCACATGTTTGTGTCTCCTCTCTGGGTTTGGACTTTCTGTGTCGCAGCAGATAAAGCTTCACTGACAAGGGTGTTGATGTCGCCAACATTTTTCTTGAGTATATTCATTGCTTTATCTTTGTGATCCCTGAAGATGTATTTCTCTACTTTCTTTTTTATGAAAGTCTCTGCTTGGGCCCTTGGATCTCTGATGTATTTGATGAAACCATTAAAGTCTTCGTTCTCAGCGAGCGACTTCAGCTGATGTTTCTCAAAGTTCAGCCTGTTTCCATTGAATGCTGGGAAATTACACCTCATCTCATCAGCGAGACCAATAGCAGTCCTGTTATAGACGGCGTCAGCAGCAGAGTCTCTCAGATTTTCACAGATCAGTTCTCCAAGTACAACAGCAGATGAGCTTCCCTTACAAAAGCTTCTGAAAATGGAGTAATACTGCATTTTCTTGCTGTCCAGATAAGCGAGTGCATCATTGTTCTCTTTGAATGTCTTCTGGGACTCTAGAAGCCAACTCTCCATCCTGTCAAACACATACAGTAAAAGATCGACTGTGAACTCATTCTTCAAAGTATATTTATACGTTGACTGAAATGTTTTCACTTCCTCTTTCACATTTTTTGCCACCTCTTGCAAGTAAGTTGATACGTAGCCTCTTGTAGCAACAGGTTTGCTTTGGATTTCATCAAGGGACTCTTTCTCAACGTTGTTGATGAGCTCTCTGATCTGTTCCTCTTCTTTACATGACAAAAGACTACGTGATTTCTGTTGTTGCTTTTGTTGGGTTGTTGAACCAAGTCCAAGATGTTTTTGAACAGTCTTGAAAACAGATCTCAGAAAAGATCTTCCTTGTGTGTTTGTGTCTTTGCTTTCTGTTTTGCTATCTTTACCATGTTCACTTGTTTCATAGAGACTTTGGTTCTTTGGGAAGTTTACATAATCAGAATAATCACCGAGCTCTGACATGTGTTTGTATCCGCCACTTGTTTTTGATTCTTCAACATCACCAAATTCAATACCAAGCTCTAGAAGGACAGCTAACTGTTCGTCTTCCAAGTTGATGTCCTCAACTGGTTTTGCATCTGCTGTTAATTCATGAACCCAGCCATCCCAAACAGAGCCAAACTGCTTTTCGAGCTCCTCTTCATCATGAACTTTATCCTGTAACTGCTGAGCGAGCTCTTTGCTCTTCTTTAGCAGCTTGTTCTCAAACTCTGTCTTCTTGTCATCCATTTTTTTACAAGCTTTCTTCTGCTCGATAACACCATCCAGTTTTCTTTTTACTCCTCTCACCTGCTCATCATGAAACTCCTTTATTTTGCTTTCAAATCGGCCTTGCCACTGAACCAGTGTTTCTTTATTTTCGTCATCCTCAAAGTGTGCTTTCATTGCTGTTTTTATGTCTTCGTATGTTTTGCTTGTTTCTTTGAGAAGGTAACTCTGCTCAATCTTGTCAAGTTTTCCATTTTCAATTCTGGTGTAAAGCTGGTCTTCAATGGTCAACATGTTGCTCCTCAGGGTCCAGGTCCAGTTCCCATACTGAACTTCTAGTTTTCTGTACACGGCGATTTCAAGAGTGTTTCTAAAACTAAAGACAAAGTTCTCGTTCAGGAGGGCGTTCCATAAGTCCTGAATTTTGGTTTTGAGCTGTGAGAGAGGGATCCCAGCAGACACTGAAGCTTTAGAGAGGATGATGTTCTTCACTTCTTGGATGCTCTCACTGTAACCTGGATTTGGAGGAGCCATCGGTGGACTGCCCTCCCAGAGTTGGGCTGCGTACTTCACATCTTTTTGCACATCAAATGCAATGACATCATTGAAGCATTCTGCATTTGAAGTTTCCTCTTTGGCTGCGAGTTCAGTCATTTGGTCCAGTTTTTCTTGGAGACGTCTCTTCCCATCCATGTTTTTCTCTGTTGCTGCAATGTCTGTGACATTCTGGTGAACAAAAACACAACTGGGAGAAAGTTTAACTTCCTTCATCCTCATGAAAGCCTGAACAACGATCTGCAGAATGTCCTGCATATCAGCTGGATTCTCTCCAAAGATGTTGATGATCGTCATGTTTCCCAGACCAACAACAAACGTTGCCAGCTCATTGTCATGGTGAAGAGAGGTGTTACCTGCCAACTCCAGAGCACGCAGCCCTTCAGTGTCCACCACTAGGATGTAGTCAAACCTAAAGTCTTTCTCTTTCTTGACCTCCTCTGACACTTTGACCAGCTGCATGAAGGCACCCTTGGTGCACCTGCCAGCACTCACTGCAAACTGCAGTCCAAACATGGCGTTCAGCATCGTTGACTTTCCGCTGCTTTGTACGCCCAAAACTGACAACACAAAAACTCTCTGGTCACCCAGTTTCTTGATGACTTCATCTAAAAGACTAGAGATCCATATTAGGGGCACATGGCCTGCATCACCATCCATCAGCTCCATCGGATGTCCTGATATCATCAGATCTGCAGCCAGTTCAGGGTATTTAGACCAGTCCGTCCGGCTGCTCTCTGACTTCATTGTTTTATGGGCTTCATAGATCTGTCCCATTTCTCTGAAGATGTGCTCCAGGCCAAAAGTTGCAGACTGTAGTTTTTTTGATATGTCTTCAAGCTCAGTTTGCTTTCTTGCTAATAGATGAGATTTGTCATGTTTGTTTTTCAAAGCCAAGACCTCAGACCACATTTTATCATAGTTCTGAAGAATTGAAGACAGATCATCTGTGGAGAGGGCATCTACTAGGATCTGAATCCATTTCAGGAAATACTCTTTCTCTGTTGATGGCAATGACATGAGGCTTTTGGTGAACAACTCCATCAGTTTACTGCAGGAAGCATCACACTGTCTTTGCCGTATTTGGTCCAGGTGTCTTAGTTTTTTACTTCTCTCTTTTTCAATGTCTCCTTTCAGATGGTACAGTTCTTTGTTTGTTCTGCACCACTCATGCCACAGACGGCCTTGACAAGGGAGAAATTTGTCTTTGATTTTTGAAACTTCCATCCCCTCAAGCAAACTCACTATTTCCATAGCAGCAGACTTTCCTCTTTGACAGACTGGGTCACTTTCATCCACTCTGATTCCAGAGACCTCATCCATGGTTTCAAGCTGGAAGGTTGGTTTAAGGCTGGAAGGATCCGGAGAAGACAAAACTTCTCCAATTATTCTTTTCAGTTCTTCAGATACATCTGAATGGCTTTTGTCTTTGAGCCCCATTTTGTATTTTCCTTTTATCATCTCCACAGCATCAAAACTGTCATCAACAAACAGACAAATGAGAGGTTTTTGAGACTTAAACAGGGCTGATATAAGTGACTGACTTTTGTCACCTTTTTGCAAAGTTGGGACCAGAACAACATTAACTGAAGATTTTTCAAGCAGTATGTCACGCTGTTTTTCAATCGACAGAGCGTCACCATGAAGATTACAGAAGGCAATGCAGTCAGAGAAGGCATCGTTGGCTTTTCCAGCAGGACAGTACCAAGCGATCTCTGCAACACCATCCATCAAATGGCGAGACTTGGTGCTGCCTGGGCAATGTCTGTGGAAGAAGGTGCTGTGACGGTCGTTGATCAGAGTGTTCATCAGCTGAGATTTAGACACTGATAGTGAACCCAGTCTGAAAAAGGACACCAAGGGTGTCTCAGCTTTGCAGATGGGAATACTCTTCATGGTGACAATGTTTGAATCATCTTTGATTTGAGGTTTGAGTTTGACTTTCCAGGTTTTGGTTATGTGTCTAAATATCCACAGTGGACACTCTATCTCCATTGTAAACGGGTCAGGAACAAGCAAAGGTAAGGCATACTGACACTGTGATAGTTTTGTAATCATGATCTGCTTGAGGAAGTTGTCTGAGCAGTGAAATACTGCCATCTGAACATCCATTGGATGCACATGGGTTGCTTTTGTCTGATGTTTATCTGTGTCGATACTCAAGAAAGCCTCTAAAACGCTGTCATCTGCCTCAGTGGTGTTAAACACTGGATCAAGCTTTGGATGGACCACTTTGGAACTGTCTGGTCTTACAGGAATATATCTGGCCCTGTAATCTAACATCATCAGCCTGTGGAGAAAAGCATGAGGAAGATCTTTCTCAGATACCTCATGCTGCTGTTTCATGGATGAACCTAACTCAAGAAAGTCTGATGATGACCACTTCTGCTGTTGTTGGTCTTGAAGGTGAAGTCTGCCAAACAGTGCTTCAGTCTCCCTTTGATGTTGATTCTTCCTGTTGATTTTTTCAGAAACCTTCTCTTGCTGCAATAAATAGGTGAACAAACACATACTGTGTGTAAAAAAAACAATGTCAAGTGACTGGACAGAGTAATTATCCTTAAATCTCATAAAATACATATGGGCTTCCCTACCTTTTCCTTGTTCCTACACAAGTCTTCATCTGAAGTTCCTGCAGGATAAAAAATAACCCAAGGGACAAATCAACATATTGCTGAATCAATATGTTCGTTGTGATAGGTGCTTTTGAATGCTATATGCTCAATTCTTTCTATTTTTGGCTATTTTGTTATATTGTTTTGCAATAGTTCCTTGAAAAAGTTACCTTTCTTCTTGGTTATAACACTGTTGTTGCTCTTTTCTGACGGTTCAGCATCTTTGCATTCATTCACTGGAACACTCTGAGAGAACAAATACTTTCTATAATATTTGATCTATTAGACCCCGACAGTTATAAACAATGACAAAAAGATGAGCGAACCACAATTATAAACAAGACTTGTCAAAATTTGTTAGAACACAGAAAACTGCTGTATGGCAATGATTGCATAGAATGATAGAAAGACCTCACCTTTGCTTCAGTTGTAGCTGTGCTCCCCTCTTGATCATGTCCTGTACAGTCAATTGACAACAAGCAGATTACAGGATCAAACAAAAGAAAGTGTTTGTGAAGGGTTTCATGCAGCATAATAAAAAGCACTAGCAATTTTGTTTTTTTTCCACTTAAAAGTGTATTTTTCTACAAGATTTATCTCTTCTGGGCACCAGAGCACTGGCAATGGAGGAAGCTCCTGTCTAGCCAGACTACACACAGTCAGATTAATTTACTTACTAGACAAGAGCTTCTCTTTAAACCCAGATAGCTCAACTCAGTCCAGGTCAGTCCACAGAGCCTTTTTAGCCTGTGCATTCACCATCTGACCCCTCTGTGGCACCTGACCTGGGTTTACTTTGGTTCAGTCACCCTGTGAGCCATCTGTTTCAGTGCCTGAACCTTATGATGGGGATTTAGGTACATGCAAGAGTTTCCTTACTCATTGCTCTTTAACTTTTGAACAGCAGCCAGTGTCTTATTCCACTGACCACTGTTGTATAGTTTATTTGATGCAATAGTCGAAGGGTGCAGCCCTTGACTGCAGTTCAGTTGTCTGGAAGATTCAATCAGAGTTCTGTGACTCATATGAAGCCTTCACTCAGGAGATGAGTAAAGTGTTTGACCACCCAGTCTGAGGCAAGAACATCGCTAGGTGTTTTCTTTCCCTATGTCACTAAAATGGCAATTCAGAACCCCAGCCGCTGAGAGAGGCTGGAAAGACAGGGCCCTCCAGGAGGACTTTCTGACAGTCCTCTGTGACCCTCTGAAGGATGAGTTGGCATGCCTGGATGAGCAAAACACTTTGAATGAGCCGAGTTCCTGTCCCATATGCATTGATAACCAACTCCGTGAATGCCAGAGAGACCGGAATGCCAGTTTGCCGCCACAGCCAGGCAGCAGGTAAATGGTTGTATTTATATAGCGCTTTTATCCAAAGCGCTTTACATGATATGTCACATTTACCCATTCACACACTGATGGTGGAAGCTGCCATGCAAGGTGCTAACCACGACCCCATCAGGAGCAATTAGGGGTTAGGTGTCTTGCTCAGAGACACCTCGACATGAACTTGATGGGCTGAGGATCGAACCGGCAACCTTCCAGTTACAAGACGGCCACTCTACCCACTGAGCCATGCCACCACATGCCGCAGGTCTACCTGCTTTCTTTGGCTCTTGTAGAGTCTGGGGCTAAGGAGAATTTAATTGATTGGAAACTGGTTGTGCAGTGAGGGATAGTGGAACTGTGGGACCCAGTCACCAATAAATGTCAGAGCTCTTCATGGCCAACTATTAGCTCAAGTCCACCCGAGAACAGCTCCTGTCTCTCTCCTGCTTTCTGGGAACATCAAGAAACTTTGCATATCCATGCCATAGACCACATTCACACTCCACTTGTGCTAAGCTATCCACTATTATGAACTGGGATTTTAAATCTAAAGTGCTGTTAACTCTTATTTCTTAGCGTGAGCGGGTTTGGCAGGAGCTCAACCTATAAGGCAGTGTTCCAAGGCCTTGAGGACTGGGTGTGAGGAGGTTGCCGGGGTCATCCAAGCCAACTCTTGGAAGGAGAAAGTCCAGATCCTCTCTGGGAATTTGGGTTCAGAATCTATGGTAGGCATGGAGATGAGCCCAACTATATCTAATTGGTACCACACCATCTCATGCACCAAATCTGGGTTCATCCCTACCAGAGAGGGAACACTCCACATCCCTAAGACCAGTCTGCACTGCCAGGAATCAGCATACCCATCTGGGTATGCTGATTCCTGGGATCTCCCAGCCTTTGCCTAGCACCCAGTTTTAGACCAATTCATGCTTGCAGTGTCCATCGGCACAGACTAATGTGGGCGAGAGCGGATGTCCACGTGGTTCTATTCATACTACAATACGTGCATGATGGAATGCTACTTGGACAGCTGCACTGTCCCTCATACTGAACAAAGAAAACATTCAAGAATATAGCAGTTGGTTACAGATTACACTGTTAATGTGATTTGCATTTAAACTCCTTTGAAAGAAAGCATATACGAATAAAAGCGTGTTCAAAGTTTGGTAGCAGCTACTTCAATTACCAAATCATGAACTGTAAATGAGTGAATGACCAAGACTCACCTCACACAGTCTCTCCTTCAACCAAACATTTATTTTAGGTATCACTTGTTTTACTAGTGCACAGAAGGACGAGAAGCCATGTGGACAGACTGCACAGCCGCAAATTTTGTGATGCATGTGGAAAGGCACATAAGGGTCTTACCCTCTACAGTGCACCTAAACTCAACGTCTCCCCCTACAGGTTGAAGGCTCACAGTACAGTGGTAGAGTGCATGTTCGTCTGTTACAAAAATTTTCCATATTTTGCAAACATACAATAGATAAAGAAAAGACAATGAAGCATAACTCACGTTCTGTGGTATCTGATGAAACAGTCTGAGATGTTGGACTTGTATTCTCCACTGTATCACCCTGCTCCATGGACCGTTCATTCATGTTCCAGCTGTTTTCACTGATGAACTTTTTCTCTTTATCAGCCTCTCCTGTTGAAGGGTCACAGCCGACAAACATCACACGTTAGTTTATGTAGTTAGTGCCTGTGTTTCATTGCACCATATAAAACTCGGAGTAAAACTGAACTATATTGACTGTTTTTGCAGATTTCTGTAATATATTTGATACTTTCTGGACATAATTTTAAAAGGACTGAGAGAGACATAATATTATCGTCTTCAGGCCGGACCAAAGGTAATTTTCTCAGTTTTCGTAGTTGCTTTGGCACAACTGTCAAATTAATTTATGGTTCTTTAAACACTGTATGCAAATCTCAAATCTACATTTTCACACATTTAATACATTCCTTATTCAGTCAAATGTGTAAGTACAAATACATGGACCATCCAAATATCCAGTGATGCTTTACATTAAAATATATTAAAGTGCATTTCTAATTATCTATATGACTCTGCATGCTTATCTGCATTTATATTTTTATTTCTAAAGTGGATTTCAAATAGCCTGTAAATAGCTTATAGATTGCAGATTTTGTAATGCATGAATTTTTACATTTTTTTTTTTAGCAAATTCATCCTCATATTTTTGTAAAAATTTGCCAGACTCAGTTTGGAGAAGTGATGTTTAGGCAGGTATCAGCTGTCTTAACCTGTACAGATTCACCATTGTTTTATATTTTTAATTCCTCTTAGTTCTTCTTTGATTGACTGACTAAATAAATTCCATCTCATAGCAACAGCAAAGGGAAAGCTGTAGTTTTTTTTAAACTAACTATTTATTATTTCCATTATCATAGCATCAGATCAAACATTAACAAGTCATTGATTCAGTGTCTGAATATGGACCACTGCTAATTATTTCTTGGATTTTAAAAAAGTAAATGCAAAAGGAAGTTCACCAGTCAATATTGCAGTTATCAAATGTGGTTCACTGCATGGGGGATTGCCAGCTGAAGGCGGTGTACATGTCATGCTTAGGATAAATTTTGATATGCATCACTTAATGAAGTAGTGCAGGAGTAAACTGTGAAGAGCAGCAATAAAATCTCACCTGTTTGGTTTTGCTGAATCACTGAAGGCTCTGTTTTTTCTTCTTTGTGCTCCTGGTGCTCTTTATTCTCTCTACGTATCACTTCTCTGTACCAGTGGGGATCATTTCCAGAGACCATGACATCTACTTTTTGAAGGAGATCTAAGATCTCTTTTCCATCTGTCATACTTCTTCTACATGTGTGGTATCTTCTTTCATCAAAACTGTGATTAGCTTTCAGGTCATTTAATGCACTTTCACATGTTTCACCTGTTTGATGAGTCACAACTGGGATTAAATGAGCCAGTGATTCTCTGCCGAAAGCTTTTTCCAACCACTGCACTCCTGAGCTGTAATGGCTGTTATGCAGACCATTTGGCAGCAGTAAGACAAAGGCATGGATTCTCTGATTCACTGGGATTTGGTCCTTGCTTTGGACACCAAGCAAGTTAATGACAGAGATGTACCGACCACACAAGTCATAGACTTTAGATGACAACTGTTCCACGTTTGTTTGGTTGTCATGGTCAAGTAAGATGTTATTTGGTCCAAACTCGATGGAATTTGTGTCACCAATTAACACAAGTGTGAGTTCAGAAATCCCTGAAACAAAAACAGCAATGTTAAAGGACAAAAGTCTCTGAAGCATGGGTGCCAAAGTTTAGTCTGAGTTGGTTGAAAGGTAAAGACTGATAAGTTTTAGTGATTCTTTACAATGTCTGAAACTCAAATCAAATATAGAGTTTAAAATGTTCAGTAATATTACCTGTGTCACTGGTTGCTGATGTGTCTTCAGACTGTTGTTCTTTGCTTCCATTGTTCTGCTCCTGGTGTTGAAGTTCTTCAGGTTCGGACACAGATTCATACTGAGAAAACAAGAGATTTTATGAAACATAAAGCTTTCCATGTTAGACCAACTGACAAACAGTAATACACCATACACATTTTCCCTCAACAGTGCATCTGCAAAAAGGCCTGCCTTAACTGTGGTAAATTTCACCAGATTTACATATTCACTGTTCAAAGAAACCACAATATGATTAGTTCTAGAAGTAAACATAATTTTAAAAGCACATTTTGCAGTGTGGTCAGACTTATCTCCACAGGACAATGATCTGACTCCAACAGTATCATTATGCTATAAGAGGGAAAATGCTCTGGCTTGTTTGATGTCTTTGAACTGATCACAGTTGTCTTGCACAATGCTAAGACCAGGATGGAGCAACACTGTCACCTCAAAATACTTACATTTACCTTGGTTATAGCTTCCCGTTCCTCCAAGTCATCTACTGTTCAGCCATGTGAGAAAATCAGATTACAGAGGATCAGTATTTAAGCATGTCAGTAGAAGATTTCAGCATAAAGCTATCAGTCTAATAGTTTAGTTTGCCGACTACACCGATCAGCCACAGCATCATGACCACTGGCAGATGAAGTGATTAATATTGATCAAATTGTTATAATGCAATGTTTTGACATTCATGTAGATGTTTGACATGTTTCCCCACCTAAACACTGCAGGCCAAGCAAACCCCCACCCCCCACCCCCCAGGGCAACATCTGTCCTTGATACCAGGTTCCACCCTCAACAGGACAATGCACCCTTACACTGCAAAACCTGCTCAGGAGAACCCAGGGAACACAACAGAGCTAAGCTGTTCCCTTGGGTTCCAGATCTTACTGAGCATCTGTGGGATGGTCCAGGATCAGCCTGATCTAGGCAGGCCCCACCCTGAGGACCTACAGAATCCACTCCCACAGACCTCCCCAGAGGTCCTGATGTCCCACTGGGTCAGAGGAGCTTCAGCAGCATGAAGGAGACCAACACAACATCAGGCAGGTGGTCATAATGTTCTGCCTGATCGGTGTACACTTAAATAAATGCTAGTTTTGTCCCTTTATATTGCCTTGATCACCTTGCACACATGGAATTACAGATTTGGTTTCACTGTTAGAATCAGGGTTCTCCATCATCATCATCATCTGTATGAAAGGTCCATGTGTGAAGTCATTCAGTTATCTATCAAAAGAGGAAAAGAAATAAGAACTGTCAGCATCACAACGTGAACAAAATTAAATAACCAGAATAAAAACACCTGAATGAGGACCTTATGATAATAAGAAAGGTTTTTAGTATTTAAACAGATGCTGATGTTGATCTTCTTGGCCAATCACTTCTGGTCACAGGATCTCAAACAACCACTAAAAATTGTTTTATTGTCTTCCTCAGTCACAAACATGCTCTGACTGACCTCATACATATAAAAAATGCAGTACAACCAGGTTGTTTGAACACAAAGCTTAATATTTTCAGTAGATTGTCATGACTTTCATGTTGAGGTCTAAAGTGTGTCACATATTTGATCATGGAGGGAAACAGCTGGAGTTCATTTACCAACCGGCACACACTTCCATAGAGGGGCAGGAGTGAGGAACATTTCCTGTTCACAGCACTGAAGCATGGACACCCAGAAAAGAGATTTGACACATCCTATTCAGACGAACACAGCTCCTAAATGCAACTTTAACATGCTGTTTTATATACTACTAGTTCACTTTTCAATTATATATGTGCAGAAAACGGTGATTTAATTGAGTAAGACGTGGGGTAAACATGGAATTTCCATTGGACAGTAAACTATAAATCCACGTCAGACCTGACTGTGTAACTTTAGAGGCTGCTTGATAAGAGATTTTTTTTTTCCACTCTACAAACCACATGTTGCAACTCAGCGTGTCCCTTCACAGGAAGCAAACAGATGGAAGTCCGATTTAAAGACAAGACTTAAAGGAGAAATACTTCATAATAAAAACAGACTTACCTTTGCTCTGAGTTTTCTGTGCTCTGCTGGTTCATGTAAATGTCTCTGCCCTTTTATAAAGACCAACAACGTCTGATTGTGAATGTGCTCTTCACAAACCCCTCCCTTCCCTTAAAAAGAGGGAAAAGTAAACCAGCTGTAACTTTCATTTCCTATGAACCACGTCACTTGCAGGAAAATGAAACTGAACCAGTTAAGCTCCTTGATGTGCTTTAAAGTTTGTGAAACCTGTAGAATTTTATATATTTTTGTGTAAATATGACCTAAAACAACTCAACTTTCAAGAGAGGCCATTTGAATACAAGACAAATATATTGTAATTGGCCATGCATTTAGAGTTAGGGTGAGTTATTTAGTGCAGAAAATGATTCTATATTACTACAAATCTGTGACTGGCAGACGCATGTGAGCCTGTAGGATTAGCTTTTAATTTGAAGGTGAAGTTAGAGTCAAGGGACTTCCATCAATGTCCCTATGAGTGGAAGTGGGTTTCTGTGTGATTTAAAGAACAAGAGCATTTCTATCAACGTCTGAGCTTTAAAAAGTGTTTATGGAGGTGTGTGACAGCATGAACAAAGGAGGTTTATTGGACTGAAATGACTTTGCTGCACCATACGTTCACACCATCATCATCATGCATTTTATGTCCGTTGGACCCCTTCCAGGGTGTTGGACGGTCTTCTGGCATCTCACAGTCTCTTCCTAACTATACTATGATCTACCATACTACTAGTTGGAGCAGGGTTTTTACAGCCGTATGCCCTTTCTGACGCTAACTTGCCGTTTTACAGCTGGTAAGAGGCTGTTGTTTTTGTCAGAGTGCAACTCTCTTAGCCTTTCCCCACCCAAGGGGTATCTGCTACCGAGCTGTCGGCTGAAGTTTTCTGTGAGAGGGCTTCTCTCCAGAAACTGAAAATAAAGTTCACCGACTTTATGACTCACACACACTTCAGTTTCCAATGAAATGAATATTTCTCTGTCATTTGTTGAATTAAGTTCCGTTTATCTACTTTTAGGACTGTTTTATGCAGAAAAACAAAGAATTCTAAAGGGTTCAAAACACCGCTGTGGATTTGTGCTGTGGGATGTAAATGTATTTGTTCATTAGATTGTGTGATGTGGAGAGAGGATGAGGAGGCAGATTCAGAGACTCTCAGATAGTTTAGAGAATAAGGTTTACTGAATTCAGGAGAAGTGATCCAACAAGCAGCACACTGATGAGAGCATCACAGCATCAATGTGAGGATTCTCTCCAACCTTGGGTACATGTTGGTTTGGGAGGAAAGCCATATTTAGATTACAGTTCAATATGGAGACAACTGGTCTGTAAAAGAGTAACACGACAGAACATCAAACAATACCTGTTTTCTACAACAGCTGTTTCTTCCTCATGACAAACTCTTTTTTCTTTCTCACAGTCATATTAAAGGCAGAGAAGGCCTGCATGTGCTCACAGCTTTAAGAACAGCAAACAGGAACAGGGTTCAAAAATAAAAACCCTTCAGCTAATCTGAGCTGACCTGTAGGATCTACAGTATGATTTAAGGGGACTGCTGTTGACAAGAGTATTTTTCTTTCACAGTAGTGGATAAACACAGTTTGAAGTGTTTCTAAGCTTTACTTCAATAAATACCACCACAGTGCTGTCCTCATGTATTATTATTACAACAGTTAGATTTAGAGTTTAACAGAATAAAACTTTATTGAACCTTTTGTGTCATCAAGGTGAAATTTGACCATTAAACAAATCAGTTTCCCAGAACATAATTAGAACGTTTAGAGCAGCACACACTGCCTCTCATTGCACCATGGACACCAGCAGCATATTTTAGGCATTCTGTCTTACAGAATAAGGCTGGAAATATTCAAGATTTTTGTTAATTCAAATACATCTCATGAAAAGACCAAAACCAACACTGTGTCTGTTTGCTTCTCTTCACTTTCCTCGTCTGTCTGCAGCCGGTTGGTTTCTACTTTAAAAGTAAATATTTTAATTAACAGCTCATAAAAGTACAGTTCTACTTTACTGGGGACTATTTTCAGCTGTGGATGGATCCAAACTCTGAGCAGCAGGTTGGTGTCTGTAGACTGAAGCAGAATGAAGGAAGTCATCGTTCAGTCCAACAGTGTGGCTCGTTGGTGAGTTCCAGTGGAGCTCTGTGGTAAAAGTAAATGAGAACCATCAGGCTCTGACTCACACACAGAACCTGTTACATGGGATCAGAGGACAGAAAACACTCATTTGGTTCTGGATGTAAACATGATCAGAGCCTTCTACAAAAACTACGTCCACTTCCAACTTCAACACGTCCCATTCAGAGATGATGACAGAGCTCCAGTGAACAGGATCCAGCTGTTGGACATCAGACAGATGTGTGCTTTAAAGTGACTGCAGCAGCATCCGGCGTGTCGTCTTCACCTGTTATAAAAGGTTGATGCTACAGGTACAGACCCGTACCCGTAGCATCTGTACTAGAGGTACGGACCCGTTAAGGTCACTGAAGAGCTGGCGCCGGTTAACTACTATTTGCTGCACATTACAGGCAGTTTATATGAATGACTTTGACGGCGAACATTGTATAATTTAACCAAAAATACACCGTCTCCTCTCACACTTTAGACATTGCAGTTTTTACGCTTTTAGACGCCGTGTCTAAATTGTTTGAAGTCCAGTTCCTATTAATTAGTTTACCGCGTTCAGTGGTGGAAGCGGCTGACGAACTCCATTGCAAATGTTCCCATTTAATTTCGGACGCTAATTTACAAGATAAAGTGAAGGATGTCGAATATGAAACAAACACTCGTGAATGGTGAGGAGCAGCTCTTTAATTCGGCATGAATTTAAAAAAACCCACAAACTCGATTTACTGTGATATTGTGAGATTTGTTTGTGGTTATGTAACTTAGCCATTCAACAGAGTCCGCTAACATTAAAGTGACTGTGACAGGGTCTGTGTTGACAGACGTAGAAAATACGTCAGGGTTTTGTTTAGGTTGTTAATATGTAATAGTCTGTCGCTACTTTTGAAGGTAAAAAATACTTGTAGTTTGCTGGCTGTTAGTTCCGCCATTTGTTTTGTTTGCTGTTTGTGCTTTATTAGAACAGGGTCACGTGAATAAAAAGTTTTGCTATTTTTAATAGTAGTGCTGATTTCAACCCCCAAATCGCTGTCCGTGAAAAAGTCAGATAGTGATGTTGGACTTTTCCACAGACAACGATGACCCCAGCACACTGATTGCAAAATATTTCTCAATACAGTGTTATATAATGTGTTTACATCATTAAATACTGATGTTCAAATTCCACGAACCCACATATTTATATGATATTATGCATAATAGAAAAGAGAACAGCAGATGACTGACATGACAGGCTCGGCACGCAGATTCACCTCGAATCACGGAAGCGCCTTCATCACTCGGATTACCAGCCAATCACGAAGCGCGTTCATCAGCCGGCTCATTAATATTTATGTACGGCTCATTAATATTTATGATAAGGGAAAGTGCCGTATCCGTAGGCCACAGGCTACGGGTCCGTATCTGTAGACTCTACCATTATAAAAACTACATGTGAAAGTGTTGTGCTGTGTCTGTTTGGAGGCCTGTGGCTGGCAGTCCTGAGTCTCTGAGCTGCTGCTTTCATAGTCTTTGTGTAAATCCAGAGCTCCATACTGGGCCTCCAGTACAGCCAGTACTCTGCTCTGGACTGAATCCACCTGCTCCACTGGACAGTATTCATCTAGACTGGACCTGAAAACACACACATGAACAAAGCTCTGAACCTCCTTTCTGTTACAATTAACCTCAGCATGTCTTTGGACTACAGGAGGAAGCCGGAGAACCCGATGAGAACCCACGGTGCAAACTCCACACAGACAGATGGCCGGGATGCTAACCACAAAGGTGGTTAGCACTGTCGCCTTTCAGTTAGAGGATTCCTAATTCACATCCCGGCTTTCCCAGGACTGCTCTGCATGGAGTTTGCATGTTCTCCCTGTGCATGTGTGGCAGTGTCGAGGTTTAACAATTGAAATTCAATTTAAAATAAGATTATAAAAATATGTAAAAGGCTGGCAATGCCTAAATGATCTTATTCCACTGTTCACGAGGGCTTCGTAGGGTAAAACTAATAATTCCTTAAAAGAATTTAAATGATAAATTCTACTGATAAAACATATTGTAAAAATGAATGGAGAGGGTACTCAGCTCGAAGAGGGGTGCATCGCGAAAACACCCCTCTACTCCAGACAGTGATGCAGTGCCTTCTCTCTGCTGACGCCGGGCATCCGCCTCCTTGGCTCCGCTCATCTTGTCAAGTCTGCCCAGTCGGAGTTCTACCGGTTCCTGGAGAGAGCGTCCTGCTAACCTCCCCTCGGGTCTCGTGTGGCTATAGCAATCCTCTCCTCTTGAGAGCTCGTCAGCTCCCCACTTTGTGGTGTATCTGCCTCTGTGGCATCTCCTGTCCTCCGTCATGTCCGTCCTTCGATGCATCTCTTCTGCCGTACTGCTTTCCTGCTGCTGTGTAAAAGGCACCATCTCCACACCTGACGCTAACGTTGCTGATTGTAGCCTGCCTGTGAGGCGTTCAGGGTCAGTCATGTAAAAATTCATGCAATAAAAACTCACTAAAAACCACAAAAGCAACAGGTTAGGATAAAAGAATAAAAACGTGTTTGTCCATAAAAAAAAAACCCGACCCCGTCACATCTCCCCATGGCTAAACATTGTCAGTCTCTGCAACAGTTCTTACACTCTGTAGCATTTTGGTGGCACTCCCTGATTTGATCTGGAAGACTGTCACACCGGTTCTTCGTGGACACTTGTAGGCATCCCAGGTGCAGGAACACAATAAACTATGGGCAATTCTGCAAGTTTTTCTCCAGGGGGCTGTGGGGTTGTGTAGCGGTACTACGTTATGATTTATAGCTCTCGTTATTAATAATTGGGGCAACACCCTAGATCTCTAGGGGAAAATATTAATTTTAATTTAAAAAATTAATATTCATAAAAATTTTGATCAATCTCATATCAAAAAGTCTTGAATCCTCGGTTAAATTGACCACATTCTACACAAAGAAACACAAGACTGTAATTTGGTCTATAATGAGGTATTTATTAACTATTCTATGAAAATAATGACAAGTGAACTATATACAATGTAGATATGGTGTGTGTGTGTGCGTGCAGGACTACATGTGTGTGTGTGCGTGCGTGTGTGGAATGTGGGAGTGTGTGTGTGAGAGAAGGAAATATGGTGAGGATTAGCCAGAGCTAACCTGACGAGGTAATCGGTAATTTGGATTAAGAATTCTAATGATTTGTAAAAGAATAAATTGATTAAATGAATTAATTGACCAAGCTGTTAGTACATCACCCATAGAATGGAATCAGAGCAAACTCAGCTGGAGTTATTGAAGTGAACCGTCATGGGGCTGGGACTTGCGGGGCCTTCAGATTATGCACACGGTCTGGACCGGCAGGTTCGGAGCGGTGTGTCGTCGTTGTTGTGGCCACGCCTTGATGTCCTGCCGCGGGTTGATCGATTCTGTGCAAAGACCTGGTCCAGCAGGTCTCCGGAGTTCTCAGCTGAGTGTTGCTTGGCTTAAAAATGATGGTTCTCAGGCTTTAGCCAAGAAAAACGGGTGTTGATGAAAAACGGTCAAAATTAAGAAAAATAAATGCTGGTTCTGAATCGGTTCTTCAGATTAAAACGAATAACGAGCAAAATGTCTCCTTAAGTTACAAAAATGTTAAAAGATAAATAGTTAACAAACTTAGATGGTGAGGGAATTTCAAAGATAGGAAAAACGCGCTTTAGGTAAGAAAATAATGGGAATCTCTGTCATGGATTCCTCAGGTAGTGACGAAAGAGAAGGTAAGAGGCGGTAAGAGAGAGCAAGAGAAGGGGTCGGTAAGAGAAGGCAAGAAGTGAAGGTGGGGGCTGCTTAGGCTTATATCAGGCCAAAGGGTCCATGGGAGGACCCCAAGGCGGAGGGAAGCTTCGGCGTGAATCTCTGGGTGGTAACATGACCCCTTCCTTTGTCTCAAAGAGGAGAGATGGAAAACTACTCCAGAAGGAATTAAAACATTGGGATATTAAACGATTAAAACACGATCTGTCTATCTCTCCACCATATTTCAGTTGTGTGAAAGAGAAACATGTTCCTAAATGTGTAGATTATTACATACGTTCATATGATGTGAATCATTTCATTCATAACTATGTGTTTATGTTTATGACATTAAAAATATGTATCACAGTGAAAATATAACAACAAGTCAGAGATTTGGTAACAGGTAAATACAGTGACTCATCCTTTATACCTAAATAGGAGTAATAAAGAAGGAATCAGATTAAACATCACAAATTAATAAATCAGCTTCTGTGAAAGATAGAATCGTGATTTTCGGATATGTTAACGATGAATGATTTCCATTGACATTGGTAATTCTGTAAACACAAAATACATTCCAGAAAGATTAATTTGGCAAGGTTTTTAAGTTCAGTTCCAGTCTCTTTGTTTCAGTCAAAGAGAGGGAGAGGGTGACTCCAGCCTTCAGCCATAAAGTTTTACGACTTGTTATCTGATCTGTGGAATGCAGAGACGTCTCCGGCTGAGGGTCTCCTAAAGCTGAAAAGGGATTTTAGCATGAAAGTTCATTAAACAAACATCCATAGCATATAATTGAAAGTCACTGTCTTTTAAAAAGAAGAAGTTATTCCAGGGGTTTAAATGTTCACAGGAGCTCCATCCTTCTGTGAATGAAAACCTACAGAAATACAAATGTCTCAATCCTCCTATAGAGATGGGTGTTGGTCAGTGCTGGAGAGAGGGACAGCTTATCTGAGTTTTGATCAGCTCAGGAATTCCAGGGTCTTTGCAGTCTTGCTACAGTTGTGGGGCGGTGCTGTTGTAGGGGGCCTGTACACAGTTTAAGAGCAGTCTTGTGAAAGACTTCATGCTTTCCTTCCTTCTCTGGTCTCACTTTGTACACTAGCCCCGAGTCTCCCACTGTTGCTAGTATAATGTGAGGTTCAGGGTCCCAACCGCCATGCAGCTTCCCTTGGCCCTGTCTGTTTCGATTTCTAACCCAAACTCGCTTGGCTGTCAATAAGGGGATAGCATTAGCTTTCCAGTCATAGCGGCATTTTGTCTGTTCAGCAGCTTTGGTCATCTTTTTGCGTGCCAAATTGTATGCGTATGTCTGTCAACTTTTGATGATGGTCCTGTATCCAGCCTACCACCCCATGGTTTGGCTTCTCCTGTACAACACGTGACCCAACATCTACCGGAATTCTGAGGTGTTGGCCGAACATCAGGTAGGATGGAGCATACCCTGTGACAGTATGTACCGTGCTGTTATCAGCTTCATCCTCTCTACCCGCCCGTTACCTGCAGGGTGATATGGCGTAGTCTTACTTTTAGCTTTCATTAAGTCAGATTCAAAATTTGGGCCCTGATCAGAATGGAACGGGTCAGGGCAGCCAAATGGGACCAGATGGCACGTACTGTGGTTTTGGCTGTCTGATCACGAGTGGGCACAGCCCAGGAAGAGCGGGTAAACATGTCTGACATGACAAGAATATTTCAGTACGCGTCACTAGGCCTACTGAGGAAGAGGAAATCAAGGGCTACTACCTCTAACGGGTAAGTAACAGGGACCAGGTTTAATCAATCAATCAATCAATCAATCAATCAAACTTTATTTGTGTAGCACTTTTCATACAATGAAATTGCACCACAAAGTGCTTTACAACATTAAAAACATTGAATTAAAAACACTGAAATAAAAACAAGAAAAACCCTCCCTCCCACCCTGGGTATGTACCAGGCCCGGACTGGCAATCGGGAGAGGCGGGACTTTTCCTGGTGGCCTGCCTCCTTATTGGCCTGCCTGGACAGGCCAGCCACGGACTGGCAGGCCAATGAAAAAAAGTTGATCGGCTTTTTGGCAGACAGGCCAGAGACAGCAGCGCCAGAAGCCTTACAGAGTACACGCCCACCCTCCTGTCACTCACACAAAGCAAGTGCTCTGAGCTCTAAATCAGAAGGATAGGGATTGGTCAGTGACATTTTTTTTAGAAGAACCGTGCCATGATTGGTTAGTTGCTTTATGTCCCGCCCCTTCGTAGCGACAACGGGGAAGCATGCACTGCAGAGCGGTGATATGAGAGTGAGGCCAGAGAGTGGAAGGAGAGAAGATTATGGAGCACCCTCTTCAAGTAAGTTTACAAACGGTCAGTTCTTCTCACAAATGCATCATCAGACTTCAAAGGCCAAAATATAATAAAAAATGTCTGGCCCAAATAAGCTCCACAGGTGTCAGGTGAGTTGCAGGAAGCCTGAAAACGTTTGAGACCCCCTCTTCAGGTAGGATAGGCAGTTGACTTACAATTTTCAGTTATAAAATGAACATTGGTGTTTGCATATACTATTAGCTATGACCAGCTGACATCTAAATGATTTGCTGAGAAAAAATAATATATATTTTTTTAATTCCACATGTTATATAAATAATAGGAAAAGGAAACATTGGAAGAATTGGTGAGGGTAGTGAAGAGATTACAGAAGAGAAAAGTACTGGACTGTATGGAGCTGTCGTTATGGTTGTGTTTAACAGACTTACTGTCTGTTTAGTAGTGTTGTAATTGCTATAACATAACTGTAAAAGGCATATTTTCGGAAGGAAAAAAAACAAAATTTTGGTGCATTATCCCATGTGACACAACCCTTGCAGTGGCGGAAGTGGCCTGACTGATTGGAAATCTCCCGGCCTGAATTTCTTTCCCAGTCCGGCCCTGGTATGTACGTATATATACACCTGCACACACACACACACACACACACACACACACACACACACACACACACACACACACACACACACACACACACACACACACACACACACGTTTGTACTTCTATCTTAGTGAGGACATCCATAGGCGTAATGCATTTCCTAGAGCCTTACCCTAACCTTAACTATCACAACTGATTGCCTAAACTTAATCCTTACCCTAACCCTAACCAAACCTCAATTCATACCTGTTCTCTAAAAACAAGTCTTCACCCTCAAACATGGCTGTTTCAAAGTGAGGACCGGCCAGAATGTCCTCACTTTGTAAAAATGTCCTCACTTTGATAGTTAAATGCAGAAAATGGTCCTCACCATGTAGCAAGTACAAGAACACACACACACACGTGCACACTCTCACCACGGACTGTATGGAGACATGGATGTGGATTAATAGGGTTCTTTGTTCTATTCTATCCTTCTACAGCCTGCTAACAACACACCCAGACTGGAAACCCCACACCTTACTCTCCATGTCGACATAAAAGAAGCACCATCTCCAGGTGGTCTATGTCCTCTCTGCTCCACATGCACTGCAGCCTCATGATGTTGCCTCCACACCTCTTGATGCTTGGGATGTGGACATATAATCTGGAACATTTGCTCCTGGGTGTTAAGGTCAATAAATCTACGGCACAGGACCCCTTCCTGGACACAGAGCCCCCTGAATTGCTTTAACAGTCTTTCAGTGGCAGCGGTGAGGGCACTCTGTTCAGGGCCACTGGGACATGAACCTTGCTCCACATACCTCTTTGCAGCCAGAATGTCAGGATCAGCCTGTTGTTCAACCACCCAGTGGTTGCTCTGTACTGGGGAACCTTCCTCTTGCCCCACTGCTGCTGACATAACCACGTCTGCAGTGCTGCTTGACGGCTTCTCTGGTGAGGCTCAAGTTACAGGGAACTGAGAGAGGGTGTCTGCATTTTAGTTCTCTCTCCTAATGCGGTACTTGACCTCGAAGTTGAACGAGGCTAGCTGGGCTACCCAGCATTGCTCCACTGCACCCAACTTGGCAGACTGTAAGTGACTGACAGAGTTATTGTCTGTGTATACAATGAACTCAGCTCCAGTCAAGTAATCTTTGAATTTCTCTGCAATTGCCCATTTTAATGCCAGGAACTCCAAAGATTGTTCCGAAGTCGCGCGAGAGCTCGCGCCAAAATGCCGGTTTTGGCGCGAGCTATCGCGCGATTTTGGAATGAGATTTGCTTTCCAGCGTCCTAAGATTTGGATACAGATCACAACAAAGAGCGATCGCCAGGTAATGTGGAGGTTTTCGTTCACTTCTCATCTCTAGTATGTTGTGGGACACTCGTTGAGACTATCTGAGCCGGTCAGTGTGGGGGAAAAAGCACGTTAGGGCGGACTTTGATGCGGGGGGGCCAGCTGTCCCATACTTTTCGCTAGCTGAGCTGCTAGCTTAGCTGCTAAGCTGCCTGCCTGGCTAAATACTGGAGCTATGTTGAAAATTCATTTCTCCATCACTCACATGTATGAAATGACATGAAAACAGACCCCAGGTTGAAAAAAACCAAAGTTCCCCTTTAACGTGAGTGGTGAAATCTGGGGAATAAACAATGATTTCATCTAAATAGACTAGTAAGGAGTCTGTGATTTGGCCACTGAGGCACTGCTCTGTTAGACGCTGAAATGTCGCTGGGGCATTGCAGAGGCCAAAGGGCATGCACTGAAATTCCAATAGACCTAATGGGGTGGTAAACGTAGATTTCTCACAGTCCTGTGGATCCAACTCTACTTGACAGTAGTCACTGGTGAGATCCAAGGTGGAAAACCACTCTGCCTGGGTCATCGAGGTCAGGGTCTCCTCAATCCTAGGAAGTGGAAAAGCATGGTCCTTCTCCACTGTGTGTGAGTTCTCCAGTTTCCTCCCACAGTCAAAAAATATGCTGAGGTGAATCGTGATTCTAAATTGTCTCTTTGTGAATGTGATTGTTTGTCTCTATGTGTAGCCCTGTGATAGACTGTTACCTGTCCAGGTGTCCCCTGCCTTCACCCTCAGTCAGCTGGGATAGACTCCACCCCCCATGACCCTAGTGAAGATTAAGCGGTGTAAAGATGATGGATGTAACCCTCAGCTGATTTTTAAAAAAGAAAAATAAACACCTGCTCTATTGTTCCAAATTCTGCTCTTTTTATTGTTGCGACTTCATTATAAATTACATCAGGTTTGGTTGTAACATCAGATCTCAGTCCAGCAGCACTAACTTGCACATTACAGACTGGAAAAATGTTGATCTGACCAAAGAGAACCATGAAGAGACTGAATTTATCTAAAACTGTGTTACATCAGATTAGTTGACTTCATCAGTTTACCATCACTCACCAACAACATTGTTTTCAGTAAATCTGTAACATTTATTGTTATGACCCATTTTGCATATGAACAACTTCAAAGTTTATCTCAGATGTTTGGATCTGTTCCTAGCTAAAGGGTCAGTGAAGTAAATGATCAAATGGAAATAGATTGTTCTCTTAAAGACAACAATATTTACATTAATTCTGGATATCACGTTAGTTATGACAGAGAACAAATTCATTAATATGGATCAGCTACAGATTAATTCAAATCATATTACTATAATACAGTCAAACACTTCAAGAAATAGAAACATAAAACATCCATAATGATAATATTCTTTAACAGAAACATTTAGAATTAAAATGCAAAAGACAATGTGTGCTGACATGATTTCCAGATGTGATTTTGGTGATCATCAAGTAATTATAAGAAAACTCGTTATATGAAAAATATGGTTTAGATTCGTCTTACACCGGAGAGTTTCATCAATGTTTTCTCTCTAACAAAAGCAATGCGAGTACAGAGGTGATAAACTGCATGCTGTTAAATCCATAACATGATAAAAGAAAATAATGAAAATAAAACATCACAGTCAATCAGGTCATCACACAAATTCCAACTATTAAAAATAAGCTCCTTAAAACAACTTTAACAAACATATTTAATGCATATTGAAACCAAACGTTTAACAAAAAAAACACCCTCGTAAGAATAAAAGCTGAACTGCATACAACCTAAAAATGGTAAAGATATAAAGAAAAAATAATATTTCAATCTGATTCAATGAAGCAGTGATTGATTTGTGAAAGACAAGTTCTGTGTTCATCTTTATCTGCAGGAACGTGTTGTTATTTCTACAAATCCTACTGAAAGATACTTTGTGGATGTGATGAAGATTATTGGTCTTTTTACTTCTTTTGGTTTGTGAGTTCACTTGAAATCAGACTAGAGAGGTTTTTCATTTAGTGACCGTCACAAACTATCTAAAAACTGGTTTTTCAGGCTTTGATTGATGAGTTACTGGTTCTGTTGATTCAATCACATTTCGTCCAGACTTTCAATGGCTTGGTCTTTTGTGATAGACCTCCACTCAGCGGGAATTTCTCCTCTGCCCTGGAATTCTTTTTTATGGTGGTCTTCCAGTTGCTTTTGAAATTTACACACAAACCATTTCCAGTACGGCAGTTTGGAGTCATCAGCAGTGATCCTCCAGTTAGCATACATTCCATCAGCACTTTTGTACTGTTTGTAGGGAATACTTTTCTCTGAATCATGATGGGGGTAAAAGTTGCGATCACTTGCAACATTTGTTGTACAGAAATTGATACTGAGCTCCACCGTGCCTCTGTGGTGCCACCCATTGATCCCAGAGGGTCGATGAAAAGGGACACTGTGGTCCTCAGGACTGTGATCTTCCATGGTGTTGGTGCAAACAGCTGCACAGAATGGACAGTTCACCCAGCAGCACTTACACAGCTGATCAATGAGGATCTCATCAGGCTTATTCCTGGATTCCTTGATCTTATCCAGTGAGAGTTCCTTCATCTCCTCAAAGATTGCCTTCAGTCCTTTTTTTACTTCTTCCTGGAGAAACTGAAAATCGTTTATGTCTCTGAAGTTTTGAGAAGAAATGGCTTCAAACTTCAGCACATCACTGAGACAACCAGTAAACTCTGACAGCCACATGTTTGTGTCTCCTCTCTGGGTTTGGACTTTCTGTGTCGCATCAGATAAAGCTTGACTGACAAGGGTGTTGATGTCATCAACATTTTTCTTGAATATATTCTCTGCTCTTTCTTTGTGATCCCTGAAGATGTATTTCTCTACTTCCTCTTTTATGAAAGCTTCTGCTTGGGCCCTTGGTTTTCTGATGTATTTTATGAAACCATTAAAGTCTTCGTTCTCAGCGAGCGACTTCAGCAGATGTTTCTCAAAGTTCAGCCTGTTTCCATTGAATGCTGGGAAATTACTCTTCATCTCGCCAGCGAGACCATGAGCAGTCCTGTTATAGACGGCGTCAGCAGCAGAGTCTCTCAGATTTTCACGGATCAGTTCTCCAAGTACAACAGCAGATGAGCTTCCCTTACAAAAGCTTCTGAAAATGGAGTAATACTGCATTTTCTTGCTGTTCAGATAAGTGAGTGCATCATTGTTCTCTTTGAATGTCTTCTGGGACTCTAGAAGCCAACTCTCCATCCTGTCAAACACATGCAGTAAAAGATCGACTGTGAACTCATTCTTTAAACGGCATGTATACTTTGATTGAAATTTGGTCACTTTCTCTTTCACACTTTTTGCCACTTCTAGCAAGTAAGTTGATACGTAGCCTTTTGTAGCCACAGGTTTGCTTTGGATTTCATCAAGGGACTCTTTCTCAACTTTGTTGATGAGCTCTCTGATCAGTTCTTGTCCTTCACAGGATAAAACACGATGTGATTTGTGTTGTTCCTTTTGTTGGATTGTTGAACCAGATTTTAAAAATTCTGGGATAGTCACGGTAAAAAATCTAAAAAAAGACCTTACTTGTGTGTTTGTGTCTTTGCTTTCTGTCCTGTTATCTTTTCCTTTTGCACTAGTTTCACAGAGACTTCGGTTCTTTGGGAAGTTTACATAATCAGAATAATCACCTAGCTCTGACATGTGTTTGTATCGCCAACTCTTTTTTGATTCTCTGACGTGATCCCATTCAATACCAAGCTCTAGAAGGACAGCTAACTGTTCGTTTTTCAAGTTGATGTCCTCAACTGGTTTTGCATCTGCTGTTAATTCATGAACCAAGCTGTCCCAAACAGAGCCAAACTGCTTTTCAAGCTCCTCTTCATCATGAACTTTATCCTTTAACTGCTGAGCGAGCTCTTTGCTCTTCTTTAGCAGCTTGTTCTCAAACTCTGTCTTCTTTTCATCCATCTTTTTACAAGCTTTCTTCTGCTCGATAACACCATCCAGTTTTCTTTTTACTCCTCTCACCTGCTCATCATGAAACTCCTTGATTTTGCTTTCAAATCGGCCTTGCCACTGAACCAGTGTTTCTTTATTTTCGTCATCCTCAAAGTGTGCTTCCATTGCTTTTTTGATTTCTTCATATGTTTTGCTTGTTTCTTTGAGAAGGTAACTCTGCTCAATTTGGTCAAGTTTTCCATTTTTAATTCTGGTGTAAAGCTGGTCTTCAATGGTCAACATGTTGCTCCTCAGGGTCCAGGTCCAGTTCCCATACTGAACTTCTAGTTTTCTGTACATGGCGATTTCAAGAGTGTTTTTAAAACTAAAGACAAAGTTCTCATTCAGGAGGGCGTTCCACAGGTCCTGAATTTTGGTTTTGAGCTGTGAGAGAGTGATCCCAGCAGACACTGAAGCTTTAGAGAGGATGATGTTCTTCACTTCTTGGATGCTCTCACTGTAACCTGGATTTGGAGGAGCCATCGGTGGACTGCCCTCCCAGAGTTGGGCTGCGTACTTCACATCGTCTTTCACATCAAATTCAATGACATCATTGAAGCATTCTTCATTTGAAGTTTCCTCTTTGGCTGCTAGTTTAGCCATCTGGTCCAGTTTTTCTTGGAGACGTCTCTTCCCATCCATGTTTTTCTCTGTTGCTGTAATGTCTGTGACATTCTGGTGAACAAAAACACAACTGGGAGAAAGTTTAACTTCCTTCATCCTCATGAAAGCCTGAACAACGATCTGCAGAATGTCCTGCATATCAGCTGGATTCTCTCCATAGATGTTGATGATCGTCATGTTTCCCAGACCAACAACAAACGTTGCCAGCTCATTGTCATGGTGAAGAGTGGCGTTACCTGCCAACTCCAGAGCACGCAGCCCTTCAGTGTCCACCACTAGGATGTAGTCAAACCTAAAGCCTTTCTTGACCTCCTCTGACACTTTGACCAGCTGCATGAAGGCACCCTTGGTGCACCTGCCAGCACTCACTGCAAACTGTAGTCCAAACATGGCGTTCAGCATCGTTGACTTTCCGCTGCTTTGTACGCCCAAAACTGACAACACAAAAACTCTCTGGTCACCCAGTTTCTTGATGACTTCATCTAAAAGACTAGAGATCCATTTTAGGGGCACATGGCCTGCATCACCATCCATCAGCTCCATCGGATGTCCTGATATCATCAGATCTGCAGCCAGTTCAGGGTATTTAGACCAGTCCGTCCGGCTGCTCTCTGACTTCATTGTTTTATGGGCTTCATAGATCTGTCCCATTTCTCTGAAGATGTGCTCCAGGCCAAAAGTTGCAGACTGTAGTTTTTTTGATATATGTTCAAGCTCAATTTGCTTTCTTGATAGCTCAACAGAATTTTTATCTCTATCTTCCTTCTTGTTTTTCAAAGCCAAGACCTCAGACCACGTTTCATCATAGCTCTGGAGAATTGAAGACAGATCATCTGTGGAGAGGGCATCTACTAGGATCTGAATCCAGTTCAGGAAATACTCTTTCTCTGTTGATGGCAAAGACATGAGGCTTTTGGTGAACAACTTCATCAGTTTACTGCAGGAAGCATCACACTGTCTTTGCCGTATTTGGTCCAGGTGTCTTAGTTTTTTACTTCTCTCATTTTCAATGTCTCCTTTCAGATGATACAGTTCTTTGTTTGTTCTGCACCACTCATGCCACAGACGGCCTTGACAAGGGAGAAATTTGTCTTTGATTTTTGAAACTTCCATCTTCTCAAGCAAAATCATTATTTCCATAGCAACAGACTTTCCTCTTTGACAGACTGGGTCACTTTCATCCACTCTGATTCCAGAGACCTCAGCCATGGTTTCAAGCTGGAAGGTTGGTTTAAGGCTGGAAGGATCCAGGGAAGACAAAACTTCTCCAATTATTCTTTTCAGTTCTTCAGATACATCTGAATGGCTTTTGTCTTTGAGCCCCATTTTGTATTTTCCCTTTATCCTCTGCACAGCATCACAACTGTCATCAACAAGACAAATGAGAGGTTTTTGAGACTTAAACAAGGCTGATATAAGTGACCGACTTTTGTCGTCTTTTTGCAAAGTTGGGACCAGAACAACATTAACTGAAGATTTTTCAAGCAGTATGTCGCGCTGTTTTTCAATCGACAGAGCGTCACCATGAAGATTACAGAAGGCAATGCAGTCAGAGAAGGCATCGTTGGCTTTTCCAGCAGGACAGTACCAAGCGATCTCTGCAACACCATCCATCAAATGGCGAGACTTGGTGCTGCCTGGGCAATGTCTGTGGAAGAAGGTGCTGTGACGGTCGTTGATCAGAGTGTTCATCAGCTGAGATTTAGACACCGATAGTGAACCCAGTCTGAAAAAGGACACCAAGGGTGTCTCAGCTTTGCAGATGGGAATACTCTTCGTGATGACAATCTGTGAATCATCATTGATTTGAGGTTTGAGTTTGACTTTCCAGGTTTTGGTTATGTGTCTAAATGTCCACAGAGGACACTCTATCTCCATTGTAAACGGGTCAGGAACAAGCAAAGGTAAGGCATACTGACACTGTGATAGTTTTGTAATCATGATCTGCTTGAGGACGTTGTCTGAGCAGTGAAATACTGCCATCTGAACATCCATTGGATGCACATGGGTTGTTTTTTTCTCATGTTTATCTGTTTTGATGCTCAAAAAAGCCTCTAAATCGCTGTCATCTGTCTCAGTGGTGTTAAACACTGGATCAAGCTTTGGATGGACCACTTTGGAACTGTCTGGTCTTACAGGAATATATCTGGCCCTGTAATCTAACATCATCAGCCTGTGGAGAAAAGCATGAGGAAGATCTTTCTCAGATACCTCATGCTGCTGTTTCATGGATGAACCTAACTGAAGAAATTCTGATGATGACCACTTCTGCTGTTGTTGGTCTTGAAGGTGAAGTCTGCTGAACAATACTTCAGTGTCCTTTTGATATTGATTCATCTTCTTCATTTCTTCAGAAACATTCTCTTGCTGCAATAAATAGGTGAACAAACACATACTGTATGTAAAAAAATATAACGTCATGTGACTGGAAAGAGTAAATATTCTAAATTCTTATTAAACAAATGTGGACTTCAATACCTTTTCCTTGTTCCAACTCAAGTCTTCATCTGAGGTTCCTGTAGGACAACAAAAACCAGAGGGACAAATGAACATATTATTGAACTGATACATTTTTCAAATAACTGTTATGGATGCTGGTGAATGTTATATTCTCATTTCTTTCTATTTATTGTGATTATTTTACAATAATTCCTTAAAAAATACCTCTGTAAATCGTAATTATAGCTATATAGTGTATATGGTACATATATATGGTTTGATTCTTGTCTAACTTCAGCTTTATTTAGCTGTTTTAATTTAAGACCTGCTCTTCTACAAGGAAGGAGAAATGAAGGGGGAACCTATCATTCCAGACTGATCTAACAACAAGATAACCTGGCAAGATGCATAAGGTCAGGAGCACCAAGAGAATGCTTGTTGTTTTCTTGAACATTCACCTTGTTTTGATGTGAATTAGTCCACCAGAATGTCAAGGCAGATGTCTACTGTAATGTCCGGAGATGTACGAAGGAGAGAATTTAGTGCAAACAACCTGAACTGTGGCATGACTGCATGTAAGACCTACGATGTGTGATACACCAGCTGACAGCACAGAAAAAACACACTGGATTTTTTTGGCCACAAGGACACAATTGTTACTATCTGCCGACTCTACTCAGTAGACAAACAGACTTATCTAAAATGAAATTCAAGTTTAGAGTCAACACAGTTTTTATATAATGTGATTTCCAGAGAGAATTACAAACATGGCAGGAGAATTACTGCATAAGCAGACTGTTTCAAATGGGATGGAGGCCATGCTGAAATTAGGGATTGTTCTTGATTTATACAGGCACAGGGGCCGTTTACACGAGGACGCTTGCAGGTGAAAACAGCAAAATATTTCAACAAAACACCCTACCGTTTATACGAGGACGGCGTTTTGGGGGCTTGAAAACGCAAAAATTTGAAACCGGCCTCCAGAGTGGAAAAGTAGAAAACGCTCCGCCGTTACGTTTCCGTCTAAACAGCAAAACGCAAAACTTTGCTGAGATCTGACCACGTCGCGTACGCGATTACGTCACATACGTGCTTTGGTTTGCCAGCCGGTACAAGGACGTAAACAAAGATGTGTGATTATTTCCATCCTTCCTACCTTCAAGCAACTCTGGCAGCTCTATGTTCACTACAGGAGTCGTAGCAACAAACGTACAGAATCTGTACACATTCCATTCATGAACATTTACCGCGGCGGAGATCCGAAAAGGGAGATAGCACGCATGCACGTAGACATGGCAGAGTTTTATCACAGCACCACCCAGCTGCCTGGCATGCATATCCAATCGAATTCTACACACTATAGAGTCACCGTATATACGCAGATTTCCTTCAAAACCGCTCGTCTAAACGTGAAATGACAAGACGCCACTTTTGCGTTTTCTGTTAGGATGGTCCTCGTATAAACGGCCCCACAGTCTCTTTTTTTAAAGTTTTTTTTGGTCCTTTATTAGATAGACAAAGTCAGAGACAGACAGGAAATGGGGGGAAGATATGCAACAAAGGGCCGCAGGCGGGAATCAAACCCAGGCCACTGCATCGGGGACCAGCCCCTATAGATGGTTCGCCCACTCAACCCATTGAGCTATACAGGCACCCCCGAGGAGAGTCTGTTTTTGATCACTCCTTGTATGTGTATTAATATTTTTTCATTAGATAATGATTGTTCTGATTCAGAATTAAGATGAACAGAGTCAGCTGGGATAGAGTCCAGCACCCCCCACGACCCTAGTGAGGATAAAGCGGTGGATAGAGAATGGATGGATGAAAATAGTTTCTTCTGACTTCCTGGTAACTCTCTGCTGCTTCAGGAGAGCCAAGCTTGAAAGCCTCTTTTTTCAGCTTGACAGTGCTTTGGTACCAAATAGGTTTATGAATCTACCACATGCTTGAATATAGTTTGTTATGTCCAATCTATGCCTAGCACAAACATCCAATAACAGTACACCAGTAAGGAAACCTCCAAGTTTCTCTATCATTGCCCACATGATCACTGAAGTCTTCTGAGTCCCTACCAGGTCACCACCCAGAGACTCCATAAAGGACAGATATGCTGAGCTGCACTAGGACTAGTCTACACTGTCAAAAGTCATCATACCCATGTTCCTGCCTTCACCTGGCACCCAGTTTTGAGCCTCACAGAGTCCATGTGCATGGACTAATGTGGCTGACAGCGGTTGCCCACGTGGTTCAATTCATACTACTACAGGTGTATGATGGTTTGCTACATGGACGGTTGCATGTTCCTCATACCAAACACAGAAAAACACTCAAGAATACAGCAGCTGGTTACAGATTATGCTGTCAATGTGATTATTGCTGAGGTGTAAGGAGCACACTGGATGGATGTTAGACAGGATTCCTGGAGGCCTTAGGACTTCCTACTGTGTTTGGGCTCTGCTGATAGAAAGCATTTACAAATCAAAGCACCTCCAAAGTTCAGCAACAACGACTTTAATTGCAACATGATAAACTATAAACATGTGAGTGACAGGAAATCCCCTTACACAGGCTCTCCTTAAACCAAACATTTGTTTTAAGCACCACTTGTTTTTCTGACACGTGTGCAGAAGGCCCACCAGTCATGTGGACAGTTTGCACAGTCAGTTTGTCCCAAATGTGGACATTTGCAGAGCAGTCTTGGGCTTTACAGTACACCTGACCCCAAAGTCTATCCCTGCAGGTGGTGCACCCACCATGCAGTAGTAGAGAGGATGTGTATTTTTTTTAGTCATCCAGACTAAAAAGAAACGCAAATAGACCATTACTCACGTTCTGTGGTATCTGATGAAACAGTCTGAGATGTTGGACTTGTGTCCTCCACTGTATCATTCTGCTTCATGGACTGTTCACTCCTGTTCTCCCTGCTTTCACTGATTAACTCTTTACCTTCATCAGCCTCTCCTGTTGAAGGGTCACAGCCTACAAACATCACACATTTGTTTGTGTCGTTAGTACCTCTGTTTCATTGCAATATATAAAACTTACAGTAAAATGGAAACTGAAATCATACTGCACACCTGCCAACCTTGGCGAAATATTTTGCGTACCACTTAATCTCACGCACGCGCAAACGCGCACGCACACGCGCGCCCACACACGTACACACACACACACACACACACACACACACACACACACACACACACACACACAAACACAGCTCGCGCTCATGTCGATAGGAAAAAAAACTCTCGGTGCTTATTTCTCCGATATGACATCGGATTTTCAACGTGAAAGTAACGTTATTAACAGTACATATTTGCCAAGACACACACGTACACTCGCGCGCGCACACACACACACACACACACACACACACACACACACACACACACACACACACACACACACACACCATTTTACCGTTTTAAACGCCAGCTGCTGCGGGTGGGGGCACAGGGAACGGGGAGAGAGGCGGAGGGAGGCAGACAGGAGAGAGTGGGCCAACAAGGGTTCTGCAGACTCGTTATTCTCCGCTACTCTATGATGATTGGTTGAAATTGCACCACTACACTGCTGCATCGTGTATGCACGTCCACATTTCTAACAGCACTCACAGATGTCTGCAGCTTTTTCAGTAGTTTAATGAGGCGGAGCGTACCAGCGTATTTTGATGTCAAATTGCGTACCTGCTACGCAAAATGCGTACAGGTTGGCAGGTCTGATACTGTTGTAAAAATGTATGACGCTGTACAATAAAAGCTTTCATTACTTGCGGGTGGTACTAGAGGCTGGATCTCAGGTTCTCCTCCTGGTGTAGTGTTGTCATCGATCTTCTCTGACTTCTCAGCATCACTGGCCTCATTCACTGGATCATTCTGAGAAGACACATGATTGATAGGACTGCCCACATGACTACTTCAAGATCTTCACAAATATATGATACTATGCTAAGAGAAGTTTATGGAATGGTGATGGTCACTCAGAAACTGGGGGAAAACTCTGACAGGAAGAGGTCGAGAAGACCCAAAGCCACAACAGAATCAGAAGACAAGTTTGTGAGAGTCAACAGCTTGGAGATAGGAGCTCACAGGACAACAGCTTCTACTGATGTTCTACACCTTTTGACTGGCAGTGTATATCTATATATCTAGATAGATAGAGATCATTGGAAAAATTATTATCATTCATCCGTGCTTATTAAAGCTTATTATATGTCTACATTCATCTGTGTTTATTAAAACTTATTAAAGTTATCACTGAGTGAAGTATTCTTGCATGTTCATTCTAAGAATTGCCTCTGCATAATGCTGGGTTTGTCTGCATGCTAGTGGCACCTTGTTTTAGTGTGGGAGAACAGAGCAGACAAAACAAGCTGTCCTGTGAGGTAAAATAAAGACGAGGTCTCACATCTGTTTATCTGCTAGTACATTTTCACTGAGAGTTCTCTCCTGCTCTAGTGGGTTTGGTTTTATCCTTTTTTTTAATAATGTCAACCTGTATTTGTGAAATATGACACTGCCTATACTGTGTAACTTTCTGAATTAATAAAACGCTTGGAACGAGACAGACTAGCCAGAGAAGGAAGATGGTAGCAGCGGTGCGTACTGGTCTGTCTCCCCTTGCAAGTAAAAATCAAAGTTTGTGTGTACTGTCTCTTCTTCCTGTGCTGTGTATCTGTGTTTTCCAAGTCAAAACCCAACAAGATCTATCTATCTACAGCCATGGCCATAACTTTGGACACACGTACCATGACACTTGTGAATCTTAGAAAATACCACAAAATTGTCACTTACAATATACTTATGTTCTGTAATAGACATCAAAACAGACATAAGTCATGCTGTGTCCAAACTTATGGCCATGGCTGTATCTATCTATCTGCATACATATATTTTTTATTCTTATAATGTGTATATATATATGTATATCTAGATATATGTATATCTAGATATATCTATATCTATATCTATATATCTATATCTATATATATAGATATCTATATATATAGATATATAGATATATATGTATATCTATATATATCTATATCTATATCTATATCTATATATATAGATATAGATATCTATATATATAGATATATATGTATATCTAGATATATCTATATCTATATCTATAGATATCTATATATATATATATAGATATCTATCTATCTATCTATCTATCTATCTATCTATATATATATATATATATATATATAGATAGATAGATAGATAGATAGATACAGTGCCTTGTGAAAGTATTCGGCCCCCTTGAACTTTTCAACCTTTCGCCACATTTCAGGCTTCAAACATAAAGATATAAAATTTTAATTTTTTGTCAAGAATCAACAACAATTGGGGCACAATTGTGAAGTGGAACGAAATTTATTGGATATTTTAAACTTTTTTAACAAATAAAAACCTGAAAAGTGGGGTGTGCAATATTATTGGGCCCCTTTACTTTCAGTGCAGCAAACTCACTCCAGAAGTTCAGTGAGGATCTCTGAATGATCCAATGTTGTCCTAAATGACTGATGATGATAAATAGAATCCACCTGTGTGTAATCAAGTCTCCGTATAAATGCACCTGCTCTGTGATAGTCTCAGGGTTCTGTTTAAAGTGCAGAGAGCATCATGAACACCAAGGAACACACCAGGCAGGTCCCAGATACTGTTGTGGAGAAGTTTAAAGCCGGATTTGGATACAAAAAGATTTCCCAAGCTTTAAACATCTCAAGGAGCACTGTGCAAGCAATCATATTGAAATGGAAGGAGTATCAGACCACTGCAAATCTACCAAGACCCGGCCGTCCCTCTAAACTTTCACCTCCAACAAGGAGAAGACTGATCAGAGATGCAGCCAAGAGGCCCATGATCACTCTGGATGAACTGCAGAGATCTACAGCTGAGGTGGGAGAGTCTGTCCATAGGACAACAATCAGTCGTACACTGCACAAATCTGGCCTTTATGGAAGAGTGGCAAGAAGAAAGCCATTTCTCAAAGATATCCATAAAAAGTCTGGCTTGAAGTTTGCCACAAGCCACCTGGGAGACACACCAAACATGTGGAAGAAGGTGCTCTGGTCAGATGAAACCAAAATCCAACTTTTTGGCCACAATGCAAAACCATATGTTTGGCGTAAAAGCAACACAGCTCATCACCCTGAACACACCATCCCCACTGTCAAACATGGTGGTGGCAGCCTCATGGTTTGGGCCTGCTTTTCTTCAGCAGGGACAGGGAAGATGGTTAAAATTGATGGGAAGATGAATGGAGCCAAATACAGGAGCATTCTGGAAGAAAACCTGTTGGAGTCTGCAAAAGACCTGAGACTGGGACGGAGATTTATCTTCCAACAGGACAATGATCCAAAACATAAAGCCAAATCTACAATGGAATGGTTGACAAATAAACGTATCCAGGTGTTAGAATGGCCAAGTCAAAGTCCAGACCTGAATCCAATCCAGAATCTGTGGGCAGAGCTGAAGACTGCTGTTCACAAACGCTCTCCATCCAACCTCACTGAGCTCCAGCTGTTTTGCAAGGAAGAATGGGCAAGAATTTCAGTCTCTGGATGTGCAGAACTGATAGAGACATACCCCAAGCGACCTGCAGCTGTAATTGCAGCAAAAGGTGGCGCTACAAAGTATTAATGCAAGGGGGCCGAATAATATTGCACGCCCCACTTTTCAGGTTTTTATTTGTTAAAAAAGTTTAAAATATCCAATAAATTTCGTTCCACTTCACGATTGTGTCCCAATTGTTGTTGATTCTTGACAAAAAATTAAAATTTTATATCTTTATGTTTGAAGCCTGAAATGTGGCGAAAGGTTGAAAAGTTCAAGGGGGCCGAATACTTTCACAAGGCACTGTATATATATAGTTATATACATATATTTACATATATATGTATGTGTATATATACATAAAGATACATATATTACTACATATACACATACACAAAATCATTCTGTAGTCCATATGGTTTTAGAAAACTGAGATGATTGTGTAATGATGATCATAATTTTAAGGTGAATAAATCTTACCTTGTTTTCTGCTGCACTATCCTCCCTTTCCTCTGCAAGAAAACACAATTTATAACACACTTTATAACATCAAAACAACCATGCTATGTAGACTACATTTGCAGATTTATGTAATATATTCTGTTTTTTATGGACAGAATTTTACAAGCGTTGGGAGAGACTCTTCAGGCTTTTGTTGTTGCTTTGCCACAATTGTCAAATTAATTTAAAGTCCTAAAAACACTGTATGCAAATGTCAAATCTACATTTTCAAACCACATTTAAGAGATTTCTTGTTGCTTTCATACACAAGTCAAATGTGTAAGTTTAAATCCATAGGCCATCCAAATATCCAGTGATGCTTTACATTAAAATGTATTAAGTGCATTTCTAATTATCTGTATGACTGTGCATGCTTATTTAGTAAATCTTTAAAGTGTCTCAAACATACTGGAAATAGCTTATGAACTGCAGATCTTGTAACACATCAATGTTTCATTTCAAGCAAATTCCTTCTCATACTTTAAAGCAATTTGCTGTCAGATTTTTTTTGGAAATGTGATGTTTGCAGGTATCACAGTTAGTGGAAATGAATCAGGCCGATTTCACAAAGGTACACCAGGCTGCTCATAGAGAAGAAAGAATGTAAATTAAAGCTGCAAGCAGCGTTGAACGGGTCCTCGCACACCCACGCACGTAGGGAAGTACTGCATGTCAATGCATGGCGTACGTCTGAGTGTGACACAAAAATGAATGTGTTGAGATGTAGCTGGCCAATTTCAGTGATTTTTTCACAAAGTCTGTAGAAATGGTATGTGCGAAAATAGAGCATCTGTCAGAGTTACAGTGTGCTTTATAAGGAGGTAATGTGACACAGACAAGAGTTTGAGAAATAGTAACTCTCAAACTGGTGTTTTAAACGGGAGAGAAAATATACTGAAGCCAGTGTAAAGAGACTTAAACATTGGGAGCCAATATAACAACACAAAAACATATTGGGAGTCAGTTTAAATAGGCTGAAACATACTGATAGCCCCAGTAGAAAGAGGACAAAACATATCAGGAAGGAGTTTGTCAAGGTTGAAACACACTGGGAAACAATACAAAGTAAAACTGGAAGCTGAAATAAAGAGGATGAAAGAGTAACGAACATGAATGTGGGCAATCGACTAACAATAGCACATCAAAGTGTGAAACAAGTAATTTCCTTTCCAGAAGGTGGCGCTATCAGTGTGAGTGGATATTGGCAAATGGATGTTATCAGGACAGGACAGTGGTTAAACATGTAAAGTTTGAGGCAGATTGTAGACAACCCACGGCAACGAATTTAATTCTCTGCCAGGGTGGGTCTAGTTACCCTCCATAAGGCTCGAGGCTGGATTCTCCTAAAACTGGCCGGACCAATCACCATGAAGTGTAGAGTCAGAAGGCGGGCATAACTAAGTGACGACAGAGGCGCGACGATTCTGACAGAAACAACCGGAAACAATAAACAGTTATCTTTCGACTCGGCTTTGGCCACAGCCCTTAAAGATTTGAAGCTAAAATTCAACTTGAAAGATAAACAAAGGACGGCACTGAAGTGTTTCATTGAGAATTATCATTGAGAGGTTTCTTCCCTGTTAATAGGGTGTTTTCCTGCCACTGTCTCCTTTGGGCTTGCTCTGGGGGTCAGGCATATGGGTTCTGTAAAGCGTCTTGAGACGATTTGACTGTAATTGACGCTATATAAATAAAATTGAATTGAATTGAATAGAAGAAAGACGTATTTGGACTTATGCCGACGGGATATGGCAAATCCTTAATATACCAGTTGGCTCCGCTGGTTGGGAAGCTAATGGGACTTAGCCACAATCCGCCGGTGCTGTAGGAACTACGTCAGCCTATTCATTGCGTTGATTGGTTGTATACCTACCCAATTGCTGCAGAGGGATTTGATAGAAAACCTTTTCGCCTGCCTCCCTCCCTGTCGAGCGTGCCTAGACCCTTGTGCCTTCAGAACATGGGGTCTAGCGCGGCTAGGCTAGCAGATTGCAGCATGTACAGGGGATTTCATGGCGAAGCATCAAAGTTCACTCAGTCGCCATGGCCACGCCCTTTGACTGTTGTGTGCGATTTTGACAAATTGTCATCCTAACATCGTGTTGTATATACTGTCCAAATTTGAGGTCTTTTAGAGCTACAGCCTGTGTGGAATAAATCACTGAAAATGAAAAAAAAACACCCGAAATCTGACAATTACTTTAAAATGGCGGACTTCCTGTTGAATTTAGAGTATGGGTTCAAGAGACTTTTTTATTCATCCTAATGTGCTACATATTCATACCAAATTTCACAGACATCAGTGAAAGTTGCTGTGGGGACAGACAGTAGTTGACGTTTCATGGCGAAGCATCAAAGTTCAGGGGGTCGCCATGGCCACAGCCTTTGACTGATGCAGATGATTTTGAGAATTTGTCATCATTATGACCTGTTATATGTACTGGTCAAATTTCAGATCTCTTGGAGTTATCCCCTTTGAGTAGTTAACCAGTGAAAATGGAGAAAATTACCAAAAATCTCACAATTTATCCAAGATGGCGGACTTCCTTTTGGGTTTAGGGTTTTGGCTCCCTGGGCTTTTTTGTTCATCCTGATGTGCTACACAGCCCACTAAATATCGTGCATGTAGGTGAAATGGGCTGCGGGGGAAATTTGTTAATATTGCTGCAGGGGGCGCTATAGCACATGCAGTGCTAAGATGCACACAGTGTCCTTCCTTTATCCAAATGTTATGTGTGTGGCAATTTTGGGGAAGTTTTCAGCATTTCTAACCTGTCAAAAAGTACTTGTTTGTCACAACAACAACACGTTGCCACAGCAACAGCATTTTATCAAAAGTCAAAATTTTCACACTGTGGCATTGTTAGGGGGTGAAGAATCAGCTGATCAATTTCCAGAATGATATGACAAAGTTTGGAGCAATGATACCTGCAAATGTAATGTCTAAACTTCTTGTTACCAATAGGTGGCGCTATGACTTTTCCTAAATTTTTGAGCATGGATGTCCTCAGACTGAGCCTGGTGTCCAGCACATTAAGTTTGGGGCAGATAGGATCAGGATTTGCTGAGATATAAACATTTAAGTAGTCATGGCGAGGCATTGAAATTCACCACGCCGCCACAGACACGCCTTTTGATGACACAAAACCATTTTCACTGTGAATCGTCATCAACAAGTTTAGGCTTATGTCACCACATCTGAGGTGAATATGGCCAACAGGCTAAGAATAGTACATCAAAGTGTAAAAAATGACATTTCTTGTTGCCAGCAGGTGGCGCTGTGACTGTGAATGTATTTCATCATATGGATGTGATCAGGCCAGGACTCTGATCATACATGTAAAGTTTCAGGCAGATTGGAGCATGTTCAGGGCATTTACACAGCACTTAATGTTTCATGGCGAAGGAAAAATTCCAGAGGCAGCCACAGCCACACGTTTTGGCTTCTGCAAAACATTTTGATAAATTCTGCTCATTAAGGCCTCCTGTATGTACTGGTAGAATTTGAGGTGAATTGGAGTTTCCCCCTAGGAGGAGTTCGCTCTAGAAAAACATGAAAAATGGGCAAAATCTGACATTCAATGCATAATACCTCACTTCCTGTTGGGTTTGGAATGTGGCTGTCACTGACTTTTTTGTTCAGCCTGATGTGCTGCATATGTGTACCACATTTGGTAGCTGTAGGTGAAACATGCTGCCCGTGGGAAAGTGTAGGGGGCGCTATGGAGCCATTTGGCCATACACCTCCACATTTCCTTTAAAATCTAAAATTTTTCACCAGTGCTGATGTGTGTGCAAATTTTCATGAGTTTTTTTGAGCATGTTTAGGCCTTCAAAAATGCAGTCGTTCCTCCAGAAAAAAACCCAAACTCTAGCATTCCAATAAGGTCTTTGCACCGTTGGTCCTCGGACCCTAACTAGCTTTGTGCAACATATGGGTCATTCCACCTCATTCCACCAAATTTTATAAAAGTTCAAATCTGATCATCTCATATTTGCCAGATTTTCTTTCTGTATGTTATTCAGTACAACATATGTACAATCTGAGGTCATACAGCCATGGCCATAAGTTTGGACACAAGTACCATGACGCTTGTGAATCTTAGAAAATACCACAAAATTGTCATTTACAATATACTTATGTTCTGTAATAGACATCAAAACAGACATAAGTCATGCTGTGTCCAAACTTATGGCCATGGCTGTATATTGTAAGTGACAATTTTGTGGTATTTTCTAAGATTCACAAGCGTCATGGTACTTGTGTCCAAACTTATGGCCATGGCTGTAGGTAACATTAGTTTTTGAATTAAAAATTCTAAAGACGAGTGGGGAGACGTGTTGATTTTTGTGTTGTTTTGGACATGATTCCTTGTAGTACCACTTAAAGGCATTATGGAGGATGTTTTTTTTTGTTTAATTTGTCTGATTCAAATAAAATGAATATACTGACCTTTAGTGGACTTGTATGTATGGTCTCTAAAAGAATAAAAAAAAAAAAAAAAAAAAAAAACTGTGGACATGGCAGGACCTGAGAAACATCAGCCAATCAACGCGCTCAGACCGAGGCGTTTGGTTTGCTCCCTTTCCCGTCAATCAAAAATCTTCCGGCTCAGGCCTAGTTACGTAGATTGCGTACGCCTTGGACTTACGTGTTTTCTGTATGTGTTGCTTTGGAATAGCTTCGTAGTTAGCTGGAGACTTGTTTTGCTCATCTTTTTTTACATAATGGCAGATAAAGATCCAGGGGGACCCAGCCGTAAAAGAAAGTCATTTTTTGAGGTCAGAGAAAATAAAAGACGACTGGATCGCGAGAATGCAAAAACAAAAGTGATTATTGGCGAGTCATTTGGGCGATGGCGTCAGCTCAAGCAACAAATGGACCTAAAGACAGATGCCTTGGTTGCTAAATTCCTTCTGGACAGGTAAAATGTATTATTGTATTATACTGCGGCTGTAGGCAACTTCACGAGTCCTACGGAAGTTTCTTCGTAAATGTTAAGAGGGGGGATGTTAGAGGGGGGTGAGGGAGAGGTTGTATGTGCACATGCGCATGCTACGTTCAAAGTCGTAGGAAATTAAATCTCCTCTAATGCCTTTAATGCTGACACTAGTACACCATGTACTTTTGCTTCCAACTTTCCCAACACAAGGGTTCATTGTGACCCACTCTTTGCAAACAAGGTTATTAAGAATTAAACAAATCTTGATGGAGAAATAAAAAACAAGTTAAAAAATACATCTGACATATACTTGTGATTGTTTATGGTGGCAATTTTTATAAAATGATCTGAAGGACTATATAGGTTGAAAAAAACCCACTGATTTTTCTTTTGACCTAGTAACAATATTATATCACTCACATAGTGGGGATCACTTTCAGGGTGGTTTCACCGTCATACCTGCCCAATGCATGTTCAAATATTTTATTAAATATTAAAAACTTTATTACATTTTTTATCATAAACTATACCTCTGACTGACACCATACAATACATTTTAAAAGCTGCTATTGGTGCCAATCACAGAAAAAAAATCAGTCTCTTAGGGTGAAAATTCTAGGTTTCATAGTTGGTTGAATATTGGAATAGAGAACAATGTGGACATTTGTTCATCACATTTGCATCTTTGTAACTGTATTATTCTATCAAAGGAGGGTTGTACATCTGAAGACACAATCTCACACTTCTTTAAGAATTTTTAACTTAAAAATGTCACCTATGACCCTTGATTTTGAACATGGTCAACTCAATCAGTATTCACCACATTGAAAAATCAGCCAAATTAAAGATGGTCAGGCATGGAGCATTTGGTAAATTGAGGGGGAATGACCCGTACATATTATTGCAATTTACAAAAATTAGCATCAGAACAGGGTTACCAGCTTACAGATTCTGCATCTGAATATGCATCACTACCAATTATTATAATGAAGTCCATGCAAAAGAAAGTGCAACATTCATTATTGCAGCTATCAAATGCAATGTGGGATGGTCAGCAGAAGGTGGTGAACTTTTTATGTTCAGTCTTGAAACTTCTGAATGCAGCATGTAGAGAATAAATTTATGCTGTCAGAACTGAGGAAAACTGTGGTTCACTATCTATACTGCATCCTGTAGATACTTATGTGAACTTCCAGCCATTTGGAACTCCTACAAACAGTTACACGGCATTTTAATATTGAATGTAAACTTTGTATGAGTTAAAAAGAAAAAGGAAAATGCTGGTTATTTACAACACAAATTATGTTCCATGTTTCAGTTCTAGTGCAAAGAAAGTCATAGATTCTAATGTAAAATTTTGACCATGAAAACTAACAACATGTTTCATAATAACAGTAAAATCTGGGACAATTGCTGATACATGTTTTGGATTGGAGAGATGTATGAAGTAGTGCAGGTGTAAACTGTGAAGAGCAGCAATAAAATCTCACCTGTTTGGTTTTGCTGAATCACTGAAGGCTCTGTTTTTTCTTCTTTGTGCTCCTGGTGCTCTTTATTCTCTCTACGTATCACTTCTCTGTACCAGTGGGGATCATTTTCAGAGACCATGACATCTACTTTTTCCAGGAGATCTGCGATCTCTTTTCCATCTGTCATACTTCTTCTACATGTGTGGTATCTTCTTTCATCAAAACTGTGATTAGCTTTCAGGTCATTTAATGCACTTTCACATGTTTCACCTGTTTGATGAGTCACAACTGGGATTAAATGAGCCAGTGACTCTCTGCCGAAAGCTTTTTCCAACCACTGCACTCCTGAGCTGTAATGGCTGTTATGCAGACCATTTGGCAGCAGTAAGACAAAGGCATGGATTCTCTGATTCACTGGGATTTGGTCCTTGCTTTGGACACCAAGCAAGTTAATGACAGAGATGTACCGACCACACAAGTCATAGACTTTAGATGAAAACTGTTCCACGTTTGCTTGGTCGTCATGGTCAAGTAAGATGTTATTTGGTCCAAACTCGATGGAATTTGTGTCACCAATTAACACAAGTGTGAGTTCAGAAATCCCTGAAACAAAAACAGCAATAAGTGAAAAGTCCTTTAAGCATCAGTGCCAAAGTTTAGTCTGAGTTGGTTGAAAGGTAAAGACTGATAAGTTTTAGTAATTCTTTACAATGTCTGAAACTCAAATCAAATATAGAGTTTAAAATGTTCAGTAATATTACCTGTGTCACTGGTTGCTGATGTGTCTTCAGACTGTTGTTCTTTGCTTCCATTGTTCTGCTCCTGGTGTTGAAGTTCTTCAGGTTCAGACACAGATTCATACTGAGAAAACAAGAGATTTTATGCAACATAAAGCTCTCCATGTTAGACCAACTGAGATCAAGAATGCTTTTTAAACTGGGAAAACAAGATGTTTTGCTGCAACATTGCATTACTACATTACACAAAGCATCCATGTAGAGTACTGGGGCCTCATTTATAAAGCTTGCATACGCACAAAACAGGGCTAGAAAGTGGCATAAATCACAACCTTTGCGTAGAAAGTGGCGTACGCTGTGTACGTTGTGATTTCTAAAAAAAACTTTGCGTGAGAATGTGCGCACCGGTGCACCAACTTTGATGCTTGCTTAAGCACATTTTGGAGACAGAGGGAACGGCAGTGCTGGAGGGTGAAGTGGTGAATTGATACCAGATTGATCTCAAACCTTTATTGTTATCACATATTAGACTTGTAGAGCCGGATAATCATAAACCCTCATTGTTGTAGATGTTCATATAGTGCGCCATTCGGCCTACGACTGTATTTGCAGAACTATGTTCATATATCAAACTTCCATCTTCAAATGATATAGAGCGGTGAGTGGCCCTGATTGATTACTAATTTGGAAAAGGCCTGTGACAATCAAATCAAAATCAAACTTTATTTATAAAGCATTTTTCATACAAAAAAAGCAGCGCAAAGTGCTGTACAACATTTAAAAACATTAAAAATAAGAATACCCATCCCGCCCTCCCTCCATATAGGCACACAACTGCACACACACACGCACACACGCACACACTCTCACCAATGGCTATAGGAAGACATGGCGTGGCACTGACGATTGTATGGTGGAAAACGCCTCCATTGGGGCCGTCCACACCGGGAGGAGCTCCAGGCCGTGCCCGCCGGAGGCGCCGGCACCCAGACTCCCCGACCACGACAGACACAGGGACCCCACACCGAGGTAGGGAGCCCCCCAACTAGCCGAGCCGAGGAGACCCGAGGACAACACCCCCAGCAGCAGACCAGACACAGCCCCCAGTGTGGAGGACCCCCTGAGGAAACACTGGAGTTGAAAGAAATAAAATAAACAAATAAATAAATGTGGTAATAACTAAATAATGGGAAGTAAAAAACCTTAAAATACATAAGATGATAAATAAGGAATGATAAGAACAACAGAACATAAGAAGGCTTAAAAGGTCAGTTAAAAGCCTGATTAAAAATGCTCGAGTTTGCAGCGCAAACTATATACTCCCAGTCCCGCTTGACTTCTCGCTCAGCTTTTGCCTCCAGCATAAGCCCCGCCCACAAAAACGTCACAATGTTCGTAAACAAATAAAGGGTCTATTGTCCCCATCAGACGCCATGGTCTCTCCGACGGGCAGCTTCACTCTTCAGCCCAATGACACGGTCAAGTATAACGCTGTGCGGACGCGTTCATATGATTGGCTGAACAGTACACCCACCCCCACGTGGGGAGAGTTTTTGTGATTGGCTGAAAGGAGGGAGACATCTGATTGGCTACAGAAACTTCCGTGTTGAAAAAAATGCATTTGTGGATCGAGCTGACGGCAGAGCAGTCTCAAAAAAGATTCACACACAAAAGCAGTTTGTGAATGCAGAAATACATTTGTGAACTTTCTTAATTTATTTGTGGATTGCAGTTTACATTTGTGAATCCCAGTTCACGTGTGAATTCTTCTGTGTGCATTTGTGAATTATGAGACTGTTCTAACTCCATAGGGCCTGGGTCAACACATGATTCATTCATCCTGATGCACAGCAGTGAAAAGACTGCAGGGGGCGCTGTGTAAAATGCCGTGGATCAGCAGCTTATTTATATACAGATACATTCATGAGTTACTTTGCATTGACCATTCATGGTAAAATGTGGGTGTGTTGTGGGCGGAATGTGAGGAGGATCCACCTGTGCAATCTTCCAGCTGGTGTCTGATTTATCAAGAAATTGCATGCAGCTGTGCTTACGCACAGTTTTATAAATCAGAGGTGAAGGGCATACGCCCATTTCAGATGTTCGGCATACGCAAACTTTAGTATGGATCCTACGCAATGTTTTATAAATGAGGCCCCATGGGTCTGTAAAGGATGTGTATCTGATAACAGGATGACCTTAACATTGGTAAATCTGACCAAGTTTACTTATTCACTGTTCAAACAAACCACAAGCCGTTCAGTTCAAAAAGTAAAGATCCTTTTAAAAGCTAAAGCAGAAGAGGAAGCTGCATGACATCTGTTATGAAAATGGCAGATTACCTCACTTTCTTCTGAGTCATCTATTGTAGGAACGTGTGAGGGAAAAAAACAGATTGCACAAGATCAGTATTTATGCTTGGCAGTGAAACAGTTTAGTTTGCTAACTATACTTAAGTAATAAAGCCTAGTTTTGTCTCTTCATGTTACCTTCATCACTTTCCACAGATGGAATTGCAGATTTGATTTCACTTTCAGAATGTGGGTTCTCCATCTCAGCAGCTCCACATCTTTATGAAAGGTCCATGTACCATCAAGTCATTCAGCTTCCTGTCAAATGAGGAAACAAGCAAACTAAAAATAAAATAAAATGTTGGACAGTTCTGTTATTCAGAGTAAATAGACCCATTTACTGTTGGTAAATAAAGAGGGCTGCGCGCGCACCCTGGAGCCAGAAGCATGGCGGCTCGCAGTGGCTTGTCAAGAGCCCCTTGGTATGCAGTAGAACTTAAGTCCTTCTTTAGTATTTGGGTTCATACAACCAAAAACACAACAACCTAACATTGTGATGCCGATAGTTCAGTGTTAGCTTTTAGTTCTGCTACTTCATGTGGTGCGAACAATGCCGGGTAAATGATATGAAGGAGTACTTCCGGCTCCATGATGTGCACGCAGCTTGTTGATGACGTATGCTCTGATGGGGTCTATAACCTTCACTTTTAGGTTTCTCAGTGACAGAGGGTCTGTTATTAACATTGTTCTCACCAACTGCATTCACATACTGTAATATACTGTTTCCTATCAGAAGAAATGTGCAAAATTTCTTAAATGAAGATTTTAAATATTTCAATTAGAATTAAAACTAGACATCAATTGCCAGGAATTGGCAGCTGTATGATTTTTCTGTCCAAATAGCCTCTTTAAAAAATGTAATTGATTAAATAAAAACTGATGTAGCGCACTAAGGAGCAGAACATTTCAGAGACCTTTTCCCAAAGCTGTAAATTTGGTCAGAAACCATTTCAGAAGACAGATAACTCAAAATTCACCTCCAAATGGAACATCTGCTCATCAGATGTTTACTACTAAAGGACCACCAGCAGCTCTCTGGGAGACAACAGGAGGCCTCCTACCTCCACTAGAATCTGATAAGGGTCATAAAGTGTCAACTGTGAGGAAAACCCCACCTCTGCTGAAGAGGATTGGCATGCTGACCTTCTGCTCTTCCTACCTAACACACAGAACTTGGTATGCAGGAATGGAGTGAAATCAGAACATTAAGGAAATGCAGCATCACTTGGTGATGATCTGGGATCAGTCTCTGATTGATCAGGACCAGGATGGAAGTAGAACCCATCGAATCTGGAGTGTTTGTGGAAAATGCACCCATGAGACACCAACACCTGTCTTCTGTCTGTCACAGACTACAACTAAAAAAACCCTCTCACTGATGGTTAAGGCCTGGTAGGCGGTAAAGACATTGTAGGGACTTTTAAAATGAATTTGTATCATCATCATCAACAACAACAAAATGACTGACTGTCCTCCTCAGCAAAGTGCTGTTGCTGACATCTTCCATAAAAAAATTATAGAGATTTTCCGTGCATTGTGATAAATTTTAGTTTGAAGTCTCCAGCTGGACTTTCTGTACTAACTAGCGTACATTTCTTTAGAGGGGTAAGAAAAAGGAACAATTCCTGTTCAGAGCACTGAAGCATTGACACCCAGACAAGGTGGAAGATGTTCAGATGAGCACAGTTCATAAATTCAACACTTTGCTTTACATACTATTAGCTGCTGTTACATTGCATTCTGTGTGCAGAAAACAGAGATCAGTCTAGTAAGAATAAAAAGGGTAAACATGAAACTTCAGACAGTAAACTTTGAATCAGTTGGCTCTGATTGTATATCTCCAAGGAGAGGCCGCTTGATGTGAACATTTTTTTCTGGTCTGAAAACTACAACGTTCCAACTCAGTGCACAGCAAGAAAACGGAAAAAAAAAAATTGATTCACACAAGTTAGATTTAAAGACAACATTTGAAGAAGAAAAGTTTGACAATAAAAATAGACTTACCTTTGCTCTGAGTCTTCTGAGCTCTGCTGGTTCATGTCAGTGTGTCTGCCCTTTATAGAGACAAACAATGTTTGATTGTGGATCTGCCAAACCCCTCCCTTCACTTATAAAGAGGAAAAGTGAAAGTAAACCAGCTTCATTTCCCAGAAACCACATGATTTTGAAGAACACAAACCAACCTAGTTAAACTCTCTCCAGTGGACACTACCACAGTGGTGTTCAAAAGTTTGTGAAATTTTAATTGAGGATCATGGTTTAAGTTAATACTGAGAAACACAATGAACATGGTCCAGCATTAACTCTCATATATCTGTAAATGCCAGAAGCATGTGAGTCTGTAGGATAAGCTTTAAATTTGAAGGTGGAATTAGAGTCAAGTGATTTCAATCAATGATGACAAATGAAGTGGGAGCCAGTTCTATTTAAGGAACAGGAGTCTACCAAAGTCTGATCTTTACAACGTTTAATAATAAAGGTGTACAAAAGCTTGAACAAAAGACATTTATTGGGTTGAAATGAGTTTTTATTGCTGCACAAGATGTTCTCTGCAGACATCAGACTTTGTTGACAGATGAGATTAGTCTTTATTGTCATTGGATTACAGATAGGTGTGAACATTCCTCAACATTAGTTCCTGGAAAATAAAGCTCCTGAAACAACTGAAAAAGCCTCTATAGTGCACAAATGTACTGCCTGAAATTTAATTTGAATGTGTGAATTCTCAGTGGGAAACATGCTGTACAGAGAGGCCTGAAAAAAAAATCAATTATCAGACAAAAAGCATATTTAAAAGTGGTCTGATTACTAGACGTCTCAAAGTACTGGCCTCTATGGAGTTATGCTGCTGAATGTCTTATAAAGTCATATAAAGAGCTGGATTCTGTTCTTGCGTGAGTGTAAGCAGCATGTAGCTGCATGACTGGTGGTTTTGTTGGTATAAGATAAGAATCAACTTCAATGTCACACACAGAGTACAACTACATGCCAACCTGTTAGGATAGGGTCAAAGTACAGTCTCAGCCACAATATGACGCCCTGCACCATCAGTACTAGGACCAACCCAGTTCTGTAGAAAACAAAGAAACTCATATTAAAGCATCCTGCTCTGAAAAATAAGGCCGGAAATATAAATGATAAATCTCATAAAAAGACCAAAACCAACACTGTGTCTGTTTGCTTCTCTTCACTTTCCTCGTCTGTCTGCAGCCGGTTGGTTTCTACTTTAAATGTAAATATTTGAATTAACAGCTCATAAAAGTACAGTTCTACTTTACTGGGGACTATTTTCAGCTGTGGATGGATCCAAACTCTGAGCAGCAGGTTGGTGTCTGTAGACTGAAGCAGAATGAAGGAAGTCATCGTTCAGTCCAACAGTGTGGCTCGTTGGTGAGTTCCAGTGGAGCTCTGTGGTAAAAGTAAATGAGAACCATCAGGCTCTGACTCACACACAGAACCTGTTACATGGGATCAGAGGACAGAAAACACTCATTTGGTTCTGGATGTAAACATGATCAGAGCCTTCTACAAAAACTACGTCCAACTTCCAACTTCAACACGTCCCATTCAGAGATGATGACAGAGCTCCAGTGAACAGGATCCAGCTGTTGGACATCAGACAGATGTGTGCTTTAAAGCGACTGCAGCAGCATCCGGCGTGTCGTCTTCACCTGTTATAAAAACTACATGTTAAAGCGTCGTGCTGTGTCTGTTAGGAGGCCTGTGGCTGGCAGTCCTGAGTCTCTGAGCTGCTGCTTTCATAGTCTTTGTGTAAATCCAGAGCTCCATACTGGGCCTCCAGTACAGCCAGTACTCTGCTCTGGACTGAATCCACCTGCTCCACTGGACAGTATTCATCCAGACTAGACCTGAAAACACACATGAACAAAGCAGTGAACCTCCACATTCACAGACAGACAGGATGTTCACTGTGGAATCTGAGCTGCTGCTTTCTTCACCTGGACATAGTGACCAGAGTGGGAGTGGGCAGAGCCTTCAGGAAGAGCTGCACGGCTGAGAGGAGTCTGTCGATCTCCTCGTCGCTGCTGATGTGGTGAGGAAGCTCCACGGAGTCACAGGTTAACCCTGCCTGGTGGACCTGACAGAGGGTTAAAGCAGCACAGATGGAACAGGAGAAAGGAGAAGAACGGCAGGTTTTTATTCACTGTTTGGATCTGTTCTGCTGAACATCTGTGTTCTACAGACCTGATCCAATGAGCAATAAGTTTGTTCAATGAGGACATTTTCAGGCATTTATCTTCACTAGTTCCTCAGATGTTGTCACGTAGTCTCAAATTTCAATGTGCAAAATATTTTACTGACGGTGGGTTGATGGGCTGAATAGCAGCTCCGGATATTCAGCAACAATTAATGATGAATATCTGAAGATTCGCTTCAATCAATAATGTAATGTCTGACCGTGGGGGGGGGCGAATATTCAGATCTCAAAATTAACATTCGGATACCACCGTCACGACTGAAAATTCAGATGTTCGGGTCCAGTCTTAGTGGGTTGATGGGCATTTATAAAAGATCTTGAGGAGTACTTGATAAATGGATCGTAGTTTATAATAAAAAGCTGATCAGAGCTGGTGGAGCAGAAGGCCTCTGATGATGTAATCCTCCTGTAAGTCACTGTTAGCTGCACATACAGGTACAGAACATTATTCTCACCATTTCATAGTCAGGACTTGGAGTTCTTGTCTTCAAACTGGAAACTAGTTGAGCTAATGAAGCCATGCTGAAAGAACACAAACAGAAATGAAGACACAGTGAATGACTATGATTCACTCATTTACTGATGTCTGCATCACTAGGAACCAAAACCAGCTGAGGCTTACAGAGCGGTAACGTGTGGTGGTGTTTTCTGCAGCATTTTATGGAGCTGATGATAATCAGGAAGAGACGCTGATCTGCAGAGAACAACAGTCAGGAGGAATCTGGATGCAGTGTCAGCAGACTAACTTGTTTCCTGGTTTCAGGCCTTTCTGAATGTTCTTGGATTTTAGTTTCTGGAAAATTTGAGCTCCTGAAACTGCTAGAAAAGCCTTTAAAAGTGCACAAATATCCATCCATCCATCCATCCATCCATCCAACACTTTATCCTCACTAGGGTCATGGGGGGTGCTGGAGTCTATCAGCTGACTCGGGTGAAGGCAGGGGACACCCTGGACAGGTCACCAGTCTGTCACAGGGCTACATATACAGACACACAATCACACTCACATTCACACCTACGGACAATTTAGAGTAACCAATTAACCTCAGCATGTTTTTGGACTGTGGGAGGAAGCCGGAGTACCCGGAGAAAACCCACGCATGCACAGGGAGAACATGCAAACTTGAGACATTAATGGATAAAACATCATTTAACCCTCATAAAGGGTAAAGTGTGTGTAAATGTCTAAGCTGTGATACTGAAGTTTACCCGGGGTTGCTGGCCCAGCGTGTCACCGTTTCTTCTCCATCGTCCTCCAGCAGATCAGCAAAAGCTGCTTCCAGGTCTTCCAGCTGACGTATACGACGATCGACACACTCATCAAGCTCCTCCTGCACACACACACACACTTAATGTGAAACTAATGCTAAAAAAGCCATTTAAAGCTTAACATTGACTGGCTCCATAAAAACACAGAACAAATTGTGAGTACTGGGTCATTTTGGTTCCAGAGATCCACTAATGAAGGTCGCTCTTTTTATTAAAATACAGTTTCTGTTGCCGTGTTTCATGTCTACATAATTAATCTGATGATTTATTTATTGTTCAGTTTTGAACACATTCTGTTATTTGCTGACTCTGATACAGATGCTGAGAGCTGACAGACTGAAACGGTCAGAATTTAGTTTTGTTAGTTTTCTTGTAAACAATAAAAAAAAATCTAATTTGTAATGTTTGTGTCTGTCTGATGCAGCCACACCTTTTAAACACAAAAAGTTTCTTCTACAAATATTTCATGATAAAATTATCCACCACTGCATACTGAAGTCTTTTTTCTGCTGTGTAACTGGGGTGTAGCTCCAGAAAACAAACAGATCCACTGCCTGTGCTGTTCCTGCTCCATGGAGGATTCCTCTGCTGACTCTTCTTCTCTACTCTGTACAAATAAGGAGCTGTTTGTCTGTTTCTACTCTACATGTTAGAAGCTGTTTGTCTGTTTCTACTCTCTACATGTTAGAAGCTGTTTGTCTGTTTCTACTCTACATGTTAGAAGCTGTTTGTCTGTTTCTACTCTACATGTTAGAAGCTGTTTGTCTGTTTTTACTCTCTACATGTTAGAAGCTGTTTGTCTGTTTCTACTCTACATGTTAGAAGCTGTTTGTCTGTTTCTACTCTACATGTTAGAAGCTGTTTGTCTGTTTCTACTCTCTACATGTTAGAAGCTGTTTGTCTGTTTCTACTCTACATGTTAGAAGCTGTTTGTCTGTTTCTACTCTCTACATGTTAGAAGCTGTTTGTCTGTTTCTACTCTACATGTTAGAAGCTGTTTGTCTGTTTCTACTCTCTACATGTTAGAAGCTGTTTGCCTGTTTCTACTCTACATGTTAGAAGCTGTTTGTCTGTTTCTACTCTACATGTTAGAAGCTGTTTGTCTGTTTCTACTCTCTACATGTTAGAAGCTGTTTGTCTGTTTCTACTCTACATGTTAGAAGCTGTTTGTCTGTTTCTACTCTCTACATGTTAGAAGCTGTTTGTCTGTTTCTACTCTACATGTTAGAAGCTGTTTGTCTGTTTCTACTCTACATGTTAGAAGCTGTTTGTCTGTTTCTACTCTACATGTTAGAAGCTGTTTGTCTGTTTCTACTCTCTACATGTTAGAAGCTGTTTGTCTGTTTCTACTCTCTACATGTTAGAAGCTGTTTGTCTGTTTCTACTCTCTACATGTTAGAAGCTGTTTGTCTGTTTCTACTCTACATGTTAGAAGCTGTTTGTCTGTTTCTACTCTACATGTTAGAAGCTGTTTGTCTGTTTCTACTCTACATGTTAGAAGCTGTTTGTCTGTTTCTACTCTACATGTTAGAAGCTGTTTGTCTGTTTCTACTCTACATGTTAGAAGCTGTTTGTCTGTTTCTACTCTACATGTTAGAAGCTGTTTGTCTGTTTCTACTCTACATGTTAGAAGCTGTTTGTCTGTTTCTACTCTACATGTTAGAAGCTGTTTGTCTGTTTCTACTCTACATGTTAGAAGCTGTTTGTCTGTTTCTACTCTACATGTTAGAAGCTGTTTGTCTGTTTCTACTCTCTACATGTTAGAAGCTGTTTGTCTGTTCTATCTTCTACATGTTAGAAGCTGTTTGTCTGTTTCTACTCTACATGTTAGAAGCTGTTTGTCTGTTCTACTCTACATGTTAGAAGCTGTTTGTCTGTTTCTACTCTTACATGTTAGAAGCTGTTTGTCTGTTTCTACTCTACATGTTTAGAAGCTGTTTGTCTGTTTCTACTCTACATGTTAGAAGCTGTTTGTCTGTTTCTACTCTACATGTTAGAAGCTGTTTGTCTGTTTCTACTCTACATGTTAGAAGCTGTTTGTCTGTTTCTACTCTACATGTTAGAAGCTGTTTGTCTGTTTCTACTCTACATGTTAGAAGCTGTTTGTCTGTTTCTACTTCTACATGTTAGAAGCTGTTTGTCTGTTTCTACTCTACATGTTAGAAGCTGTTTGTCTGTTTCTACTCTACATGTTAGAAGCTGTTTGTCTGTTTTACTCTACATGTTAGAAGCTGTTTGTCTGTTTCTACTCTACATGTTAGAAGCTGTTTTGTCCTGTTTCTACTACTCTACATGTTAGAAGCTGTTTGTCTGTTTCTACTCTACATGTTAGAAGCTGTTTGTCTGTTTCTACCTCTACATGTTAGAAGCTGTTTGTCTGTTTCTACTCTACATGTTAGAAGCTGTTTGTCTGTTTCTACTCTACATGTTAGAAGCTGTTTGTCTGTTTCTACTCTACATGTTAGAAGCTGTTTGTCTGTTTCTACTCTCTACATGTTAGAAGCTGTTTGCTGTTTTCTACTCTACATGTTAGAAGCTGTTTGTCTGTTTCTACTCTACATGTTAGAAGCTGTTTGTCTGTTTCTACTCTACATGTTAGAAGCTGTTTGTCTGTTTCTACCTCTACATGTTAGAAGCTGTTTGTCTGTTTCTACTCTACATGTTAGAAGCTGTTTGTCTGTTTTCTACTCTACATGTTAGAAGCTGTTTGTCTGTTTCTACTCTACATGTTAGAAGCTGTTTGTCTGTTTCTACTCTACATGTTAGAAGCTGTTTGTCTGTTTCTACTCTACATGTTAGAAGCTGTTTGTCTGTTTCTACTCTCTACATGTTAGAAGCTGTTTGTCTGTTTCTACTCTACATGTTAGAAGGCTGTTTGTCTGTTTACATCTACATTTTTTTCCTCTACATGTTAGAAGCTGTTTGTCTGTTTCTACTCTCAATGTTAGAAGCTGGTTTGTCTGTTTCTACTCTCTACATGTTAGAAGCTGTTTGTCTGTTTCTACTCTACATGTTAGAAGCTGTTTGTCTGTTTCTACTCCTACATGTTAGAAGCTGTTTGTCTGTTTCTACTCTACATGTTAGAAGCTGTTTGTCTGTTTCTACTCTACATGTTAGAAGCTGTTTGTCTGTTTCTACTCTACATGTTAGAAGCTGTTGTCTGTTTCTACTCTACATGTTAAGAAGCTGTTTGTCTGTTTCTACTCTACATGTTAGAAGCTGTTTGTCTGTTTCTACTCTCTACATGTTAGAAGCTGTTTGTCTGTTTCTACTCTCTACATGTTAGAAGCTGTTTGTCTGTTTCTACTCTCTACATGTTAGAAGCTGTTTGCCTGTTTCTACTCTACATGTTAGAAGCTGTTTGTCTGTTTCTACTCTACATGTTAGAAGCTGTTTGTCTGTTTCTACTCTACATGTTAGAAGCTGTTTGTCTGTTTCTACTCTACATGTTAGAACTGCTTGTTTCTACTCTCTACATGTTAGAAGCTGTTTGCCTGTTTCTACTCTACATGTTAGAAGCTGTTTGTCTGTTTCTACTCTACATGTTAGAAGCTGTTTGTCTGTTTCTACTCTACATGTTAGAAGCTGTTTGTCTGTTTCTACTCTCTACATGTTAGAAGCTGTTTGTCTGTTTCTACTCTACATGTTAGAAGCTGTTTGTCTGTTTCTACTCTACATGTTAGAAGCTGTTTGTCTGTTTCTACTCTACATGTTAGAAGCTGTTGTCTGTTCTACTCTACATGTTAGAAGCTGTTTGTCTGTTTTCTACTCTACATGTTAGAAGCTGTTTGTCTGTTTCTACTCTCTACATGTTAGAAGCTGTTTGTCTGTTTCTACTCTACATGTTAGAAGCTGTTTGTCTGTTTCTACTCTACATGTTAGAAGCTGTTTGTCTGTTTCTACTCTCTACATGTTAGAAGCTGTTTGTCTGTTTCTACTCTACATGTTAGAAGCTGTTTGTCTGTTTTCTACTCTACATGTTAGAAGCTGTTTGTCTGTTTCTACTCTACATGTTAGAAGCTGTTTGTCTGTTTCTCTCTCTACATGTTAGAAGCTGTTTGTCTGTTTCTACTCTACATGTTACATGTTAGAAGCTGTTTGTCTGTTTCTACTCTACATGTTAGAAGCTGTTTGTCTGTTTCTACTCTCTACATGTTAGAAGCTGTTTGTCTGTTTCTACTCTACATGTTAGAAGCTGTTTGTCTGTTTCTACTCTACATGTTAGAAGCTGTTTGTCTGTTTCTACTCTCTACATGTTAGAAGCTGTTTGTCTGTTTCTACTCTCTACATGTTAGAAGCTGTTTGTCTGTTTCTACTCTACATGTTAGAAGCTGTTTGTCTGTTTCTACTCTACATGTTAGAAGCTGTTTGTCTGTTTCTACTCTACATGTTAGAAGCTGTTTGTCTGTTTCTACTCTACATGTTAGAAGCTGTTTGTCTGTTTCTACTCTACATGTTAGAAGCTGTTTGTCTGTTTCTACTCTACATGTTAGAAGCTGTTTGTCTGTTTCTACTCTACATGTTAGAAGCTGTTTGTCTGTTTCTACTCTCTACATGTTAGAAGCTGTTTGTCTGTTTCTACTCTACATGTTAGAAGCTGTTTGTCTGTTTCTACTCTCTACATGTTAGAAGCTGTTTGTCTGTTTCTACTCTACATGTTAGAAGCTGTTTGTCTGTTTCTACTCTACATGTTAGAAGCTGTTTGTCTGTTTCTACTCTACATGTTAGAAGCTGTTTGTCTGTTTCTACTCTACATGTTAGAAGCTGTTTGTCTGTTTCTACTCTCTACATGTTAGAAGCTGTTTGTCTGTTTCTACTCTACATGTTAGAAGCTGTTTGTCTGTTTCTACTCTACATGTTAGAAGCTGTTTGTCTGTTTCTACTCTACATGTTAGAAGCTGTTTGTCTGTTTCTACTCTACATGTTAGAAGCTGTTTGTCTGTTTCTACTCTCACATGTTAGAAGCTGTTTGTCTGTTTCTACTCTCTACATGTTAGAAGCTGTTTGTCTGTTTCTACTCTACATGTTAGAAGCTGTTTGTCTGTTTCTACTCTACATGTTAGAAGCTGTTTGTCTGTTTCTACTCTACATGTTAGAAGCTGTTTGTCTGTTTCTACTCTACATGTTAGAAGCTGTTTGTCTGTTTCTACTCTACATGTTAGAAGCTGTTTGTCTGTTTCTACTCTACATGTTAGAAGCTGTTTGTCTGTTTCTACTCTACATGTTAGAAGCTGTTTGTCTGTTTCTACTCTCTACATGTTAGAAGCTGTTTGTCTGTTTCTACTCTACATGTTAGAAGCTGTTTGTCTGTTTCTACTCTACATGTTAGAAGCTGTTTGTCTGTTTCTACTCTACATGTTAGAAGCTGTTTGTCTGTTTCTACTCTACATGTTAGAAGCTGTTTGTCTGTTTCTACTCTACATGTTAGAAGCTGTTTGTCTGTTTCTACTCTACATGTTAGAAGCTGTTTGTCTGTTTCTACTCTACATGTTAGAAGCTGTTTGTCTGTTTCTACTCTACATGTTAGAAGCTGTTTGTCTGTTTCTACTCTACATGTTAGAAGCTGTTTGTCTGTTTCTACTCTACATGTTAGAAGCTGTTTGTCTGTTTCTACTCTCTACATGTTAGAAGCTGTTTGTCTGTTTCTACTCTCTACATGTTAGAAGCTGTTTGTCTGTTTCTACTCTACATGTTAGAAGCTGTTTGTCTGTTTCTACTCTACATGTTAGAAGCTGTTTGTCTGTTTCTACTCTACATGTTAGAAGCTGTTTGTCTGTTTCTACTCTACATGTTAGAAGCTGTTTGTCTGTTTCTACTCTCTACATGTTAGAAGCTGTTTGTCTGTTTCTACTCTACATGTTAGAAGCTGTTTGTCTGTTTCTACTCTACATGTTAGAAGCTGTTTGTCTGTTTCTACTCTCTACATGTTAGAAGCTGTTTGTCTGTTTCTACTCTACATGTTAGAAGCTGTTTGTCTGTTTCTACTCTACATGTTAGAAGCTGTTTGTCTGTTTCTACTCTACATGTTAGAAGCTGTTTGTCTGTTTCTACTCTACATGTTAGAAGCTGTTTGTCTGTTTCTACTCTACATGTTAGAAGCTGTTTGTCTGTTTCTACTCTACATGTTAGAAGCTGTTTGTCTGTTTCTACTCTACATGTTAGAAGCTGTTTGTCTGTTTCTACTCTACATGTTAGAAGCTGTTTGTCTGTTTCTACTCTACATGTTAGAAGCTGTTTGTCTGTTTCTACTCTACATGTTAGAAGCTGTTTGTCTGTTTCTACTCTACATGTTAGAAGCTGTTTGTCTGTTTCTACTCTACATGTTAGAAGCTGTTTGTCTGTTTCTACTCTACATGTTAGAAGCTGTTTGCCTGTTTCTACTCTACATGTTAGAAGCTGTTTGTCTGTTTCTACTCTCTACATGTTAGAAGCTGTTTGTCTGTTTCTACTCTACATGTTAGAAGCTGTTTGTCTGTTTCTACTCTACATGTTAGAAGCTGTTTGCCTGTTTCTACTCTACATGTTAGAAGCTGTTTGCCTGTTTCTACTCTACATGTTAGAAGCTGTTTGTCTGTTTCTACTCTACATGTTAGAAGCTGTTTGTCTGTTTCTACTCTACATGTTAGAAGCTGTTTGTCTGTTTCTACTCTACATGTTAGAAGCTGTTTGTCTGTTTCTACTCTACATGTTAGAAGCTGTTTGTCTGTTTCTACTCTACATGTTAGAAGCTGTTTGTCTGTTTCTACTCTACATGTTAGAAGCTGTTTGTCTGTTTCTACTCTACATGTTAGAAGCTGTTTGTCTGTTTCTACTCTACATGTTAGAAGCTGTTTGTCTGTTTCTACTCTCTACATGTTAGAAGCTGTTTGTCTGTTTCTACTCTACATGTTAGAAGCTGTTTGTCTGTTTCTACTCTACATGTTAGAAGCTGTTTGTCTGTTTCTACTCTACATGTTAGAAGCTGTTTGCCTGTTTCTACTCTCTACATGTTAGAAGCTGTTTGCCTGTTTCTACTCTACATGTTAGAAGCTGTTTGTCTGTTTCTACTCTACATGTTAGAAGCTGTTTGTCTGTTTCTACTCTACATGTTAGAAGCTGTTTGCCTGTTTCTACTCTCTACATGTTAGAAGCTGTTTGCCTGTTTCTACTCTACATGTTAGAAGCTGTTTGTCTGTTTCTACTCTACATGTTAGAAGCTGTTTGTCTGTTTCTACTCTCTACATGTTAGAAGCTGTTTGTCTGTTTCTACTCTACATGTTAGAAGCTGTTTGTCTGTTTCTACTCTACATGTTAGAAGCTGTTTGTCTGTTTCTACTCTACATGTTAGAAGCTGTTGTCTGTTTCTACTCTACATGTTAGAAGCTGTTTGCCTGTTTCTACTCTACATGTTAGAAGCTGTTTGTCTGTTTCTACTCTACATGTTAGAAGCTGTTTGTCTGTTTCTACTCTACATGTTAGAAGCTGTTTGTCTGTTTCTACTCTACATGTTAGAAGCTGTTTGCCTGTTTCTACTCTACATGTTAGAAGCTGTTTGTCTGTTTCTACTCTACATGTTAGAAGCTGTTTGCCTGTTTCTACTCTACATGTTAGAAGCTGTTTGTCTGTTTCTACTCTACATGTTAGAAGCTGTTTGTCTGTTTCTACTCTACATGTTAGAAGCTGTTTGCCTGTTTCTACTCTCTACATGTTAGAAGCTGTTTGCCTGTTTCTACTCTACATGTTAGAAGCTGTTTGTCTGTTTCTACTCTACATGTTAGAAGCTGTTTGTCTGTTTCTACTCTACATGTTAGAAGCTGTTTGTCTGTTTCTACTCTCTACATGTTAGAAGCTGTTTGCCTGTTTCTACTCTACATGTTAGAAGCTGTTTGTCTGTTTCTACTCTACATGTTAGAAGCTGTTTGTCTGTTTCTACTCTACATGTTAGAAGCTGTTTGCCTGTTTCTACTCTACATGTTAGAAGCTGTTTGCCTGTTTCTACTCTACATGTTAGAAGCTGTTTGTCTGTTTCTACTCTACATGTTAGAAGCTGTTTGTCTGTTTCTACTCTACATGTTAGAAGCTGTTTGTCTGTTTCTACTCTACATGTTAGAAGCTGTTTGTCTGTTTCTACTCTACATGTTAGAAGCTGTTTGCCTGTTTCTACTCTACATGTTAGAAGCTGTTTGTCTGTTTCTACTCTACATGTTAGAAGCTGTTTGTCTGTTTCTACTCTACATGTTAGAAGCTGTTTGTCTGTTTCTACTCTACATGTTAGAAGCTGTTTGCCTGTTTCTACTCTCTACATGTTAGAAGCTGTTTGTCTGTTTCTACTCTACATGTTAGAAGCTGTTTGCTGTTTCTACTCTACATGTTAGAAGCTGTTTGTCTGTTTCTACTCTACATGTTAGAAGCTGTTTGTCTGTTTCTACTCTACATGTTAGAAGCTGTTTGTCTGTTTTTACTCTACATGTTAGAAGCTGTTTGCCTGTTTCTACTCTACATGTTAGAAGCTGTTTGCCTGTTTCTACTCTCTACATGTTAGAAGCTGTTTGTCTGTTTCTACTCTACATGTTAGAAGCTGTTTGTCTGTTTCTACTCTACATGTTAGAAGCTGTTTGTCTGTTTCTACTCTCTACATGTTAGAAGCTGTTTGTCTGTTTCTACTCTACATGTTAGAAGCTGTTTGTCTGTTTCTACTCTACATGTTAGAAGCTGTTTGTCTGTTTCTACTCTACATGTTAGAAGCTGTTTGTCTGTTTCTACTCTACATGTTAGAAGCTGTTTGTCTGTTTCTACTCTACATGTTAGAAGCTGTTTGCCTGTTTCTACTCTACATGTTAGAAGCTGTTTGTCTGTTTCTACTCTACATGTTAGAAGCTGTTTGTCTGTTTCTACTCTACATGTTAGAAGCTGTTTGTCTGTTTCTACTCTACATGTTAGAAGCTGTTTGCCTGTTTCTACTCTACATGTTAGAAGCTGTTTGCCTGTTTCTACTCTACATGTTAGAAGCTGTTTGTCTGTTTCTACTCTCTACATGTTAGAAGCTGTTTGTCTGTTTCTACTCTCTACATGTTAGAAGCTGTTTGCCTGTTTCTACTCTCTACATGTTAGAAGCTGTTTGTCTGTTTCTACTCTCTACATGTTAGAAGCTGTTTGTCTGTTTCTACTCTCTACATGTTAGAAGCTGTTTGCCTGTTTCTTCTCTACATGTTAGAAGCTGTTTGTCTGTTTCTACTCTACATGTTAGAAGCTGTTTGTCTGTTTCTACTCTACATGTTAGAAGCTGTTTGCCTGTTTCTACTCTACATGTTAGAAGCTGTTTGTCTGTTTTTACTCTACATGTTAGAAGCTGTTTGTCTGTTTCTACTCTACATGTTAGAAGCTGTTTGTCTGTTTCTACTCTACATGTTAGAAGCTGTTTGCCTGTTTCTACTCTCTACATGTTAGAAGCTGTTTGCCTGTTTCTACTCTACATGTTAGAAGCTGTTTGTCTGTTTCTACTCTCTACATGTTAGAAGCTGTTTGCCTGTTTCTACTCTACATGTTAGAAGCTGTTTGCCTGTTTCTACTCTACATGTTAGAAGCTGTTTGTCTGTTTCTACTCTACATGTTAGAAGCTGTTTGTCTGTTTCTACTCTACATGTTAGAAGCTGTTTGTCTGTTTCTACTCTACATGTTAGAAGCTGTTTGTCTGTTTCTACTCTCTACATGTTAGAAGCTGTTTGCCTGTTTCTACTCTCTACATGTTAGAAGCTGTTTGCCTGTTTCTACTCTACATGTTAGAAGCTGTTTGTCTGTTTCTACTCTCTACATGTTAGAAGCTGTTTGCCTGTTTCTACTCTCTACATGTTAGAAGCTGTTTGCCTGTTTCTACTCTACATGTTAGAAGCTGTTTGTCTGTTTCTACTCTCTACATGTTAGAAGCTGTTTGCCTGTTTCTACTCTCTACATGTTAGAAGCTGTTTGTCTGTTTCTACTCTACATGTTAGAAGCTGTTTGTCTGTTTCTACTCTCTACATGTTAGAAGCTGTTTGCCTGTTTCTTCTCTACATGTTAGAAGCTGTTTGTCTGTTTCTACTCTACATGTTAGAAGCTGTTTGTCTGTTTCTACTCTCTACATGTTAGAAGCTGTTTGTCTGTTTCTACTCTCTACATGTTAGAAGCTGTTTGCCTGTTTCTTCTCTACATGTTAGAAGCTGTTTGTCTGTTTCTACTCTCTACATGTTAGAAGCTGTTTGCCTGTTTCTTCTCTACATGTTAGAAGCTGTTTGCCTGTTTCTACTCTACATGTTAGAAGCTGTTTGTCTGTTTTTACTCTACATGTTAGAAGCTGTTTGTCTGTTTCTACTCTACATGTTAGAAGCTGTTTGTCTGTTTCTACTCTACATGTTAGAAGCTGTTTGTCTGTTTCTACTCTACATGTTAGAAGCTGTTTGTCTGTTTCTACTCTACATGTTAGAAGCTGTTTGCCTGTTTCTACTCTCTACATGTTAGAAGCTGTTTGCCTGTTTCTACTCTACATGTTAGAAGCTGTTTGTCTGTTTCTACTCTACATGTTAGAAGCTGTTTGTCTGTTTCTACTCTACATGTTAGAAGCTGTTTGCCTGTTTCTACTCTCTACATGTTAGAAGCTGTTTGCCTGTTTCTACTCTACATGTTAGAAGCTGTTTGCCTGTTTCTACTCTCTACATGTTAGAAGCTGTTTGTCTGTTTCTACTCTACATGTTAGAAGCTGTTTGCCTGTTTCTACTCTCTACATGTTAGAAGCTGTTTGTCTGTTTCTACTCTCTACATGTTAGAAGCTGTTTGTCTGTTTCTACTCTCTACATGTTAGAAGCTGTTTGCCTGTTTTTACTCTACATGTTAGAAGCTGTTTGCCTGAGCTGACAGACTGCCGTGGAATCTTTGAACAGAAAAACTCTGACCTGAGCAGCGTTCAGACCGGGTCCTCTGAAGTTGTAGAGCTCCTTAAGGATGGAGTATTCCTCCTGAACACAACGCAGAGCTGAAGTCATTCCAGGAAAACATTCTTCATGTCACAGTTCAAGTACAGTGAGATTCTATGAAGATGCACAGATTTATACAGCACACATCCTCTGTACTTCAGTCTGTGTTTTAGTAAAAAGGGAACATCCAGGTAAAGACTGAACACAGCAGATATGAATGCTGTGCTGATAAACTCGTATTAAACATCCTCAGACATGATCACAGAACATTTGTTTTACATGCAGAGTGGATCTGGAACCCTTAAACACTTTGGAGCCGTCTGCTGCATGACGGAATTTAAAAAGTCGTCTCATCAGTTCTTTCTTTATCACAGGCTGGTTGCAGGTCTTCAAAGTCCTAAGAAGCGCTGATTAAATATCTTCTCTTGTCTGACGCTGACACAAATGTCAGATGGAACGTGTTTCTCTTCCACTGTCAGCCGTCTGAACACCTCTGAAGCCAAAGCAGACTGAATCATAGTTACAGCTGACTGCAGAAAACCGTACAGTACGGCCAGACACTGACCATATGACACAAATAACCACTGATTATAATTAACATTAAAACGTTTTCAATGCAGCATAAGTCTCAGTAAAACAGTTCATGAACAGTCTATGTCTGTTAAATCTGCCCAGACTTCATCTTTGCTCTCTGCAGCTCTGAATCACACATTTACAGGTTAAGAGCTGCAGAAATATGTTTTAAGATCTAAATCTAATCTAACAATAGCAGAAAACATGAACCCTCAGAGCACCAAACGTTTTCTGGGCATGTTTTTGCTCCTGTCACATTTCTACTGACTGTAAAAAAGTCACTGCAGCATAAAGTCCTGCACCTCCATGGAAACAGCAGAACCAAGACTAGAAGAATAGAGAACTAAAGATGTGTGCTATTTCTGCAGTATAACAAAGATGGAATAAATAATGAAAAAAAGATGAATTTGACAAAAACTGAATGAATAAAGCTGCCATCCCCACATCCATCATTGTTCTGATGCAACACTGAACAAACAGTCTGCATGTTACAGTTTACTGCTGGGATGTCTCATCTCTGCTTTTAACCTGCAGTTCATCTAATAACTGTCAGTTAATCACAGCTGAGTCCTGTACGACTTCTCGTTAGTGCTGAGGAGCACAGAAATGATCATCATTATGAAATCACTATTTTAGCTTTGCTTTGGTTGATGTTTCAGACAAAACCACAAATCAGAGTTGTTCAACCAGTCACAATGTTACACATCGAGCATTTCTTTCTGTTTTCAGTTTTAAAGCTAACACGCCTTTTCAAACACTCTGGAGGGTTTTTGGGGTTCAGAGGGTTAAAAAATGTCCACTATTGCCGTCTTAACTTTGACCCTTTTTGCTTCAGTGCAGAACTTAGAAGCCTGATCCTTTAAAGGCCACAGGGACTTTCTGTGACTTCATGAATGATTCCAAACTATTTTTAGTCTGACTCTGTTTTCCAGGAAGCTAAGTTCCCTTAAAGATAATTAAAATAATCAACATTAAAAGAAATATACACAGAGAAGCTGACATGCATTTGTAGATGTTTAATAAATACATGATTTTAGTTGTTAGACAAGTAAGAAAACTACCAGCAGTACCTGTGTGTACAGCTCCTTGAAGGGATTTTTACAGGAGAAGAAATCCAGGTCGATGTCCAGGATGTAAGGCTCAGCCTGGCTCACAAACGCAGACAGTCTCCGGACAACATAGCTGGTTGATCCTTCATCTTCTTCATCTGTCAGGCCGGTCACACAGCTGCCAGCTTCTTCTGTGGAGCTGCTGCCCTCTGCTGGCTGAAGAGCTGCACTGCCTGCTGAGAGGAGCTGAGAGCAGCCGGCCTCCTCACATCCACTCCAGTCTGTTCGGGATCTCTTAGCAGAACATCTGTCTGTGTCCACCTCTGCTTTATGTCCTGCAATGAAAGGTCAGACAGAGAAGCAGCAGATTAGATACGATGGAAATGAGACCACAAACAATATAAATAATAAGCAATATAAACAAAACACATAAAATAGAAGCTGTAGAAAAGAAGAAAAACAGCATGAACACTGAAGCACTTTGACCAACAGTAAAAAAAATAAATAAAATCCAGGAAATTTCACTGGATTTTGGTTGATTTTTATCTGAATGTTCTTAAAGAAAATATTAGTTTTACTGATATATCTGGAATATACGATAGAGGCAGGGGGTGAAAACTGCTGAGGAAGTTAGCAGAGATACGACTTTATTTATTACTTGTGTCAGTACAAACATGTGATCAGCATCATAACAAAGCTACACTTCTGTTCTTTCTTTGAATAGGATGTTAACATGGAATGATGAGTTTATGAGTGAATCAGAATCATTTTTCTGCTGCTGGGTCACAGACAGACCAGGACTAAAGGTCCAGCTGTGCAGTTTGTGCCACACCTTTAGGCTAAACATGAACACATGTCCACAGATCAACTGAAATACTTTAAAATGTGCTTTCAGAGGATTCCGATAACAAACTGGTTCCTAAGCCCAGATTGTATTTATTACCCTGGTCGTCTTTCTTTTTTTTTACACAGCACTTCCTGTACTTCTTACAACATTTTTATGTATAATTCTCAGACTTAGAATTGTATATTTATTCTTTTACTGTGTGCTGTTGTTACTAGATCCTGTAACTCTATAAACCTCGTCTAATTCCTCGTGTGTTCTCAGTCGGCAGTAAAGGCTTTTCTGAGTCTGATTCTCTACTTTGGCTTCTTTCACAGTTTAGTCTTCCTCCAAAATGAGCTTATTTCTGGTTCAAACCACCTCCTGGAAGCCGTCTATACATCGTACCTGTGAGTGAGCTGAGACCTGGTTTGACAGGATTGACTCTGACCACGTTCAGTCGGAGAGGTTTGGAGTTCTCCAGCTGCTCCTCACTGACATACAGACCATCACTGAGGAAGTAGTGGTCTGTACTGGTCACCCTGCACAGGAACCAGAGGATGGAGACGAAGGACAGAGGGTCAAAGAAAGCAGAGAGAATGCTAAACAATGGTTTATTCCATCTCAAAGGGCCTTTACTGCACCAATCTTTGATTTCCTTTAAACTTTTATTATAAGAAACTACTGATGTTTAAACTGTATCTGTGATATTCCACACTTGGTTGAGCCACTTTTTGCAGATTAAAATTTCAAGGTTATGTTTGAATGACGATACTTCAGGAACTAAAAGATAAAACCTGAACTGATTCACTAATATTTATCACCATTGATTTAAAACCTGCCATACTGGACCAGTAGATCAAATAATCTCTAATTATGAGTTTAAATATGACAAAAAAATTAAAGCTGCCATTCAAAGTCTCATATTTGGCCACAAATGAATATAAAAATAATAATGCAGATGAAAACGTGATATTTTCTGAGCCAAATGTAGCTGTGTGTCACAATAACAGAAAAACCTAAAAAACAAATAAAAAAGTTATTCTTTGATGGATTTACATAACTGATAGAAAACATGATTAACAGTTGTAGCTCGTCTAATCCAAGCAGAGCAGAAGACTGGTTCTCCAAACATAACAGAGTTTTCATTTTCTAATCCAAACCAAGCTTCAAAGTCCCAAAAAGTCCTGCTGAAAGTGTGCTGTTTGTTTAGTTTATCCTGGAAACGTCTGAATAAATCAATCTAAACTTTATAGATCCATTTTTAACATTCACAGCTTATGAAACAATGTTTCCAGCAGGTCAGAGAGTGAACAGCCTTCTTCTTCTTCTTCTTCTTCTTCTTGTTTCTGTTCTTACCTGATGGTGGTGGTGGAGGAGTCTCTGCCCACGGCCATCACGTGTTCTCCTTCTCTGATCTGCTGGGCCCAGTATGGATGCAGCCACGCCACACCGGACACGTGACCCGCATACACCATGGGCATGATCCAGTTCTCTATGCTCAACTCACTGAAAGAGAAAAGAGGAAATACCCAACAGGATGTGGCAGTTAGACATCCATCCCTCAGCGGGAACCAACACCTTCTTATTTGGCAGATTCAATGTGGACTTCCAGGTAAAATGGTTCAGAATTTCACTTTCTTGGGTGCCGAGGACGACCTCGGAGTTTACTGTTCACTGCAGCACAGCTCATTGTCTGCTAACTTTAAATCTAGTCAGTAACCCATAAAAAGGTAAGAGCTGCTGAGCCGTGTGGGAAAACACCAACAGCTCTTCTCTGGCTGTGGAAACACACATGTGATGCTGCAGGGATTTACTGAAGCCATCATACATGCAAACAGCTGCAGACAACAAGCAGAAGTTCAGTAAAATGCTCAATGTTTTAACTCACATCAAACCTAAAAATCAGCGGCTAATTGATGTGTGGTTTTATTTCCTAATTTAAAGATCACACTAACAAAGAACACTGGCTTCATGTAAAAAATAAGCTAAAATAAATAGAAAGCAGTGGTTCATCTTCAGTCATTTCCAAGAGCTTCCTCGGTTGTTTCTGGGAAACACTTCTAGAACCAAACAGGGAAGTTCACACCGTCTCAGCCTTAAGATGCTTTTTGGAAAAGCGGTCTCAGATGTTTTTTTGCTGGTGACAGCTGTCTCAATGAACGGAGCCCAAAGCGTGGCTGATGAATAAATTCTGCTGAGTTATGGCAAAAAAACGAAAAACACGTTCATCCTAATTTTCCACACTTTCTTCCGGTTATCAGCCGCTGCAGCTTGGACACTCACAGCTGCAGCTTCACGATTTAACTGAAGGGAAAAGCCTGAAGGAGACGAGCTGCTGGACACAAAGCGTACCTGAAGAGCTTCTCCTTATCAAACACTGTGTCAGCAGACATGTTGACGGGGATGAGCAGGTCGGGATGGGAGTCCAAATGAACCATCTTTATGTTTTTCAGTGGAAGGTGCCTCGATGCAATGGCCCTGTAGATGTGGCACACCACCTGCTCGACATGCAGGAAAAGAAGCAATTTTCAGCCGTTTGACTCACCGTTATGTGAGGACAAAGCTGAACAAACAGCTGTGAAGCAGCTCACTTTGAAGCTAATCTGTCCCCAGCCATCAGGAAACACAAACTTCTATGGAAATGACTCCAGCAGCCATAAAATTACAACACCGTGGTGCAGAAGCAGCACTTACAATCCAAGATGCAGAAATTAGCCAAAGCAGAAATTGCAGTTTGGTTGCAGAGGTTAATGGAGTAATTGAGGGCTCAGACTGCTGCAGGTTCAGGATGTTCTACCTCCAACTAATGGAGGAGAAATCTGGCTCGCTGCCCAAAACCGCTTCAGATTCCTGGCACAGAACGAGTCGGTTGCAGATCCTCGTTATCTGCCTCGTTAGTGCCACTGATTAGTTCAAACCTCTGCCGTGTCTCTGCGTGGTTAGCTTCCTCAAATAAACCTGCAACTAATCATTACTTTGATGATTTTTCACTCACAGTGTTCTCAATCAGCTGACAGTGTTTTGTCAGTAAAATTAAAAGTGAAAAAGTGGAAAGCTGCTCACTTTTCTATTATAAAAAGGAAAGTAATGCAGAAAACCACAAATATTTCATGATAATATTAGAGGCTGTGTAAAATTTTAAGAAACGTTTTCCCCTGCTGTATATTTGGGTTGTGGATGAAACAAGACATTTGACGACATCATATTGGGTTTTTGGGAACATTGATAGATGTTTTATAGAGTTTTCTGACATTTTCTAGACCGAATAAGCAATCGATTAATCAATAAACTAATTGACAGATTAACTGATGATGAACACATTTGTAAGCTGCAGCCTTAATGGACAAACCAAATGTTTGTAAAACATGACAAAGATTATTTCTTCACCTCCTGCTGTCCTCATTTACAGGCTACAAAAATATTTGAAAAAATCCAAAAATTCCACAAAAAAAATCCCCTAATTTCTGAAAATGTGCAAAACATTCAGGAAGAAAATTCCAATAATTCCTTAAAAGCTTCCTATAAAAGTTTAATTTTTAAAAAATCCCCAAATTTGGTGAAGAAAATTCTTGTAAATATTTTCAAAAAGTGAATAGAAATCTCCCAAAAAATCCTAAAAATATCTAGTGTGATTCCATATATATCAGTGAAATTTCTAATATTTTCTTTAAGAACATTCACATAAAAATCAACCAAAATCCAGTGAATTTTTTGTGAATGTTCTTAAGAAATATTTTTAACATTTATTTTTTTTCCATCAAAAAATGTTCAAAGATTTGCAAAAATGTTGAAAATGTGGACATCAGAACTTTCACTGTAGAAATGTGTTTTTTCTCACATTTTCAAACTTTAAAACGGATCAATTTGACCAACAGGACGACACGAGGGTTAAACTCACATGTGAGACTGGTCTCCATTAGTCCTTCATAGGAGGAATTAAAAATTAACATAAAAAATACGGTTTTTGAAAAGCAGACCCCTTTTAAAGCAGATATTTTACATTTAGCAGCAGTAAAAGCACCAATAGAATTAAAAACACCACTAAGGATGACAGCCATGTGCATTTGGACCCAGTGTAATGTCATTACTATTCAGCAGCGTTTGAACTCAGGTAGCATGCTAATGTTTCTCTCAAAATTACAATTAATCCAGAAGAAAGCCAGAATCCTTTCTGAGATCTGCTAAAAGCTACAGAGATATTCAGCTGGAACCTTCACACAGAGTCTGCCAAGACGCTTTAGTGAAGTGACAACATCCGTCTCTGTAAAAATGGTGACTGACCAGTTTCCAGAAAACTCTTTAAATTCTACTTCAGACACCGAGTAACACTGGAAACAAACAGCAGCATCCAAACATCTGCAAAGCTAACAGAGTGGTGGTGTGCAGCTTGTGGCACCGCAGACGACTTCACTGATTATTTCCACCTTCTGACATGTCACTGACATATTTTACCTTCATGGCTTCTTTAATGCTTCTCCACAAAACAAAAAGCTGAGCGGCTGCACAGATTCACAGTTTCTACAGGAAATCACTGCTCAGGATAAATTCAGCGTCATGAGGCCAGACGTTTTCATTACCAGCAGTATGAAGCAGATTATTATCAGGAGCAGTATTAGCAGTAGGATTTTCAGAAGTGGTAGAAGCATGACCTGATGTGGTCACTGAAACACATAAAAAGCACCAATGAAAACACTGTTTATTATACTAGCCTATAAGGACTACAGACTGGCTCAATGTAAAGACAGTTCTGACAACATGATAATAATAATAATAATACCGTTTGCCACTGCAGTGGATTTGTGTACAGGCTTTACTACATTTCTTTTGGATCTTCACCATGCTTTAGTTTGTTTCTTCAGATTCATTTAACAAACTGTTTAATCCAAGGGACACAATTTAAATATAAATGAGAATGCTCTGGGTTCTATCTGGATGAGTTTGGATATTGAGACATTTTGAAAAGCCAACACTGCACTGGAGTTTAGTTTGTGGTATCAGAGGTACATGGTCTGGTGTGGTATAAGGCGACATTCAGAAAATTCAGCTTCCACGTGTTTTTGGAGAAACAGCGTCTTTCTTTCTCTGAATAATCCAAATCCACAGAACATGTGTACAGTTTTAAGTACGACTGCTGAAGCAATGGTTCCTATTTCTAGTGTCTGCGCTGTAAAAATAATATTAAGGCTACAAAACACAGATCTTTCTGAGTAATGACAACCTCTAATGAAATGATCAGAAAACAAACTACACTGAGTTAAGGAAACAGATTTTCCTCTTAAATCAAAAGCATTTTTAAATATTGGTCTTATATCATCTACACATGGTAAAAAGGGGACTTATCTAGACAATTTCATTAAGTTTCCTCAACTTGAATTTCGTTTAAAATCAACTAATGCAAAACTGTGTGTGTTTAAATCAAACAAACAAATCAAACACAACTTGTTTACTGTTAACTCAGCGGTAAGCTAGGAACTACCACTTAGCTGTAGCTAGTTGCGTCTGTAAACCTGTAATCAGTGGTTTAGTTAAGCCTGGTGGGGCTTCAGAAGCAACTTAAAATCACATTACGTTATAAATACATATTTCACAGCGTGTTCTTACATCGTGGTGGTCCTCTACGATCCACACAGGCAGCTCCTGGTAGAACCTCTTCACAGGGACGCAGCTCATGCTAACAGGAAGCTAACGGTCCGTTAACCGGGAATATTCGGTCTGACTGGACCCAACTAACGCCGTGTTCTCCCGGTTCCTTCTCCGGCTCTCATTCTGGTAACTTTGTGGTCAGAAAAAGTCACATCTCAACACCAAACACATGCAGGAGCTGACAGCACCGGAAATAATACCAGCAATGTTTTTATGTCCGGATGGAAACAAGAGTCAAGAGTGAAATGTTCCTAGCGTTCTTTTTCACCCACTTCCAGTTTCCATCCTAAATCCTGATCATTAAAATCTGACAGATGTAACCGACATCACCTAGTAAGGGCTTTTATTTTCTTTTTTTTTGAGTAGATATCTTATCTTGTTGGTAACCTTTTGAGGCTGCTAGAGGATATAGACCTTTCTGCAAGGTCTTTTTGTATCGTTTTTTACTTTTTGCAAGGTACTTATGAACTCTTTGCTTCACACACATTTTACACAGTAAATGTTTTGCACTGCCTTATAATGACAATAAAGTTTCTGACTGTAATTCTAATTATACACTTATTTATGTACATGTAATAGCGGAAGAAAAATAAATTTTGTACGAAAAAACTTACCTTTAGAGGTGAATGTATAGTAAATATGAATTTCTTTATTATTATTCACTAAATCCACACACACACACACAGTCATATCCTCATACAGTGTGTGCAGTGAGATGCAAAGTGATTGTTCCTCGAGGCTGTGCAACAACATAAGAACACTCTAAAAACAATAGAGAAGTAAGAAAAAGTCACAACGTCATGAAAAAAACAGGGAGGTAAAGATAGTGATGTTTTCCCTTTCCTTTCAGTAAAGGAGTCAGAAAATTGCCTACGCATTCCTACATGATAGAAATTAGTTTAGCGCATGGGTTTGTGAAATAAAGCACATGTATCCCATGTTTGGCTTTTTTTGGTTCCAGTTTGATGCCACATTTTTCCAATACAAATATTTCAATTCCAGTGTTTTATTTTTCAATTTAGGTTTTATTTTCAAAACCAATTTCTATTTTTGATGTCCAAATATACTGCTATGACGCGTACAAAGCATGTTTGACACCATTTTAGGTTTGGGACTTACTTTCTTTACAAGCCACTAAACTGGGAACCATATGAGGAATTCATCATCATCCACCACAGGACAAACTGCTGCTGTGTTTCTACTGACATGTAAACTTTTTTTCTTGTAAAGTTGAGATTTATTTGCTCCTCCATGCTTGTTTGTTTACTTATATTTTTAATGCTTCCGGGCTTCCCCTGGTAACTCTTTGTTTAATGTCGCAAGACTATGAACTGTGGGTAATTCCCTCAGGCACACTGCAGAAATACACTCTTCCAGAAAGTGCACACAAAGAGCTGAAAACATCAGTGAGAGAGCCCTCATGCACCTGATGGTCTGACAGTGGGAAGCCTCCTCAAAGACCCAAACCCAACATCCACCCTGCAGCCAAACAGAGATAAGGGCAGAAAAGGAGGAATAAGACACACTGTTTGCTCAGTAGAAAAGATTTTGCCATTAAAAAACATGAATGTGGATGTTTAGCAAACTACCAAAACTTCATAAAACCACACACACCTGTAAAGCCAGTGCTGATGTTTGACTGAAAATACACACAACGCTCCAAATGCGTGATAAAAAAACACAATATTCAGCAGCCAGACGACGTCACTTCCAGATAAGCTTAATAGCCGAGGTCTTCCCTGCATCAGCCATGCTCGATTTGTGTACATGATGGAGTGCAACGACCATTTTTATGCTTCAGTGACGACACCACAACCTAAAGGCAACACCCTGAGAATAGTCTGCAGATACACAGACCAACAGAAAGGCCCCATCTGTAGAAGTGAAAAGTCTCCTTTACAGCCTCCATGCTCTTGACTGTTTGACATCAGACCAGCCTGAACCCTGATACACTCAAAGCCTTTCTGGGTAAGATTTGGGTTTGTGTTCTTCCTCTTCTTTCCTTTTGACTGGCATTTGGTAAACAAGGTTTTAGGTTCGATCCCATCAGTTAAGATAAGATAAGATAAGATAAGATAAGATAATCCTTTATTACTTCCCGTGTCCGGGGAAATTTCCCATGTTACAGCAGCACACATCTTACAGTAAAGCAACAATAGCAACAATAAACAACAGTATAATGATAATCATAATAACAATCAAAGACTGCAGTGAGAAACAGCAGACTGGCAAATAAAAACATGTGCAGGACATTTACATAGTCCTGTATTCCTGCATGCACACCACTGCTTAGCATGCACTGCTGCCCTAGAGTTTGTACAAAAAATGAGCTATTCCACGTCAGTTTTAGACAGAAATGTTACATATGGTAGCTTTAACCCTCATTGTCCTGCTGGTCAAATTGATCCGTTTTAAAGTTTGAAAATGTGGGAAAAAAATACATATTTGCACAGTTAAACTTCTGATGTCCACATTTTCAACATTTTTGGGAAATCTTTGAACATTTTTTAGTGGAAAAAAGAAATGTTAAAAATGTTTCTCAAGAACATTCACACAAAAAATCTACCAAAATCCAGCGAATTTCACTGGATTCTGGTTGATTTTTATGTGAATGTTCTTAAAGAAAATATTTGAAGTTTTACTGATATTTATGTAATCACTTTATATATTTTTAGGATTTTTTTTTTTTTTACAAGATTTTTACTCATTTTTTGAAAATATTCACAAGAATTTTCTTGCCAAAATTGAGAGATTTTTTAAATAATAAATACATTTTAAGGAAAACTTTTAAAGAATTATTGGAATTTTATTCCTGAAGGTTTTGTGAATTTTTCTAAATTTGGACGTTTTTTTTGCTGATTTTTTGGATAGATTTTTTCCTGAATGTTCTCAAAGAAACTATTTGAAGTTTTACTGTTATATATGCAATCACTTTATATATTTTTAGGATTTTTTTGGGGAAGATTTTTACTAATTTTTTGTAAATATGTACAAGAATTTTTAGGCCAAATTTGGGGGAATTTTTTTTTTCAAATAAAACTTTTAAGGAATTATTGGAATTTTCTTCCTGAAGGCTATGCAAATTTTCAGAAATCAGGAATTTGCCCGTAAATGAGAACAGCAGGAGGGTTAACGCCTGTGAGCGTCCACAAACTCGGCACTTCTTCTCTCTGGGAGTGGATATCTGGTGAAGGTCGGACACTCCAGAAATGTCAGCGTCGTGTCTACAGCTTGTTCCACTGCAACCAAAGGGACCAGAACAAAGAAAAGAACGCTCACTGATGGCCTGAAAGTTTCTGAGGGTCACAGAAAATAAATGATGTGTAAATGATAAGGCTGCATGGCAAGAACAGGTAGAACGTACATAAATATCTCATAAAAAGAAAAAAAGACGTCCGCTTGTGTCATCAATAACTCATCACACATGAAGATTCAGCTTCTGAGAGCACTTTCTTCTTTGTCACCTCACCGCCTCATCGTGGACCAGCGTTCCCGTATAGATGTGTGATGGGATTTATCCGTCTGCTTATAGATCCACCCTTTGATCTCGGTGGCCTGTGAGAGAAACGGGAAGCTTTGATCTTCTTCCTTTGCTTTGGACCGCAGCCCACAGGAGATGACAGCAGGAGGATGGAGGTAGCAGCACACACAGAGGAGGGACGAGTGGAGCGAGGAAGAACGAAAGAGAGAGAAAAGGGGGCAAATTGGAGGGATAGCAGCGCTGTGGGTGTAGATAGGGGAGGGCAGAAGTGAGGGGGCCGAAGGAGGCGAACAAAAACACAGCAGGAGGTTTGCTGGAGATGAAAGAACAAAAGTAATGGGAGCAAATAGAAAAGGCAGGGAATGTGAGGAAAAAGAGGCTCAGCTGAGGGTAGAGGTGACGCTAACTCTGTGCTGAAGTATTTGGGCTTCAGCTGGGTTCATTTTCAGATCTGCCATAAAGGGTCAGTTCACCAAATTACTCCAGTAAGAAACCTCGACTCTCTCTTCCAGTCTTAGTGGTGTTTATCCTCACAAATGGTTTTTATTTGAGCACATTTTGAGATATTTGTCTCTGCCTTCACCCCAACACAGTGGAGGTGAGTGTAATTTTGTGTCTGACGCTCAGAGCAAAACAACAACAGCAAAGCTCTTTCCAGAAACGCTGTTCCATTACTCCAACAAACACTTTGCAGAGGGTTTTTATAGCAACGATTTCTTCTGGTCAAAACAAAGCAACAAAATTGTTCTGGTTCACAATCGAGCACCTTAACCCTGATGTCGTCCTGCGGGTGAAACTGACCCGTTTTAAAGTTTGAAATGTGGAAAGAAAATATATTTTCACAGTGAAACTTCTGATGTCCACATTTTCAACATTTTTGGGAAACCTTTGAGCTTTTTTTGGTGGAAAAAAGAAACGTTAAAAATGATTCTTAAGCTCTTTCATAAAAAAATCAACTAAAATCCAGCAAATTTCGCTGGATTTTGGTTGATTTTTATGTGAATGTTCTTAAAGAAAATATTAGCAGTTTTACTGATATTTATGGAATCACTTCAGATATTTTTTGGGGAAGATTTTTACTCATTTTTTGAAAATATTTACAAGAATTTTCTTGCCAAAATTTCGGATTTTTAAAAAAAAAAAAAAAAAAACCTTTCGAAATCCAGCAAATTTCACTGGATTTTGGTCGATTTTATTGTGAATGTTCTTATAAAAACATTTTTAACATTTCTTTTTTTCCCACCAAAAAATGTTCAAAAATTTCCCAAAAATGTTGAAAATGTGGACATCAGAAGCTTCACTGTGAAAATATATTTTTTCCCACATTTTCAAACTTTAAAAACGGGTCAGTTTGACCCACAGGACGACAGGAGGGTTAAACTCTGGATGGACGTTTGATGGTAGAACATAAACACTTTGCAAGCAGAGTCCTGCTACAGAACGTTCAGGTACACCTTTTATTACAGAGACAGCAAAAAAAAAAAAAAAAACAGTCTAGGAGGGCATGTCTGACAAACAAAGGCTGCACAAGGTTTAAGAGCATCCAAGGGTCTACAGCCATGTTCTGGTTTTTCTCTTTGGATGTGATCTAATATCTGTGGTGGATTTTATAGAGGACAACATTTATACTCAAGCATTGTCTCAGGCAGTGCTCCTCTATTCTACTGATAGCTGGCTCAAAAACGTTTCTGAGGAAAGGGCCCCTGACTGCTGGTAACTGATGGCTAGCTGGGTCACTTCACTGCTTTTAAATCGTGTCCTTGGCCGGCTTTCTTCAGACGGTGTTGCATCTGAATGAGTGGGAGGCAGCCACCCCAATCCAGCTGAGGACTGGGATGGAATTGGAAACAGAGGGGCCTCTTTTCATGTCCAGGTGAGGGATCTTTGTCGCTGCTCTAAATGGACAGATGGGGTACAAAGAGCAGCATCAAACACCGGTATTAACCCTCACATCAGCCACGGCCAGTCCTGCTGTCTTGTTGACTGGACATTACAGACATTATATGGTAATTCTGTGATCTTTACACCTGGGACAGTTGATAGAAATAATAAGTCTTGCATTGCTTTGTTCCAAATAGCCAACCACCTATTCTGAGAATCATCTCTGGGGGAAGAAAAAAATGTCCCAAAGACAGTCCTATGTGTGCACACAGCGGTCTGAAAGCATTAGACTGTGTGTGCACGTGAAGAACTTAAAACATTTCTGTTTGCACTAATTATGTGGAACCTGATGACCATGTTGTTTGCAGAAAGTTGTACAGAATTACGTAACTGACCTGAGTTACTCATGTGTCTAAAATGGATGTTTGTGCTATTTCAAGTTGAATCATGTTGAATTTCCATGCAGTAGTGTTTTAAATCCACAGCATATAATTGTCATGGTAATTGTAGGATGTAGACAGAAACCCTTTTTCCATAAGGTCCCTTCCCAGCAGGTGTTCTCGTAGCGCATGGCTAAGCTCCAGGATAAATATGATGATACCTGCATGTCCTTTCCAGGTTTGAAGCTGGTGTTTAATCTGTGGACTGAATTCAATTGTACTCTACAGGAAAAGCGACTAACTTATCTGCTCCTAGAAGCTACTGAGTGGCTCTCTGAGGCATGTAATTCTGTGTGTGTGTGGTGTGCCGGGCACGTTTGTGATGGATCACTTTAATGAAATTTGCTCAGTGCTTTTCATCCGTTGGCTAACACCCCACCGTTTCCCATCTCTCTCTGTCTTTTGCCCTTTCTGCTGGCTCTCCTTTATTCTGCTTTCATTTCACACTGCCTCTGAAATGAAAAAGTGTAAATTGTTTTTCCTTCTGATCAAAAGGATGAAAGCAGGGATATGCTTGGCTTTGCTGATTGCATTAGATTGGAAGTGAATAGAGCGACATAGATTTGGAAATTCCTGAATCATTTTCCATTGAAAAATAACATCAGGCATCAGGGTTCAAAGGGACGGATTTCAATGGAGGCCTTGGCTGATTCACTTTTTGTCTGCTGGTGCAATGTTTGGGCTGTCACCTCTGCTTAGAGAACCATACCAGGATGTACAGTCTTTCAAATAAAAATAGAACCTGGCCCACTGAGTGCCACACAGCTCGCATATGACAGCCTGTGTTCCTGCAGGTCACACAAATAAAATCAAACATTTGCTTCTTGGGACACATGCACTGCAGAGGCACGGCATGGCTCAGTGGGTAGAGTGGCTGTCTTGTAACTGGAGGGTTGCCGGTTCAATCCTCGTCCCGTCGTGCTCATGTTGAGGTCTCCCTGGTGGGTTGTGGTTAGAGCCTTGTGTGGCAGCTTCCGCCATCAGTGTGTGAATGTGATGTATCAGGTAAAGTGCTTTGGGTACCTTGCAGGTTTAGTAAAGCACTATATAAATATAGACCATTTGAAGCAGAAATGATTTTAGTTGGTGTACGGAGACGTGTTTATTAGTTTCATGACATGGACTAAACCCAGTGTCATTCTACCAACAACAACAAGCACTTATGGTGACATTACCTGCTTATCAGTTGTGTTATTGTCAGTAATCCTGGGATTGGTGGGCCCTTCCACCAAACCCATCGATTGTTCTACACACTGCTCTAAAATCCTTCTCATTAAGGTAGGATTGACTTTAACCCTCCTGCTGTCTTCATTTACAGGCAACAAAAAATATTGTTTCCTTGTCTGAAAAAAAAAATCCAAAAATTCAGCCAAAAAAATTCCACAAATTTCTGAAAATTTGCAAAAAATTTTAGGAAGAAAATTCCAATAATTCCTTCAAAGTTTCCCTTAAAAGTTTTATTTTCAAGGGTTAGGGTTATGGTAGGAGCCATGTGTAGGTTACACGTCATTGTCTTGCTGGAAGACTCAATGCTGTTAAAGGTTTTCTGCAGACTGTTTAATGTTTTGCTCCAAAATCGTTTCTCATGATGCCATTTACTTTGACAAGTTTTCCTGTCCTTTTCCCTACACTCTGACCAGAAGGTTGGTTTTTATTGGCGCTGAACGCTTCTCCTCGCTTTCATCAAACAAAAGCCACGTCTCTGTGTCCAAACAACTCCATTTTCATCTCATCCAACCACAAAACTGATGACCAGCAGCTTTCTTCTTTCTGTCTTTCTTTCTTTGCCAGGTGAGCTTTTACAAAGTCTAGAGAAGCTTTTGTGTGTCTGCCTTGCACACAAAGTCCAGCCTTGTTCAATGTGTGCTGCAGTGTCTGCTTTGAGACGCCGATGCCAGAATTGCCCAGATCATCAGGATGGTTTTGGTGGTGATCCTTGGATTCTTTCTGGTCTCTTAATCAACCGTTTGTGTCAGTGCAGGGGTCATTTTAAGTATTTCCAGTTGCCATTGTGAATAATTGCATTTTCTAAGGATCAAATCACTGCAAACAAGATTCTGCAAAAGTAAACAGCACCGTCCAAGAACACTGAAAGCTGTGATGCTGAGGATTACAGAAGTTTTCTCAAGACTTTCAGCACATTTTAAGCAAACTTTAACGTCGTATTCTGTTCTGTGTTAAGCAGATCAACGGAGCAGACCTGGTTTGTGTAGCCACGTGCACATTACAAAAGAAAATAAACAAAAAGAAGTATAAAACTCATTGCATCAGGTCATTATCTATGAGACAAACAGTGAGCCAGCAGACATACGTTCATACTCTTCTGTGGAGGTTGTGCAGCATCTGACATGCAGTTCTTCAAAAACACTGCCACACATTGGAGCTGCAGAACTGTGATCAGCTGCTTGTGCTTTCTTCACATGTTTCTAACAGCGGGAAAGTTTGAAGACAACAAGATGGAGGTGAAAGAAAGTCATTAATGAACGTAATGAACGGAGTGACTTCAATGCAAACCTGCTCCTGCTCACTGTGATTGTAGCGCTGCACGAATGAATGAACACAGCGAGACACAGTAAATAAAACAGCTCAAAGTCACTGTGTATCAGACAGAAAAATGAAAGAATGCAGACACAGCTACTGTGGGGAATACAAAGCACAAACACCACATGCATCCAGCGCTGATCTCACACTCAAATATATATCAGAACATTCGCTGTAAGGACCTACAGGCAGATCACTGCAAAGCCACTGACTGAAGATTCAGAATGCTGCTAACCTTCATGTGAGCATGCATCATATCTGCTCATTTTCTCTGTTTGTCTGTGGCACCAGTCAAAGTACCGGACAGTCATTCAAGGATTCATTCAGGTCACTGAGAATGGTTTACAGCTAACAGGTGAGTCCTGGCAAAAGGAAACTGGTGGACTTTTTTGCATTTGTAATGCGTTTGAGATCTTCAGTTTGGTTATTGTTTCATTGTTGGGACAGGTAGTTTTTTTTCAGTTGTAGTAATCCATGTTGTTAGGCTAGCCGTGCTAGCCCCATGTTTCTGAAGACACAAGGGTCTAGGAACGCTCGACAGGGAGGGAGGCGGCTAAAAGGTTGTCTATCAAATCCCTCTGCAGCAATTGGGTAGGTATACAACCAATCAGCGCAACGAATAGGCTGACGGAGTTCCTAGAGCGCCGGCGGATTGTGGCTAAGTCCCGTTAGCTTCCCAACCAGCGGAGCCAACTGGTATATTAAGGATTTGCCATATCCCGTCGGCATAAGTCCAAATACGTCTTTCTTCTCAATGAAACACTTCAGTGCCGTCCTTTGTTTATCTTTCAAGTTGAATTTTAGCTTCAAATCTTTAAGGGCTGTGGCCAAAGCCGAGTCCAAAGATAACTGTTTATTGTTTCCGGTTGTTTCTGTCAGAATCGTCGCGCCTCTGTCGTCACTTAGTTACGCCCGCCTTCTGACTCTACACTTCATGGTGATTGGTCCGGCCAGTTTTAGGAGAATCCAGCCTCGAGCCTTATGGAGGGTAACTGGACCCACCCTGGCAGAGAATTAAATTCGTTGCCGTGGGTTGTCTAGCGTGGCTAGGCTACCATGTTGTGGTAGGACTGACAGAGTTCTTCAAAGACATGAAGGCCAGTCAGCCTTGAAAGAAAAACATGAAATACTGTGATTGAACTGGGTTTCATGAGGAGTGAACCGGCATATGAAGACCAAGTGTTCCCTCTGGTGTGGGGAAGAAGTTCGTTAGAGTTAGAAGTGTCAGAAATCAACAACCAGCAGCAGCTAACACTAAAGCTCAGAGCAAAGCTTTCAGCAGCAGCAGAACATCTCAGACTGAAGCAGGTCTTCACGGTAGAAGCTCTGCAAAGAAACCACCACCGACCGACGAAACACAAGAAACAGAAGGATGCTTCCATCTCAAATTGTCACATCTGTTTAGGCAAACAGAGAGCATTATGGGAGTTTAGCTGGTAAAGGAGCACTGCTATGAAGACTTCTTTCAGACTTACTGACCTCAGACATTCAGTTAAACAGGGACAGTGATTCTACGTTCCAGCAGAGCATCTAATGTCTGTTTCTCTGGCTTTATTCATGTTTGTGTGACAGCAGCTGTAACAAAGAATCAGACAGAGGTTTATGCTGACACTGAGGAGTTAAATTTCCCCTAATCGGCTCTCAGTGAAGACATCCCTATTGATGACACCTTTGAAGATTTAATCATAATTCAAGGGAACAAAATCCAACAACATCCTGCAGGAACACACCATCCCATGTGATTGGAGCTCTGATGGTATCATATCATCATTAGTTTTTCAGCAGGACAATGAGCCAGAACACCTCCAGTCTCTGTTTGACCGAGTAACGGAGCGCTGCATCCGACGACCGGCCTCCACGGTCACCCAGCTGAACCCAGCTCAGATGTGAAGAGATGGAGCGTGGAGTGAAGAAAAGGCAGTCAACCAGTGCTCAGTGAAGGTGGGAACTCCTTCAAGAGTGTTGGAAAGTCTCCAGAGGATGACCTCATGAAGCTGGTCGGAGGATGAAGAGCGTCTGATGTGAACGGAGGCGACTTTGAAGAAAGTAAAATTCAGAACATGTTTCTCTTAGTTTATTATTTTTTAGCTACTAAAATATGTACTTTCATGGTGTTGATCTCTTCAGTTTAAAAACAGAGTAAAAATAAAGAAAAACCCTTGAATACGGTGATGTGTCCAATCTTTGGAAAAGGACCGTACATTTGAATTTTGCACATGAGCGATTCCAGCCACAAAGAGGCAACACTGACATGCACAGATGCTGCAGGGTTATTACTGAAGTACATCATGTATTTATTGCACATTTAGTATAGAGGAAGTACTATTTAGGATTTGCATGATGCTGCAAGTTGCCCTCTGTCTGTGATAGATGTGGAGAGAATAGAGCTTTTGAAAAACAGACCTTGTGGTCATGTTTCCTGGTAAATGGAAAAGCATGTGTGTTGTCTGCTGACATCAGTGATGACTCTTTTCCATTTAGATGTGTTAATATGAAATTAATTTGAAACAAGAAACATTTCTTTTCTAAAGCCACATCAAACAAACCACACTCTCCCTCCTCTTCAGCATTAAAAGGTGGACGGCAGAGTTCTGTTTCCTATTCAGACGTGATGCGATAAGACTGCTATCCCAATCCAATTATAGATTAATGAGTTCAACAAGATAGGGTCAGTGGGATTGGAGGTGTCCAGGGAAAAGGCCTAATTACTCTCAAGTCCACTCTTACTGGTTATTATAGTGGAGTAGTACCACGATCTACTGTGACTGAAAGCTCATAATCTTATTTACATGAACATCACGTGTAATTATGTTTTCAATTTGCCAAAAGTTGATCTTCAGGTAGTGCTGACCGTGCACTGGCACTCTCAGCCATTGGGGCACCTTTTACTCTGAACATACGCTGGCTTTGGAGCCGTTTCTTTGTGGTGAGTGCTGACTAAGTGTGTGGGCTGCAGGTCATTGTAGGTTTGTCTGGATTATCGCCACTCCAAAGCTGACGAAGCCGTGACTGAGCTGAACCTGATCCGCAGCAGATTTAAAGTATTATCCTGTATACAACTGGAAGGAGCTGTCAGTTTATTATACCAGCACAGTGAAAGAAAAACATTAGAACCTGCTATCTTCGCCGACAGTTTTCAGAATTGTACAGTATAGCTGCCACATTTTAATAGATTCATGGAGGGAGGGAGGGTTTGAACTGTTGTTTGAGTAATTTTTTCCATAACTTCAGTTGAAGTAGTTTTCTTATTTTACAGACCATGTTTCCATCTGAGAGTGCATCCAATGGAGCATCACAATAAAATGAGCCATGATGTGTTAATTCCACCACTGGAGATATGAGATGTTAGCTAGAACTAGCTAAACAGCCCACAGATATCGGTATCGGCTGATATTGGAATTGAAAATTGAGAGTTGGACGATATCGGCGTATCAGTTATCGGTTAAAAAAGACAACATCAGACATCCCTACTTAGAACCTAGATGAACTCTGTGCAGTAACTCACATGAACTCATTTGTTCTTTGTGGCATGAAAGGTCATTTGAAGGAATTAGTACTGTTCACCAGTTTTCTCTTCTTTATATTGTAGAATCCATGAGGTCCATAAAAACGCTGTTCCAGGAGTGACAGAGTTTACCAGACTGCAGCAAATACAATGAACACTGCTGCTGCACACAAGAATCACTGCATTCAAGACATCAAGACAAAAGAAGTATCTCCAATAAATAGCCGCTCTCACACTTTCCTTCCTCAAACTAGAGATAATACTTTTAAAAGACGGCAGTAAGTCACAGCCTCAGCAGCTATTGTTGAGGTGACTGAAGCCCAGCCTGCTCCTATAGAGCCCGAATGTCCTGCAGCTGAATGGATGTGGAGCAGAACGCTTTGTCAACTCTTTTGGACAAGAAAAGAAAGAGAAAGAAGAAAATTATTCATAGAAGCCTCTAAAATCCACCATCATTTTTTTCTAGGTGACATGTCTGACACGGACATCGCTGTAAATTGTTGTGTTTTCAAGTTAAGGGTTTGGGTTATCAGTGATTTGGATGGATCAGCAGTCAGAGGCAAAGGCTGCGGATTGGACCGAAGAGCTCGAGGATGCACAAACAGCTTTAGGCGGCACAGCCCACACAAGGCTGGCACAACGGCTTCTGAAAGCGTGAGTGGGTGGGTAAGCGTGCACATGTGTTTATATGCATGCATGGTGGGTGTGTTTGTGAGTGCTGATTGTGTGCGGACGTGTGCTCTGTTACGCCAATAAGAACATCAAGACTTGGTGCTGTGCACTGAGTGACGTGAGGCTGAGTGTGTGTGTGTGTGTGTGTGTGTGTGTGTGTGTGTGTGTGTGTGTGTGTGTGTGTGTGTGTGTGTGTGTGTGTGTGTGAGGGCAGCGTCTCTATCTGCCTTCTTGTACGAGCATGAAAAGAGAGGCTGAGGGTGCGCCGTCCCTTTAAGTGTTGGTGGACTTGTGCGTGTCCGAATGTTCGCCTGTCAGTTCTAGTTTTTGTGTTTTACTCTTGAGCATGCCCCACGAATGTCAAGTGAAGCATGAAAGATAATACCGCAAATCAATAAAAGCTTGGCTCGGATGGTGACAGACAGCCTCAAGGAGACCTGTGTTTTTGGACACATCTCAACTTCTGAACCTTTTCAGGCCTGGCTGATCAGAACCAATTTTCTATGTGGCTACACCAGAGCAGCTGTGAACACAGCACATTGGATGTGTGAACGTGTTTAGCCAGTGGATCAGAGAGCAGCAGTCCCAGCCAGACAACAGGCTGTCACAGATCTTAGGGGACCGAGGACTGGAGGAAAAACCGATTCGCTGCCTGCAAGCACAAAACGAGCACTTGGGACAAACACATTTCTTATTTGCCCGTCCTCGCTGAATGATTTCAGCGCCAACAGGACATTCTCTTTAAAACGGACTTCATCAGCCGTGACCACGACAAATTCTTCCCTGTTTCCTCGTCCATTGTCGTCCCTACGTGACCTCACATTCTGGCCCTATTTCCATCTTCTGGAGATCTGTAAACAGAGGAAGATCATGTGTCTGGTATTATAGTCAGTATACAGAGGTAAATATGAAAATACCTGCTCCATCTGCCGATCTGCTTTTCTTCTCTTCACTTTTGTTGTTCACAGTTCTGATATTCTCTCACCTCTGAGGTTTATGAGGAAAACATTTAGAGTTTCTGTTCACCTGATCCAATATTCACTCTCTTGTAGTCAAATATCTGCCAGATGGAGTGTTTTTAGGTGAGTAAATCCTGCTGCTAGGTAGAAATATTGAATATTTCTGCTCGAACTGAGCAATTTTAATTTTCAGTTTCATTTATTTATTCCATTCATGTCTATGTAGAATTTAAAAAAACAAGCAAAAAGCAAAAATGATATTTTTTCCCTCAGTCAAAACATAAGTAAACAATAGGAACAGACGGTCTGCCAGTTCTACCTACGGATCAGTCAAAAACATAATGGTCATGCAGTCTAAACGGTTTTCTCTGCACATTTTCACACAAACAAACTCAACCGTAAAGAAACATTTCTACATTTTCCAAACTGCATTTAAATCAGCTAAATCTGTTATTTGACATTATTTTACAAATATTTGCTTTTATTTGAAATAAAATAATGTTTATTGTTCAGGATTTGGAAATGGTGGACAAATTTTTATTTTTATTTTTACAGATTTTCCAGTTACATCAAATTATAGATTATAGCGAGTAAAATAAAAAAAGGATAAACGTCTTTAATTTAAATGTTGAAAAAAAACCTGCCAAATATGCACATAAGGTTGACATCAAAATGTCTGTTTTTACTAAATAGTAGTCTGATCTGTTAGAGTGCATGTGCATAACATTACTCTGTTTTACTGTATTTAAACCGGTAAAAAAACATCGTTATTTTTAAGATCTGTGACGTTACTTTCACTGGTTTTAAAGTTATTGACTAAAACTTTTTCAAACACATTTTCTCTTGAAGTACTGCGTGTATCCTGATGCCTAACATAAAATATCTTCACCCTCAGACCTGAGAACAAATAAATTCTGTACATTTCATTGCAGTGTTTGATGCTTTTCAAGGTAATGTTTGGTTCTCAGCTGGTTTTCAGTTTAAATAATTAAAACTACCGGTGGCCGGATATGATGTCAGTGATGAATGAAAGAGATTGTGATGAGTGGAAAAGAGGAAGTGATGCAGTCGATGTAAAAGCAGGACAACAGCATGAACTCACAACTGAAAGAGAAGTGAGAAGATGTGAAGCCGAAGCAGCGTCGCCTTTCTGTTGTTCTGCTGCTGAAGCTGAAAGTTTTCTCCATCTGAGCACAAACGAGGCCTGTAAGCAGGTTTAATAAAGCTCAACGCATCATGATGCTGCAGCTTCTGTGACTCTGGTGATGCAGCAAACTGAGACCAGGTTGAGGATTCAGAATTAAACTCATTTTCTGCCTGAAGGAACAGACTCAAATTCAGTCACTTCACAAATGGAAATGAGATCCAGACGATTTGTAAAGTCTCTCCGTCAGCATCAGCAGGCTGGAGACGACACTTTTACTTCTGCTGAATCAAAATTATACATTAAAGAGTGAAAACAGCCTGATAGCAGTTCCTCATGAGACACTGAGACCTGGTCTGCTCCAAAAACTCTCACCTGCAACTCCAACGTATTTGATGCAACGAGAACGACGCTGCAGCCATTTTCATCACTGCGGTTTCCTCATTTTAACCGTTTAAAGAGCTTTAGAGAGTCGGTTCTGGTTATTTGTCAGGGTGGAGACGGTTAAACTGCAAACAGATTGGCACTGCTGACCGTAATAAACTCTGTACTGACGCTACAAAACTCTTTTCCTGCGAATAAAAAGCAGGACAAAGCGGTTGTTTTTGCTGAGTCTTCCTTCTGCTGCTGTACATCGCTGAGTGAAGGTTTCCCTGAATGAGTCTCTGGAGGGAAAATAAGGTCAGATTAAAAGAAGCGTTTGCTGTTAATCAAAAGAGGAAAGGGCAGAGGAAATGAAAAACATTAGATGGAGATTAAATTCATTTGTTGTAGCCGCAATAACCTGTCAGGTGGTGCATCCGTTCATGGCGTTAAATTAAATAATCGATTACTTTAATGGAGAAGTCAGATGGAATGTATTGCTGCTCATGCTAATGCTACCTTTCACAACTGGTTATTTCCCACCGTGCTCTGATGAAATATATGGATTTCAAGGTCAGAATTTCCTCTTGTATTGCATGAAAACAAATATCGCCCTTGTGTCCTTTTCTTCCCCACTGCTGCTTTTTTTTTTTTTTTTTTAACAGCAAACAGGATCAGTGGTACAAGAAAAAGATGAGTCAGTGATGTCCAGAGGTTCAGTCTCAGGACTAATAAAGTCATAGAAGAAGGACCTGAGACATGAAATGAGATCACGGAACATTCACTTTTTGTTTCCAGATTAGAAATGACAGCATCAAACTACAGCAGGGTAACCAGGATTAGACTTAAAACATCTTCTGTTTCCTGCTTTTCCACTGTTTTGGTGTCATAAAAAGGAAATGAAGAAAATATAAATACCAAAAAACTAAAAGTGGAACACCTAATAGTTTCATTGGTTTTCTTTTTTTTTATTATTCTAACAGCTAAGATGGTTTTTGCATTTTGAATTACAGATGAATTATGCATCAGCGCTGTGTCTGCTGCTCACAGAGCTGCCAGCAGGTCTGCAGAGTCCACGCTGTGTCCACTTTTACAAGAGATGCACAAAAGATCAGCTGTTCAACAGGATTATTTCCTACTATGTTTCCTGTTACTGTTCACACAGTTTCTTCTTCTGTGTCTGAGTTCTGTCAGAGAACGTTTTCCTTCCTTTCAATGAGGTCCAGAAAAGTTCAGTCCCTCCAGATTTATCAGACAAAACCGCCACTTTTATACTAAAACAAACAAGGAAACCGGTTATGATTTCATGACAGATTAGCTTGTGGTGGATTGCAGTCGTAAGAAAATTCCAGACATCTAATCTGATTTAGCTTCTTGTCATGTGGACGCTCACTTGGACCGTTCTCTGATTGGTTGGTGTTTGAGTCCGATGAAGACAGAATTTTAGTTTATACTCTGCAGGGGGAAGAGAGAACAAGTGGAACAAGCATGACCTAAAGTCATACGGCACTGGCACAGAAACTATTCAGCTGAACGAAGAAAGGACAGAACAGATGATATTTGGTTTTCAATATAGAAAATAAAAGAAAACAAACCTGAACCTCTCTGTGATTTGAGAAAAGACCTTATTGGTGTTCAGCAGCAGAGCTCTCGAAAGCCTCTCAGGATATTATGTGCACATAAGGACTTTTTGAAATATTTCAGAACTATTCTCCTAGCTTCCAGTGGTGGAGTCTGATGGTTTTTTATAGATGTGGTCACACTGAGACCTTTCAGCAAATCACTGCAGGATAAACGGACGTTTCTTAGAAAGCAACTCATCATTTGTTTCTGCATTCAGGACTGTCATGTAGAACTACAAGAGACCTCATACAGAGTGAAACGGGCATTTTTAAGTAGACCTCTAAAGATTCAAATCTGGAATGGTTTCTAAAGTGATGCCTTTTAATGGCTGATAAGATAGCTGCATTTTAAATGACACCAGATAAATACAGACTCCCATGTGGAGCTGCTCTGCTCAGGAAACTCAGTGTGGTCATCCTTTGGTTTCTCTCTCTTGGCTGCAGGTTCTGGATCAGTGCTGTGTTCTTCAGCAGTTTGTTTTCAGAGTTCTTTGAAGCAGATTTTGTCTCTGAAGTCTGTACCAGAGCTTCAACCAAACCCACAGCTAAACCTCAGAAAAACACACGGATTCTTTATTTACATGTAAAAATTAGTGCATTCTCCTCTGTCAAGAACAGAAAAATGTTTGCATTAAAATCATGCCGAGCAGTGTCTGGTGTATGAGGATGGCTGTACTGTTAAAATGCATCTGAATCTGCAGAGAAATGTTCTGCAAAATGTTCTCACAAAATAACAGGACTTACTGGATTTCAGTCTAGTTGTACGAGCACGCGGCGGCCAGAGATCCATCGGCTCCGTCACTGCTTGTATTTTATGAATGTTTGATAGATTCTGTCTAAGGTTCCCGCATCTGAAAACCTCCCTCTTGGTGCTCGTGTCCTTCAGACCAGCAGTCGGTGTTCAACTCCTGCTTCCTTCTTCTCCAACTATTCTGCATCTGACTGGACAATCACATCAACTTCGGAGCTGTTGGCTCGGTCGCAAACTTTCTCTTTTATTACGAAAACAGTTCACTGAAAAGTATTTCTGAAAGCATTTGAGGTGAGAAATAATCTGTGCAGCAGCTGAATCTGTCCTGGTTTTAGATGTTTGACCAAAGTGCTGCCATGCGTCGGGCCTCCGGACGCTGCATTGATCTGCACAAAGTAGAAGTGGAGTCTACTTTATGACGCACCGGATCACAGCTCAAAGCGCACCGCAACCGGACCAGCATGCAACACGGTGCGCTTCACATAGACAATGAATGGGAAGCAGGAAATTACAGTATCTAGTGGACACATCTTCACAAATAAGACACTCAAGCTGTGTCTCTTTTAGCATTGATTAGGAAATCACTCATTTAATCAATCAATGAATCAATCAGTCAGTCAATCAATCAATCAGAGTTTCTTTCTATAACCTTTTCCAGCAGCCCAAAGGGTGACCAAAGAGCTTCACAGCAAAAAAAAACAACAAGAAAATAAAAACACTACACTAACTTAAAACAGGCCAAACACTCACAGGTAAATTCAGAGCAATCAGTTAACTTCAGCATGTTTGTTTACTGTGGGAGGAAACCCACCATTTACAGGAGAACATGGACTCCATGCAGGAAGATCCAGGAAGGCCAGGACACGAACCGGGGATGTTCTAGCTGTGAGGAGACAGTTCTAACCACCACTCCACTGTGCAGCCCGTGAAATATACAAAAAAACCCACAATAAAATAAACAGCTCTGAAATACAACATCTAGAAGAACTAAAAGTAATGTGACCATGTCGCTGGGTGTAAAAGTCATTTCAAACAGGAAGGTTTCAGCTGTGATTTAAACAGAACCAGGTCAGTGATGGTCCAGAACCTGAGGGCAGCTACACAGAAAGACTAAAAAAAGTTCAATAAACTTGTTATTTAGATGCAGAAAGTGTGCTGACCTCCTCCATACGGGTCACATGGTTCCTAAAACAAACATTCACAGCCTCGTTTCCTTCAAGTAAACTTTACATTAGTGTCACACACCCGGTCACACACAGCTGCTGTTCTCTTTCATCAGAGGGCTCTTCCACGTCTTCTAGATAATCAGGCAGCAGGCTCCAGCAGCATGTCTCAGTCTCATGGCCATTCAGAGATACGTTGCACACAATGCTGCAGGTTAAGGCACGCCGTCAGCCTCCATAGCAGTGAACGGATAATGGTTGATGCACAGCTGTGGGCAGAGCTGGAACAGCCAGTGCAGCAGCTACTATCTATTATTTAGCAGCAGCACAGAGAGTGTGAGGAGGTATGAAGAATTCAGAGAGGTGCAGGAAGAGTTCCCCTCTTCACAAGCCTCAGAGGCCGCCTGCCGCACACACACACATGTACAGCAGAGAACAGTGTGTCCTCCGCTGGGAGGTCTAAAAGCAGATACCATTAGTTCTCTAAAGTCCACACCTGGGTGGACTTGAATCAGTGATTTGTTTTTCTGTTTCAACTTCACGGGTGGACATCTACTTTCCCTTAAGCATCCCCTGCTTCTTTTCAAAGTTCACAAAGTTTGTGCCCAGAGTGTTTTGATAAGTTTATTTCACATAATGCCAGTTTGACGAATCCATTCATTTTCATTTTTTCTTTGACAACTGTGCTCTTAAAGCTGCATTATATTCATCTTTTTACTTTATTTCATCTGCTTTAATATGAGAATTAGTGAGTACAAGTTCAAAGAGCCCAAGGTCTATTATGTGATTTTTCTAAGGGGTTGAATCAAATCCCGGCTAATGTTTTATGTATGGGACTTTGTAGCTCGTCCTTAGAAAATAATAGAGAAAAATTAGCATTTACAATGATTACAAAAAAGCTAAGAGTTGTAAAGAATTAAAATAGATTAAATGTTTACTAGTAAATTTAATTTAGCACCCTATTTATGTCCTTTCTTGTACAAGCACAACACTGAATCTGTCGGTGCTTTTTCCACTCATCCCTTATTAAACAGTTTGGTTAACGCTTTTGCAAATATTGCCTTTTTGCACATACAGAAGCCACGCAGCATCATTATCATTAATTTATGTTTGTGTCCACCGGATGAATCTAAGTCCAGTGTGCACTCTTTTCTGCTCTCTGCTGTTTGTTTGTCTGTCAGTGAAATTATGCAAAAGCTACCAGGCTGAAGTTCATGAAACTTGGTGGAGATGTGGAACACGGGTGAAGGAAGAGCACTTTAAAATTCTGAGAAACACTGAGAAAGACTGAGAGAGTGTTACATGGTGTGAGATAGTGTGAAATAATGTCAGACAGTGTGACATAAACCGCTACCATCAGGCAGGCGTTTCAGGAGTATCAGAGGAAAAAGGAGAACGATAAACAGTTTCATTACTCAGGAAATCTATGATTACAGTTTTTCTCGATTGCTAAGACACATTCCTGGAAAGCTGCTCTCCTTTTCCCTAAACTGTGAACACAAAAGCCAGTTTTCAAGCTACATTCACAAAACCTCTGACTCTTCTTGCAAAACCAAACTTTCACCCCAAAACAGTTCAATCTGTGCTCAAAACTGAACTCTGCTGTCAAATCATGCCTCAAGTCAATCTAAATTAAATACTCTACTGAGCAGTCACTAAACACTGCATAGAAAAAAGGAAATGCTAAATGCATGTTGCAAAACTAAATACCTGGGCATGTGTAACACCTGTACATAGAAAAAAGAATTTGCAAAAAAACAGAAATCCTGTGCATTTACATGGAGCACTTGTATGTAAAAATAAAGCACAAAAATGTACAAATGAAGTCCAAAGAAAAGAAGTGCATTACTCTGCCACAGCATCATTTCTCTGTACTGGGTCAGACCACAGGACTTCATCTACATCACAGGACACATTTTCTCTGGCCAGGCAACGAAGGAAAACCCCTGGCATGCCGTATCCATGCTCCTCTTCTTAGATTTCTGTCCATTGTAGTGCCTCACAAACCAGTGCTCTGGCTTATATGTACCCTCACATCATTAGCCACAAGTGTGATCAATTTTCAGTTGTTGTGTTCAACTGGTGACGCCTGAGCTTTAACTGTGTTTGACTTTTGCCACCAGTGCTCACCATTATGCAACACAATGACAATGTGTTGACAAGACGTGTCTAAACAGGTGAAAAAGGTTTATGGTTCAGCCAAAAGAGTGACTGATTCAATAAGTGGGTTCAGGCAACTCAGAATTTGGTTCAGACAATAGAGTTTAGTGTTTTAGCAACTGAGAAAAACTGTATATCAGAGTTAATCCAAACGAGGAGAGCAGAGCCTCCTCCATAGGACCTGTCAATCATTCCAGATCAGACTGTACATCAAGTAGCCCCGCCCCCTGGCTTCACTAAACTTTATCGCTCTATAAAAAATTCAATATTGATTTATTTAAAGCCTGATCACCTGATCTCTCATTTGACCATGAAAACTAAGGAAAAAAATATTGTATACACTCTCTGTGCTGTACTCTGTTTGGCGCCTCACTTGCTGATGACCATTTCCGGTCTCAGAAAATGAAAAAAACTGACCTTTTTTTGTTTCTGTCTCTTACTGATTTTATTTTCTTGTTATTGTAAATACAAAATGAAAATCAAAGCATTTTTAAAATGTCATTAGCAAGTTATGTTATACTGTGAATAACAAACTTGCAGACTACAGGTCAATAATTATTCTTTATTCATGAGGATTAGATATCCAAATCTGTGAACACCAATTTGCTTGATATTTCATATTGCAAAAAAGGACATTGTGATGTTGTAAAGAATAGTGTTGGAGATTAGCCCTTTAACTGATGTTCTCATATTTGTGAAGTTTAAGTTGTGATGGAACTGTTTCCTTGCAGAGAAAAAAAGATGATAGTGTTCCTAGAAAGTGGAACACCTTTTATTTTAGTTTTAAAATGTATTTCTTCTTTTATTTCATTTTTAAGGTTTGGATATCCTATTTGAACAGAATATAGAATCAGAAGTTGTAAAGAATAATGTTGGAGATGTGCACTCATGTTGGAATAAATCCTCATTGTGAAGCAACCCTTACTTGAGCTAAATAGGAAATATTTTAGAAAAACACACTGAATTACAAGACAAGGCCAGAATTACATGATTTAATAGTAATAGGTCGTGATCTAAAGCGGGCCCGTCTGAGGTATGAAAGTCCAGGGCTGAAAATGAGTCCCACTCTGGCCTCTCTCTGCCTCCTCTGTCCTTCTCAACCCCCCCGGCCAGCAGGCAGATGGGTCCCCCCTATATAGAGCCGGGTTCTGCTCGAGGTTTCTTCCCTGTTTAAAGGGTGTTTTCCTGCCACTGTCTCCTTTGGGCTGCTCTGGGGGTCAGGCATATGGGTTCTGTAAAGCGTCTTGAGACGATTTGACTGTAATTGACGCTATATAAATAAAACTGAATTGAATTAAATTGAATCTGACATAATTGGAGATAATATGAGATATTGTGAAATAATGTGAGAAAGTATGAGAAAATGTCAGATAGTGAATGATAATGAGAGATGTAAGACAGCGTGAGATTGTTTGAGATAATCTGAGATAATTTGAGATAACATGAGATATTGTGAGATATTGTGAGATAATGTGAAATACTGTGACATAATGTGAGATAATTTGTGATGGTGTAGGGAAATGTGAGTTAGTGTGAAGGAGTTTGAAATAATCTGATATAATATGAAATAGTGTGAGATAATGTGAGATATTATGAGATACTATGAGATTGCATGAGATTATGAGATAGCGTGACATAACGTGAGAAAGTGTGAGATAGTGAAGGAAAATGTGAGTTACTGTGAGATACTTTGAGATAATTTGATATGATATGAGATAATGTGAGATAAAGTGACATAGTGTGACATAGCATGAGATAATGTGAGGTTGTGGGAGATGGTACAGGAAAATGTGAGATAGTGTGAGATAATTTGCTTTTATATGAGATAGTGTGAGGTTGAAGGAGATAATGTGAGATACTGTCAGATTGTGTGAGATAATATGAGGTAGTGTCAGATAGGGTGAGATAATGTGAAATAATGTGAGATAGTGTGAGATTGTTTAAGACACTGTGGCATCATTTCAGAGAGTGTTACCTACAGTGAGATAAATTGTGTGCTTTGGCAAAGATCTGCAGTCTTTGTTCAGCTCTGTATTTGGGCTTCATCAGTTCCAGAGGGAAATGTCTGACTCTTTATCTTCTAAATGCTCCTCTGTGCTCATCAGCAAGCTGCTAACTTTTCATTTGTTTCAGGTTTCCAGCAGCAGGAAGCTTACTGTGGGTTCATCAGCGTCCTGCTGCTGGAAAAACCAACAGGATGACAACAGAGTGGCAAAATGAGCTGAAAGCAGGAGGGCAGTGCTGCTAGAGAGGAATGACAGAGTATTTGCAGGTCACAGAATCCATTTTGAAATCCATATACAGTTTTTTAGGCTACGGAAGCTTGAATCATCATCAAAGTGTATGTCATGCAGGATAGCCACTAAAACAAAAGGAACTGTCAAAGTTTGAAGTCAGTGCTTGAATTCATTCAATTCAGGAACATGCAAGAAAACATTTCACCTTCAAAGTTACCAACATCCTTTAAGCAGCTCAGTGAATGGGATCCTGTTTCTGCTCAGATAACATTAACTAGTAAAGATGAAACACTAGCAGAACATCCTGTCATTCATCACTCTCTCTTCTGATGGTTCCTCTTCATAACTAGTTGGAGCTGATTTCTTCATTTACAAAGAACCACTCCAAAGCCGCCCTCTTAAACTTGGGCAGCTCGTGCTGCAGTCACAGCGCCTGCAGCAGCTCAAAGCTTGTGTAGTTTTGTTTCCAGACCCGACCTGTCAGACGAGCCCGACCTCTGCCTGAACTGCAGCATTTCCTCAGAATGGATGTTTTGAATGGAGCTTCATTTTCTCTGCACAGGAAAATAAATAAAATCATTCAAAACACAAAGTGCTGGTGTTGATTTGCATGTGTTGCTGCCACAGTAATGGATTAATGCTGTTTGGCTGTTAATATTGTCAACATGAAGAAACTCTTCATGAAAGCAGCAGAACCAATGCACAACACTGAATTTTGCCAATATTTAATAGGGTGATATTTTCCTACCCTGTGAAACTTTGCCAAGAACTGTACATGTGCATAGTTTTTCACATAAAGGCAGAGAACACCATGTTTTTCCTGTAGTGGAATCAACATTTTACTGTATTTGCTCTTACCACGATTTTCCAAAGGCAAATGCAAACAGAAAATTCAATATTTTCATATATACTATATATAACAGTATTCAGCTTACATGCCATCGGCTATTTATTCTATCCATCTGTCTGTGAGTGTTTATTCTGGGCTGATGAGATTTCATTTTAAAGTCTTTCTCAGCTCATACCAATGATGTGCCGATGTCACTATGGCTCTGTAGTTAAAAATACACACTTTGATTTGTGAAGTTTGTGACTTTGTAATCTGAAAAATAAATGCTAGTTAAGTGAGTTTGAGTTGCAGCAATAATCACAAGTCTGTGTCCAATATAATGCAACTCAGAAAATGTTTTTGATGCATTTTTAATAGAACAAATAAAGAGAGAATTATACGATACCCAAAACAAAACAAACAGTGTTTTTCTAGTGGGTTTTATTACAATACAGTTAAAAAAATGATTCTTTTCAGTGTGGCGTTCCTTATCATGTATTTGTGATATACACTGCCATATTACTGAAATAAAAGCAGTTTTTTTTCCAATGAAGTTAACATTAAATGAGTGATAAATCCAGTGTAGACATAGTTAATGTGGTAAATGACTATTCTAGCTGTAAACAGCTGATTTTTAATGGAATATCTCCATAGGGGTACAGAGGAACATTTCCAGCAACCATCACTCCTGTGTTCTAATGCTACATTGTGTTAGCTAATGGTGCTGAAAGGCTCATTGATGGTTAGAAAACCCTTGTAGTTATGTTAGCACATGGATAAAAGTGGGAGTTTAATGGAAAACATGGAATTGTCTGGATGACCCCAAACTTTTGAACGCTAGCGTTTTGGAGGTGAAACTCACACTCTACATTTATTTACCAGGCTTCTAATAATTAATCAGCAAATTAGAAAGTAAATGGTGCAGTTTATTTTAAAAAAATGAATAAATAAAATAATGATAAATGATTAAGAATCCAATATGGTAAGGCAAAAATAACACCAGTAAATGTCAGCTCTGTGCTGGCTCTGGGTGTTAAATGAAAAAGCAATACATTTGCAGAATGAAAATAAATGAATAAATACATTTATAAAACAGCGTATAGCAGTGCTAGTCCTATTGCTACTATACGTCACCACACAGGCTCCCCTCTATATGCTACACACGCACGCACGCACGCACGCACGCACGCACGCACGCACGCACGCACACACACACCATACCAAAGGTCCAGCTCCCTGAGCAGTACAGTCTTGATAAGCTAATCTCATAAAAGGCCCAGAGACTGCACAGAGACCAGCCCGAAATAAAAAAAAAGAACCCAACTGGTCTGAGTTACACGATATAAAACAGTAAAAGGTAAGAGGGGAAAGATTTAATATGATGAAAGTAGAGACAAGACTGCCGCAGGTTCATAAAGTATCGACTGCAAGCAACCGGAAACAGCATCAAGCTTTTAAAAGTTACTCCTAAAGACTAATTTCAGTTCTTATCTGCCAACCTTCTTGTCACCTCTATGGAGGAAACCAAGACACAAGCTGCAGGAACAAACCTCCCAAGTCCAACTCTGCTGATTACCATGAGGTCTGTAATCGCAGCTCTGCAGAGGATAAGAGGCTGGAGACAGCGCTGAGGGCAGTAGGTTGTAGAACAGCGGCTGATATTTAGGTTTGAAGCCTCCTTATGGACGTAACAGGAGTGGTGAGGCATTCAGGTTAAAGTCCTGCAACATAAACCCCAACTGGACTCTGCGTGTTTCTGAAGGTGGCCTGGAGTTTTTTTGTTTTTGTCAAGTTTGAAAGAAAACCACAGTGCACCGGTCATGTTTCAGTCTTTTACGGCAGCTTTTTAGTCCTGTGTTTTTCAGTTTAGTCTGTTTTTTCTTGATGCCAAACGCAGAGGAAATGGATGGAAAAGACCATTGCTGCCGTTGCTCAGTGGAGTTCTACCTGCGGAGCAACAGAGCCAGCCGGATATTATTTCCTCCCAACAGGACACTCTGATCTCACTGAGATCTCCTGAACTGACGCAATGTTTAGACGTGATATTCTGGAGGAATTTCTATGGAAGAGACGTAGAGGGAGATGAGCTGGAGTAGAAAGGGAAAGAGGAAGGGAGAGAGAGTTTGGAGAGAAGCTTATAGAACGGCTCTTCATCTGTTTTCATTTAAACATTCTCTCTATGGGTGATAAGATGGAGGAGTTGGAGACACTCGTCACTGGAAAGCAGCCTCATGTTTTACACGGAAACATGGCTGAAAGACTGTATTACTGAGAATAACACCAGAGTCAGAGGCTGTGGGACTCTACGAGCGGTAAGAGGAGAGGTGGAGGACTTGATGGATGATGGAACCCTGCACATGTTAGCATCAGAGGACAGATCTGTGGTAGGACAGTCAGTCTGAGATCATACTATCTGACATGGGAGTCCACTGTGATCGTTGCTGTTTCCATTCCTCCTACTGCACACGCTCAGACTGGAGAGACCTGGTCCTCCATCTCCTCCACCCCAAACTTCTACCTTCAACCTTGACCGCTCTGGACCTCTACTGCAACCATAAAATCAGTGTTGTTCACCTCACGCTGTGAGTGGTTTTAATGTTTTGGCTGTACATTTTTGGTTGCGTGTCCAAAAGGAGCCCCGAGCCCTTATTCCTGACAATAGAATGTTCTTTCGTCCTATTTTTATTCGAGGTTTTATTCACATGGATTCTAAATCAGGAAATTTACAGTACACCCCAAATCCAATTTAGCAGCCGTGTGTGAAATGCTGAGAGTGTAGCGCTGAATAAAATACCACGTGTTGTTCTGGCTTTTAGGCATAAATAGAGCATCTTATCCCGTCACAAACCTCAGATCTCGTTTCGCTGTGTCAGAATCAGATTGAGGGCTTATGCATGGAAACAAAGAGGACTGATCTGCTTTGCATCATTGGCAGGTCGGCTCGTGATTTGTCTGTACTGTATTTGCTCGTCTTTAATTCGAACAAAGAGGCCACGGAAATAATCACGTTTAGCCTGTGTTACAGTAGAAAGGTCTCGCCTTTGATGGTGAAAAAGAGAATTACGTAGGCGTGCTTAGTTCACATTTTACTTTTACCCTCGCGTCGTCCTGTGGGTCAAAACTGATCCGTTTTAAAGTTTGAAAATGTGGGAAAATAAATACTATCTCAGTGAAACTTCTGATGTCCACATTTTCTTTTTTTTCTCTCTTTTCTTAATTTGTCTACATCTATTCTCATTGTTTAAGCCCACAGAAGGGGAGTCAACATTTTATGAGATCGATGCATGTTTTAGTCTTGCAGCCAAATATTTTAATATTTAGTGCATGTGTGTGACCATCACCAGCCCTCCCTGAAAGCTAAGCTGATATTCTTTATTAGAATTCCCTATTAAGAGCCAGGGAGGGCAAACAAAGGGTGGACAGGACGGAACAGGACAAACAGGGATACGAACTAACAGGTGGTGTGAATTTTGCTGGATTTTGGTTGATTTTTATGTGAATTTTCTTAAAGAAAAAATTTGAAGATTTACTGATATGTTTGTAATCATTTTAGATATTTTTAGGATTTTTATGGAAGATTTTTACTAATTTTAAAAAAAAATATTTACAAGAATTTTCTTGCCAAATTTGAGGAAATCTAAAAAAAAAACTATGAAGGGAAACTTTTAAGGAATTATTGTAATTTTCTTCCTGAAGGTTTTGCAAATTTTCTGAAATTTGGGTAATTTTTTTGCTAAATTTCTGGATATTTTTTCGGACACGGAAACAATATTTTTGGTGCCCATAAATGAGGACAGCAGCAGGGTTAAGCAACAGTCAGGTCAGAGTGGTACCTGTGCAACACGGTCTCACGGGGATTCGTGAAACTGTCACGTCAGTTTTTGTTTCGGTTTCGTGCGCACCAACACGATGTCGTCATGTTTTTCGTGCCGCTCACCACGAGCGAAACCCGCTGTGGTAATCACATCTGAAAGTGGTTTATACCGGCGGATTCATGACGATTTAAGCTGTCGCCATTGCAGCCAGATGTCTGGCGGCCGCCGCAAACGCCGATGGACAGCTTAAATCGTCATGAATCCGCCGAATTTGCATAGGAATTTAAAGAATGTCCGGCGGCCGAAGTGGCGGCCGCAGCGGCGGCCGCAAACGCCAATGGACAGCTTAGATCGTCATGAATCCGCCGGTATAAACCACTTTCAGATGTGATTACCACAGCGGGTTTCGCTCGTGGTGAGCGGCACAAAAAACATGACGACATCGTGTTGGTGCGCACGAAACCGAAACAAAAACTGACGTGACAGTTTCACGAATCCCCGTGAGACCGGGCTGACCTGTGCTACTTAGTCTGTGCAAAATTCAGCACTTTGGCTTCCGCATGCCTTCAGATGGTCTCAGTCGATGGGACAGCGGAGAAAAACGTCCAGTTTTAGATAAAGGAGGGATGTGAGGTGGACATGATGAGTTTTAATTACTGCATTCAGAAATAGTCACAGCGCCTTCACTATGTTGTCCTGCAGAGACGTGTCTGGTTTCAGCTCAGCCGTCCGTCCCACGTTGGACATAATTGCAGAGTTTTATGTTCTTCAAATGAAAGCGCCGCTCAGCAGCCTGGGAGAGGATTACAATGCTGCTCCACTCTGTCCTGGGGTAAGCAGGTCACAATGAACTCATGAATTTAGTTTACCGTAACGCTGGAATATGAGAAAAACACCCCATCTACTTAATGCAGCACATTATTCTGATTTTTCTTGCAAACAGGGAGCAGCGTTAGCAGACAGCAGGGCACAACCTAACGCATTTTGGCTCGTCTAGATAAATTTAATAACATAAGAGCTATATTAATCATGCTTTTACACCAGCAGCACAGAAATCTTTGTTAGACATGGACTCTCAAAATCTGCTTCTAGGACCTACTGTTTTTGTACAAATCCACCAAAGTAGAGAGAAATAAAATGTTAAACTTACCCAGTGGATGTGTTTAAATGGAGTTATGCGTGAAAGGTAAAAGAAACACTTGTTTGAATGAAATTAAGTTCAATAGAAAAGGATAAATATGTGTGTGAGTGGGTATCTCTAGATCTTTCCAGCTATACCATGGATGGATATGGACACCTATCCATACAGGTCTGTTTATCCATCATCTATCAGCCTTTTTCACCCCATATGATGACACCTCCACCTCCGTGCTTCACTGTCAGGACTCTGCGTTCACTGTGGTGGTCCTGGTCAAGTTATTACCAAACAAGCTGGAGCCAGCGTGAGTCAAACTAATTTATCTGAGCTCCTAATATTCATCAGGCTTCTCCTCATGTTCCTGAGCAAAGCTTGCTCTTCTAAAGAGAAAGCAAAGGTGTTTTTATGGCTGCTGTCCCTAGAGGTTAACATTAAAACAGAGTCCTTAAAGCTGTTTGAGTTCTCACAAAAAAAACAGATTTCCTCTAATAGCCCCTGAAGCAGGTCTGAAACATTTGCACATCTGTTTTTCAGAGCTAGATAGTGGAAGTAGTGACTGTCTGTGTTCATTTTAGGGGATGACTGCAGCCCTGGTTATTGCTGCAGCTGTGTTTCTACTGGTTTTTAGTTGGTAGTTGATCTTTCTGCATCATTTTCTGTCTTGGTTAAGCCTCACAATTAGATACTTTCAATTCCTCTTACTATTCCTCTCCTGTGCTCATATGATTAGTTTAATTGGAAGGTCTACTCGGTTTAGTTTCAGCACAAGTGTATTTACGTTTATTTCCTGTATTTTTTATATAGTGTTCATAAAGCATTCGTTCTGTAAATTAGAAGTAATGCAGTTATCAAGTGATGTAGTTTAAATCATTTGGCTTTGAAGTGATGTTCTGTTTACATTATAGCTGCAAAAAGCAGCTCTTACTCTTGGACAATTACTAGTCTTTTCTTGAGTGCTCTTCAGAAATATGTGTAAAGGAAAAATGAAGTGATATGAAGCTTTGCTCTGCTATTTGCAGAAAATGACTTCAAAATGAGTGAGTCTATATTTAGCTGCTTGTTCTCCAGAGCCATGTTTAATTATCATAAGCAGACCTGAAAAGGAGCTGAGAGTCACTACTGCACAAAGAATGAAATGTTTCACAGTCAAAGCATCTTTGGCCTTTTTCTTTCTTTTTCCACTGCTGGAGTTTGACTTTCAAGCAGCTGATATTAGCAGCGCAAAGCGCAGCGAGATGTGGTTTCAAGTGCTGGTCTGAGGTCAGCAGATGAGAAAAGCTTCCTGACACTGAACTGACAGACAGGATTAAGGATGTCTGTTGTGTTAATGCTTATACATTGAACACCATTTACAGTCAGGATGGCGTGCTTTCAGAGCTACCACTCCTGCTGCCTGCTGCCATTCTGAAGATAACCGGTACGTCTTTGCACCTGCATGAACTGTGTCACTTGTTTTATTCATCATGCAGCCGGATCGAGACAGACTGGAAAGTGGAGAGACAATTATGCATGCAGGGAGGTCTAAGACTGTGATCCTCAGGTGGAAGTGAAGATGTGAACTCACTTGGATTTAAGAGGCAATTTATAATGAAACATCACTTCATTAACTCCTAATGAGCCTGAATCAGTCATCTGATGCTGGACGTTTTTAATTAGATTAAAGGTTCCTTCAGGCTTCTTTTAAAATATCTTTCAACACTTTGAATAATGTTTCATGTCTGATTTGGTTTTTCTGTTCAAGTGTTTAACTACAAATTCCTCACTTAATAACAAATCAAGAAACTAAGAAGATAAAAATGTTTTTACCGACATCAATGGAAGTCCATTCCCAGTGTTTATGCCATGCAGGCTTCAGATTTGGGTGCTTTTTTACCACAACACATCCTGGACAATGAAGCTCAGACATCCAGGGGCAGGAACAGCCATCAGCTGTGAGTGGAAGAGGACATTAAAGTAATCTGTCTTCCTGTGTTTGGAGAGGTCTGGATGTCTCCCATCTGATGCTTAATGGTCCATAAACGTTACTGGGACTTCTGGGACGTCCATACTGCACCTATCCATTTAGATTAAGGACTCAGTTCATGCATATACTGTCACATTTCTAGCACCACCCGTACATCTGTTGTCCTTTAGGATTTTTCCAATCAGCCAATCGTGTGGCAGCGGGACGATGCTTCAAATCCTGCAGATGCAGCTCAGGAGCTTCACTAAACATTCACATCAAACATCAGTGTGAGGACAAAACGCCACCTCAGTGACTGTGATCCCGGCGTGACTGTTGGTGGCAGATGGGTTGCTCTGAGGGCTTCTGCAACCGAATCTCCTGGATTTTCACCACAACAGTCTGTAGAGTTTACTCAGAATGGGGCAAAAAAAGGCAAAACATATCCAGTAAGTGTCAGTTTTGTGGGAAGAAAAGCCTTGTTGGTGATAGAGGCCACAGGAGAACGTCCAGACTGGTTAGAGCTGCAGCTACGCTAAATCACACGGTCACTCTTTCCAGCTGTGCTGAGCAGAAGAACCTCTCAGAGTGAATGTCTCATTCAGACTTAAAATGGATCATTTACAGCAGCATCAAGTGGGGAACAGAAAGCTGAGGCTGCAGTGGGCACAAGTTCACCATCACTGGACATCAGAAGCTCTAATGAATCTATGGAATGCCTGGTGTCGACAGTCAACGCTGCTGCTGCTGTTTTGGATGTTTGTGGACTTTAACACCAACAGTGTTGTCACTGACGTTGTGCATCCCTGCATGCTCACAGTGTATCATCTTCTAATGGTCTGTCGAAGCAGGCAGCTGGTAACTGATTTCGTGAAGATGACAGTGAGTTCTTTGGGCTCCACAGCATCCAAACCTGAATCCAGTACAACACCTTTGGGATGCGGTAGAGCAGCATGAATTTGCAGCACCAGTGATGTTAGGAATCAGGTCAATGTGGTGCAGAACCTCAAGGGACGGTTCAGAACATCCCATCAAAAGCTGAGGGAGCAGAGGAAGGCCTGACTGACCCAGTGCTGGTTTGCCCTTCCCGATAAAGTTCTAGGTGAGCATATTGCATATTTTAATAGCTGGCAGGAAGTGGGACAACAAGCACAGGATAGGATATTAGGATATGAAGAAGACTGTCTGATCAGGAGATGACGATGTGACATTTTATCCCAAAGTGGCCATGAATACAGATGTGTCTAAACTTTCTGACCACCTCCACTTTCAGTCATCTGTAGTTTGTCTAAAGTAAATAAGTTGTAAATGTGAGTTAACTTTGTGGATCCCGGTGGATATTTCCACAACATCTCTGCTCAAAGACTTCAACAAATCTTGATTCCATGTGAGAGCCGGCCCTCTTCATCATGCCGTTTTTAACAACACACTCCAAGCAGTTAGTGTTTGCTGGAGAAGACTTCAATCGCTGCTGAGAAGTTTCTGCTTCTTCTTGTCTAGCTGTACTGGGCTTTTCTCTCAGGCCATCTGTGGCGTGTCTGATTCACCAAGAATCTCACCAAAGACAGTAAGATCCACTGAGTCTGCTCTGAAGCAAATGTTCAAATCATCTGTTTCTCTTTTTATATCAACAGCCAGAAGGAGGAGGATTGTGCCATTTTGATGTGCGGCATTGCCAAACCTTCAACAAGAGTCTACATCTTCTGAAACTTAATATTATTTCACACTGATTTTGCAGCAGTTTCAGTGACACACACAGACACACACACACATATGTACCCATCATATGTGAAAGTGGTTTTTACATGCTGAATATAATTGTCCTTTAAGGCTTATTAGCCACGTAATGCTTCTGTATTTGACCGAATGCTCAGTGTCTGTTTCCATTCGACGGTATTAAAGGCTGATCTGAGCTGGCAGTGTTTCCTCACACTGGACCGCCCATCATCTTCTTCTTCTCTTCTTCTTCTTTGCAGTAACAGATGCTCTTTGGTTCTGTCCCCCGAACACTTCACGCTGTGCTTCACACTCAACTTCACAATTTCACACACAAAGAAGAAGCTCTTCAAAACCTGCGCCGCTTCAAGTCTTTGCTCTCTTGGCATCTTTACCAGAATCCATTAAGAATTTCAGCACACCCCCACACACACCTGAAAACACCACTTCTCCGTCTTCCAGAAAGCACTTAAGGGCACCTGACCCTCCCTTCTGTTCTTCCCTCCTTCCTTTCTCTCCCACTTCCTGGAGGGTTCTCAGATGGAGGCTGCAGCGACGGATGGAGAGTAAAAAGCTTTGTTCCACTGTTTGATTATGGGCTGTGATTGAGTGATAATCTGTGTGCTTACTGTATGTGTGCATTAAGACGCCTTAGAATCAAGGAGGAGAGATGATGAAAATGAACCGACATAAACCGAGTTTGCCCGTTCTGTGTGCAGAGTTGTTAGCCATGTTTAGTGTCCGATGCGAACCCTTACTGAATTAATGGTACACGCGATAGTAAAACAGATCTGAGCTAATTTAATTAAAGCTGCTCTAATATATAAATATATATGTATTTATATCAACAGTGGATCAGATGAGAACGTGTTTTTTGAAATGGATGCTCTTTTATCTCAGTGGTAGCAAACTACAGCTGTTCTGAGTGAAACAGGTGTGCTAAACCCACCACAGAGCACCTGCTTTCCAAAAAAAAGCAAACACATGAAGGCAAGCTGGTGAACACAGTGGAATCATTTAACAGTTAAAAATCCACACATTTTTCTCAGAAATTAGTGGAGAGCAAAACAGAACCATAAAAGACTAAGCATACAGTGTCTATAAATGGGTTTTTTCTGTTTTTACTGCATGTCAGTGCATGCAAGTGTCAAAGAAAAAGCCCTTCTCAGCCATGATGACCCTGTGCCCGGCCCTGTAGTAGAGGACTTCATTCAGTGGTGCAAGTCGTCCTTCCTCACTATTAATGTTCAGAAAACCAAGGAAATGACGATTGATTTTAGGAAGTCCCGTTCAGTCATCGCTCCTTCGTCGATTAACGGTCAAACTGTGGACTCAGTTCAGCAGTATAGATACCTTGGGACGATAATTGATGACAGGCTGTCGTTCGAGCATCAGGTTGATGCTGTGTGCAAGAAAGCCAACCAGCGCTTGTATTTCCTTAGGAAGCTCAGGAATATTAAGGTTGAAACTAAGTTCATGTACATGTTTTACTCAGGTTTTATCAAGTCTGTCCTGACATTTGCTTTTATCTGCTGGTTTGGCTTAGTCAACCTTAAAAACCAAAACAGACTCCAAGGTATTGTCAGAATGTGCAGCAAAATCGTTGGCACTCGACTAACTGACATTTCTGTCCTACCAACCCGGTCTCACGAGGATTCGTGAAACTGTCACGTAAATTTTTGTTTCGGTTTCGTGCGCACCAACACGATTTCGTCATGTTTTTCGTGCCGCTCACAACGAAATGTTTTTCGTGTTGCTCACAACGAAACCCGCTGTGGTAATCACATCTGAAAGTGGTTTATACCAGCGGATTCATGACAATCTAAGCTGTCCATCGGCGTATACTGTTTGTGTAATTGCGTTTGCAGCCGTCGGACATTCTTTAAATTCCTATGCAAATTGGTAAGTGTACCACCGGGTTATGGTTAGGTTATGGTTATGGTTATGGTTAGGGATGATGTAATGCAAAATATAGCGTTGGATTCGCAACGCTTTTACATTAAAAATATAATATACACATTCGTTTGAAATACGTTCTGAGTGGCACGAAAAGTCCGCCGTTTAAAATACATTGGTGCGCATTTCGTTGTGAGTGGCACGAAAAACATGACGAAATCGTGTTGGTGCGCACGAAACCGAAACAAAAATTTACGTGACAGTTTCACGAATCCTCGTGAGATCGGGCTGGTCCTACATAAGACAAGATCCTTAAAAAGGGCAAATCTCGTCCGGTCCGACCCTAGCCACCCTCTAGCTTCCGAATTCAGGGTGCTTCCTTCTAGACGCAGGTTTCAAGTGCCTATATGTAGGACAGTTAGATTTAAAAAATCATGGTTCCCACTGGCCACTGGCCTTCTTAACAAAGAACGGTTTTTAACGCCTTTATAAGGCAGTCCGCTCTGTGGTCATTTTAACTTTCCTTTGGTTTTTATTTATCTTGTATTCTATTGTATTTAACTGATTATTGTTATTGCTGTTTCTGTTGTGTATTTTATTATTGCGTATCGCATTTTATTGTGTTTTGTCTGTTGTTTGCTGCTGGCTGCACCAAAAATTGCCCCGCGGGGACAATAAAGATTTCTTGACTTGACACTGCTGATAAAAGCTTACATTAACTATCAACTGGAGATCACCAGAAAGCTTGCAGGAGACTTTGAAGCCAACTCGAAGACGGTTCTTTATTCTGATGACAACTTACCCTCTCTGCTTTGAAAGCACGGTGGTGGCGGCATCATGATGTTGTAAGACTTATAAAGGTGGAGTAAATTCAGCACTGTTTAGGGAAACTGTGGAGGACAACCTGATGAGGCCTACAAGAGAACTGTGAGTTAACCTGAAAACTAGACTGAAATGGTTTAAAGACAACAAAGTTATCATTCAGGGGCGGTCAAGTCAGAACCCAGACTTCAATCCAACTCAGAATTTGTGACTTAACTTGTAAAGACTTGTTCACTCAGTTTTTTCTCTTGGACATCAGTCTTTTCTCATGAATTCTTGTCCAAAATCTAAAACTGTATTCATCACGATTCAATGTTTGTAAGCCATAAAGCGTCTCGGTCAGGTGTTGGGTCACCATGTGCTCCTGCAGCAGCTTCCACACCTCGCCATTCATTCTCCAAATCTAAAACTCTACATGCAGCACCGTTTACAGGAAACACAACAGAACAAGCAGAACTTGTGCATCAGCAGAACAACAAGGGCAGAAACGGAGCATCTAGATCACAAGAGCTCCATGAAGCAGCCCACATGTTCTTAGTGCTCAGAAAAACACCATCAGACCAACCGTAGAAGCTCAAAGTTTGAAATGGAGGTTAAAAAGTACATGTGCCACATTTATAGGAGCTCAGTCTGCTTATAATCATCCACAGCGTGTCTTCAAGTGCAAACCTCATTCAGAAAGCAGGATGGCAGATTAATTATAAAATCTAATCATGTATATGTTTGGAGCTTCAAATAATCAAAGCAGAGGATAATCCTTTAATCATTGGGAAATATTATTAAACAATTTGCAATTAATTAGTAGGTATCTGATTAAATATCGAGTATTAAACATTAAGATTAGGGATGATTTGCTCTCTCTCCCTCTGCCATCTGTCTCTCATTTCTTCTTATATTCCGTCAGCGTCTTTACTGCCTTTGGAGTTTCACGGCTTCCGTTTTTTCGGGTTCTGTTCCACCTGCTCATCGTTCGTCTCTAGCTGAGAGCTTCTGATCATACTTTCAGTGTGCTTTAACAGAGACTCTGCTGTCACATGTCAAATCTCTGTCATTTCTACAGACTGGGAAAGAAACTGAGAGCCAATTCTGTTTTCATAATGTCTTAAAATGGAACAACCAAGTTAAAGTAAACCGATATGTTTCATCATTTATGGTGTGATTCATGGAAAAGATCCTGCAGGAATGATGAGTGTGTGAGCTTTGTGTGGCCAAAATATATTCAATGTAATAACTGTATGAGCTATTCTAAATGAAAAATATTTAATTCTCCAAAAATGCAAATAAATGCTAATGAATATTTGGACAACAGCCAATAATTTCCTTCCATCCATTCATTCATTATCCCCAGTTTGCTGAAAAGCATGTGGGAGAGTCTAACGTCAGCTGGAAGAAGAGTCTTTACTTTGATGACATGAACACTGAGCTTTTTGGCCATCAGAGCAGACGCTACGTTTGGACAACCACATCATCACAAACACACCATCCCCGCTGCGAAGCACGGCGGTGGCAGCATCATCACATTCTCAGCAGCAGGCCCTGGAAACTGTGAGGAGGGAGAAGATCTGCTTTCCAGTAAGACAATGACCTGAAAGTTACACTGAAATGGTCTGAAGACAGCGAGGTGAGTGTTCAGGAGCGACTCAGTCCGGGTCCAGACCTCCGTCCAACTGAGAATTTGTGGGTGGACTTGAAAAGGGCTGGGCAGTAAACAGGGCTCATCCCTTGCTGGCTTCTGTTGGGACAATGCAGACATTTCCTAGTGTAGCTTGGCTGCTAAATGACCTGATTCCCTCTCTGATGTTCTGTCTCGTGCTCAGGAACAGTAGCAGTAGAACTTCAGCTGAAAGGCCATCCCCACAGGCCTCCTCCTCCTCCTCCTCCTCCTCCTCCTCCTCGTGAAGAAGCTCAGCACCTTGTACAATCCACGCCTTGAAGACTGAACGGTCACGTACTTCTGGGTGAATCCGTGCGCACGTTTCTGAGCGCACAGTGTGTGTGTGAGCGGGCGGTGCTGGCTGTGTGGAGCAGGGGTCCGTCAGTTTGACAGTCATTTTTCATCTCCTTACATGACAGCCCCATTAAAGATTAATGGCGAGAAAAAAATCCGAAGCACTAATGGAGGCACACAGTGTACTTGTAGCATGGTAAAGTTACAGCTGTCATGGCTAAACACACACACAGACACACACTCTGTGAAAGTTGGCTGACGGATGTGCTCTGCCTCTCGCTGTGTTTCTGTCCACCGGCTGCTGCTGCTGATGTTGAAACAGCAGAAAAGAGCAGTGAGGGCACACAGCAGAAACCAGGCCAAAGGTTTCAAATCTGTCCATCCCTGGAAGAAGGAAAAAGAAAAAAGAGCAGAGCCAGAAGAAAAAGAGAAAGAGTCCAAAATGTTTCTGTCAGCACTTTTTACTGCGTCTGTTTTAGTGTCTGACTTTAACCCAGAATAAAAAGTGTGAATCTTTTATGTAATTCTGTTTTATCTAACTATGTTGGTTATTTATTCATTTCTCTGTTTCATTTACTGACAAAAACATGGTCATGTGCTGTTAAAAATTCATACCATTGCAACAGTGGCCCACTTCTCCAGGATTCCACCGCTGAGGCTCGGTGTGAACAGGAAAGGTCCATCTGACCGACGTGTGAGCGGCTGTTCACCAAGCAGACTCATGACTAATTCAGCCACAGATACGGTTTGTGAGGACAGAAGATTTTTGGAGTGATTGTTGGAGCAACAGTTGTAAAGCTGCACACCTGAATGGAAAGGTCTGGGTAGGAACAGAAACAGTCTGAATGAGCCAATCGCTGCAAAGCATCCTGCAAACACTGGTGTCAATCAGCCAGTCAGGCTTCTATGCATTCTCACAGTGCTCAGTCTTTATTTGCAGCCACACCAATTAATTCTAATTGGTGACAAGCTTTTCTCAACTGAGATCTTTTGTCCTGATCTCGAGGTCTTTGAGCTTATAAGACTTCCTCTCCATCTCCTCTGTCTTCAGTTCATCCACCAGTTCTGATGATTCAATCTGAACTCATTTCTTCACCCCGTTCTTCATCAGTGTCTTGTTGGAAGTTTTTCTGCAGATTGTTGGACCTTGTTAAGCCGCATTTCGTAATAACGGTGCATTTTGTAATAAACGTCCAAAATGTAATAACTTTGTCGTTTCATTTCGTAATAAACTGCCGCATTTTGTAATAAACTGACCCAACGCATTTTGTAAACATTTTTGCCGCATTACGTAATAAGTTATTACATTTTGAGAGAGGGAGAGAGATACAGAGAAAGAGTGAGAGAGAGAGGGAGAGAGAGAGAGAGCGGGAGAGAGAGAGAGAGAGAGATGCATATGGATGCGTCTTAGAGCAGTGTGTTTACAGGCGCTACAAACAAAAGTTCTTTTCGATCCATAATGCTAAAACTTATCACGTAAAAGGCACCAAAAGCATGAGTTAACTGAACTTAAGCGCTGTTGTGCAGTGAGATTTGTTTGCCATCCCAGGCTTTGGTTTCAGCTGTGCGTAGACGGCTGCGCTTTAATTCTGTTCAGTATACAAACAGTGCATTGACTGTGCACAAAGGTGGGGAGAAAAGTCAGATATTTATAAATATTTTGAATGTACTCAAGTAAAAATAATAATAATAATAATAATAATTAGTACCAAGAAGTAAAAATAGAAGGCTACATCAGAAAAACATCTGAAATATTAAAGTAAATAGTTAAAGAAAATATTATAAAACATTAAAAAATACAGGCTACATATTTTTGAAAGAAACAGCAAATCAGTGACTTAGAAAAAATATTAAGGAAAATATATTATCTTTGGAGTATTCTGCCATACAGCTTTATTAGGCCAAATAACTACAAGAAAACATACATACTAATCAATAAAGGTCACTCATCTATTAGTTTATTGTTTAATGTACAATAATAATACCTTATTACATAATGCACCATGTTATTACTTTTTACAGAAAATCTAAAGATTGCAAGTGCATTTTGTAATAATTTTCTCAAAATGTAATAACTTATTACGTAATGCGGCAAAAAATTTTTACAAAATGCGTTGGGTCAGTTTATTACGAAATGCGGCAGTTTATTACGAAATGAAACGACAAAGTTATTACATTTTGGACGTTTATTACAAAATGCACCGTTATTACGAAATGCGGCTTAACAGACCTTTTTCTGTAAGATCTTCGTCTAGTCCTCTTTACTAATACGATATTCCAACACTGCCGGGTCTGTTGGCTGAAAGATGCCTCCGATTCCTCACATTCCCTCCACACGAGTTTGGATGATCTTCTTGAAGTTGAATCTTACTCCTTTCTTTCATCCCTTTCTCCAAACAACTCTATTTTTATCTTATCCGACCACAGAACTAATGGCCAAAAGCTCTCTTCTTTGTCCAGGTGAGTTCTGTGTGTCCGTCCTGAGGAAGTGGAGTCCTTCTTCGTCGGTATCCATGGAAACCAGCCTTGTTCAGCGTCTCCTGGAGTGTCCACTCCACATGTTGTCACCTGTTGTTCGGATTCTTGAGGATGCTCTTGCTGCTGATCCTTGGGTTCTTTTCCGCCTCTCACACCGCCATTCTTCTCAGCACAGCGGTCACTTTTGGCCTCCTGCTGTGACCTTCAGAGATTTTTCACAGCGCGGAGCTCCTTGTCCGTCTAAACGACGCTCTGCCACTGGCACTTGAAAACACTTGGAAGTGGTTTTATAGCCGTTTCTCGTCTTGAAGCAGCCACACTGTGCAGCTTTGTCTCTCAGTGACGGACCCTAAAGCTGTGCTTTTTGGCTTTAACCTGACTTCCAACACTTTGCATCAGTTTCATGGGGTACGGATAGGACTAGACATTTAAATTTAGCAATAGAAATCGTCAAAAATATATCATTCACGCTTCCAACACAATGACTGACTGCTTTTTTTCCCGCTCATTTCTGTCATGTCCAGCAAGATAAAAACTTCAAGGTCAAATAAAAGTTCACTATGTATCAAACCTCTATTGGGTGTGAATAATTTTGGGCTTAACGGTGTATACAATCCAGGATGGCTTCTGCAAAACCCCACAGACTTTAGACTGTGATACATCATGAGAACAAAACTCCCTTCTCTTGTCGCCAGGAAGTTTGTTTTTTTCTTCTTTTACAAATGTGAAATGATGACTCGATAGGAGCCTGTTTCAGACTCCGTAAAAAGCCAGTGTGAAATAGTTTCTAGTAAGTTTTTTTGAACTATAAATCATGCAAAGAGAAAGTTTCTGAAGAGGGATCAGCGCTGCATCTGGGATGATCTGGTGGTCGGCATTTTGTTAAACTTCTTTTTGTGTTTGTGTATTTAAAAGGCCACCTAAAGAAGGGCACTGCAGACTATCTGGAGCAACAAATGCTGCTGTACGTGACTTTGCTTCATACTATAGCAGGGGTGTCAAGCATGTGGCCCGCGGGCCAAAACTGGCCCTCCAGAGGGTTCAATCTGGACCACTTTGTAAAGTGTAAAAATTCCAGAGAAGACATTCAATTCCGTTTTATTTATATGGTGCCAATTACAGTCAAACTGTCTCAAGATGCTTTACAGAACCCATATGGACCCCCAGAGCAGCCCAAAGGCGACAGTGGCAAGAAAAACACCTTTTAACAGGGAAGAAACCTTGAACAGAACCCGACTCTTTATGTGGGGAAACATCTGCTGCTGGCCGGGCGGGTTGAGAAGGACAGAGGAGGAAGAGAGGTAGAGGGATGACAGAAGAGGGGGGTGGGAAACAAGGAACATAGAACACACAGGTGGATCCATGTATGATCAGACAGATGATTCATACAAAGTAGAAGCTAACATGTAAACTGATCCATAGTTTCCTGTTCTGGTGTACAGCTCTGGCATTAAATCTACTACATATATAGCTGGTAGTAAAATTCAAACAGTATGTAGAAGAACAGATCAGGTATAGTGAGGGTGATGCAGAGCAGACTGGTGGAAATGAGCAGATGGAAGCAGAGGGCTGGAGGAAGGTCAGCAGCAGCATCCCACAGTGGACATGATGGAGACTGGACCAGCTGGTGGAACATCAACCACAGATCTGAAGCATCCAGCTCTGGGACCAGGGACACTCGGAGAAATAGCACAGGGGGAAACAGAGTGAATGTACTGCAATAACGGTATACATATTAAATATAAAGGTAGAGAAGGGCTCAGTGCGTCCACAACTCCTGAACTAAGACGGGTTTGACAGCCCGGTGCTACAGTAAATACTTGTGCATGTGCAAATAAACCCTAAATGAGCGTATCTGTACGTTCACATTCACGTGTCTACAGGAGATTCAATGAATGCTACATGCTCGCCCCAACTTCACTTTTAAGGAAATTAATTTTTTACTGAGCTTGTTTCAGCGGCAGAACCTGGAAGAAAAAAGTGCAGAAAGTGTTCTCCTGTTGACTTACTTTTTGGAACAGTCACCTTTAATGAGGGCGTTTAGCAGAAGAGAAATGTGCAACAATGACAGGAATCAACACATTTCCTCGGGCTGCTAGACATCAGACACAAAAAAAAGACACTTTGACTGTAAAAGTTTATTTTGATAAAATTAAACAACTTGATAATACATCGTATACAGACTGGAGACTGCCCACAGAGTTTCACACCTCCAAAAGGACATTAAAAAACAGTGAAGCTGGACGGTATTCAGGTTTTTTTTCTTTTCTTCCAAGAATATCATCATTGTGTCCTATAAATATTTGGTACAAAAAGAATGAATCACAATATAAAGAAAATATGTGGACGATTTAGTTTTTAAGCCTTCAGAGCAGAGCACAGTCACAAAACACAACTGGAACAAACCGGTGCTTTTACTGAAACTGCCAAAACACACGATACAAACTCCTGATACCAAATCAGAAAAACTAAATAAAAAATTTAAAAAAGGAAGAGAAAAACAATCAGTAAACCAACGCGACCTCATAGCTCCTTCCCTCATCTGAAATGGTTTTCTTTAGAACGTAGCACTGAGGTTGACGGTTGTGATTTTGCTTCAGTAATTAATGTGACATCAAGGCAGATGACAAATACACTTCCTTCCAGTGTTGATTAATTACAACATTTAACAACAAACCCTCGTGTCTCTGGAGGACACACAGAGGTGGTCTGAATAAAACTAAGCAAACAAACCAGTGAAGGAGGCGAGCGCTTCCTTTTTTTTCTCGCAGTGAGTGAAATATGTGCCAGAATACCTTTGGGCAAAAACATTTGGATCATATCCTCAAAGTGTGCGAGTACATGGGAGAAAACAGGTACGAGCGGGAAATAACGTGGAGCTGAAAATGAGGTTAGCAGTCACCGAAAGACATTCAAGCTGTGAAGAAGGGCTGTCACTTTTCCAAAAAATCAACCTGGAACAAATGAGGACGCATCACAAGTTGGCATTTATTTGAATGCGCCACACATGGGCCAATCAGAAAGTCAGGCTACACATCACACTGATCCAGTTCTCCTCATCTGTGATGCGTTCGCTGCCTCTTTGGTGGCGAGTTAACAGCTGACTGGGTTCTTCTCATGTCACTGTAAGGCAGCTCGTCCATTAGTTAAATTATCTGTTTAGAGCGCTTTGCTCTGCATAAATCCTGCATTTTATTGCTTTCTGACATCTCTGAAGTCGTGTCAAAGGGAGTTTTCTGGGCAACTAGTTAATAGTCCAAGAAATAGTTTTCAGTTTGTGCATAGAAAAGAAAAAAATCATTGTTTCAATTATAGTTTATCTGTTGGGCTGCTTGTAGTTTTTTTTGGTTACTTTAATTCTAATTCATGCTCTGTATTTGCAGGGGTCCATACATAGTAAATGTATTTAAAGGGGGATTCCTGTGTGGATTTCTGTGTGCAGCACAATGCACACTGTCCACACTGCAACTGCACTGAACGCACATTTTCCAGGAAAACAAAGCGTGCTGTAAAGAACTGCCTGTTTTAAGTAGAGACTATGTCTGGATATCCGTATCATTATAGCTAAATTATAGAAAGAGTTGTAATTGAAGAAGTTGCTGTTGGACTTCAGAGGTGCTCATGCTTTCCATCGACAATGCCCTAACACAGTTGGAAGTTCTAAAATCTCCACACATCCTGTGCCGTGTCCCATCGACACAGTAACACCATATCACCACACCAATCAGACATCGTGTAAAACTGAATGTCAGAGCCTTTCAGAAGCATGCACAGAGTCCTGGATGTTTTCCTGTCTGCCGTATGACAGTCTCATGCCATCTGAAGGCATGAGACTGTCTGTCTGCTGTCTGCTTTCAGACCACGCTGGTCCTGCAGACGCCATGAACTGGCCTTTAGATGGAGCCCAGCAGAAACAGCTGCTGTTTCTTTTTGTTAGTCTAAGCTGATTGGCTGCTTGCTGTCACTTCCCAGACATGAGAGTGACGTTGATCTATTAGAACTGAGGAGAACGCAGACTTCTTTATCAGTCATTTGTTGCAATGAATTCTAAAAAAGTGCAATTGAAATGTTTTACCTAAGCCACAGTCTTAGCCTTACAAACTGCTTGATGCATTTAAATCTCAGATGTTTTGATCATTTCCCTCATGTTTAAACAGTAGTCAGAATTTTTGGATTCAAAGTGACATCCCTACTGTGAAGGTAGGGCTTCCCATGTCCATGTAAATAAAAAGCAGTATTCTGAAAGAAAACATTGTACAGCGACTGTCTGTCCGTATGGTAGCTGAAGGTGTGTTTAGTTATAGAAAAAGACTCCAGTGAAATTAAAGATTTATGGAGCTTAGTATACTTCCAAGATAACTCAGTTCAACCACAGTTCTGACACAATATACACCTAATCAAGAAGCTAAAAATCTAGAAATGGTGCTGTGAACATATATCTTCTTTTGTGTGCAGCACATAAAAAAATGACCAAAAAAAAAAGAAAGAGAAAAGGAATCTAAAAAACCTGCATAAACAGAAAGTAATCAGTGCATTTAATCATACAAGTCGTCTTCTTTTTACTCTGTGTCCCGAAGAAGGCGGTTTTCTCCTCTGGAATGGTCATTTTGTACAAGACAGCAAAAAGACAAAAAAGCAATCATGTAAGAGTCATTAGCCCCCTCCAGGCTCCAGCAGCCAACAGACATCCACAGTTCAGCTCGAAGGGCAGCAGAAGGGCACTTAGTCAAAAAGAAAAAACACAACAACTCGTCTCTCCACACACTTCACTTCGTATCTGCAGCGTGAGTGTGTCTGGTCCGGTCCTGAAATTACTACGTCGGGGTTTTTGTTGACTGACCTGGGTCCAAACACTCCGTTCAGTTTGCCTGGAATGGCAAACGTAAAGCCACAAAAAAAGAACAAATCTCTCCAAAATAGTTTTTGGTAACTTAGGAGAGATTAAAGTAAAGCCAAAGAAAGTATGAGAAGTCCAATTCTCATTTAAAAAAATGAAAAAAATCCAGTCCAATTTTGATTCTGAACTTCACTCAGGCCTGAAATGAGTCTTTGAAGAGGTTCGCACCGGTGGAACTGAACATCTTTGGGCTCCACCGTTGTGCTGGTAGATTTACATTTCTACATCCATTAGTTCCCATTCCCAAAAACAGATATTCAGAACTTTTGCCCCTTTTTGAAAATGACTTGATAGGCTCCATTTTTGGATGGATGTGCAGTGAAGGCAGGTCTAAGGTCAGGTGGCCATCTTGGATGCCAGCATATCTGTGGGTTCATCATGTCGAATGCGTGTGTCTGTTCTTTTGAAAGTTCTCTCGTTGTCTTAAAGCTCATCAGCAACGTTCTCTGACACTGAGTTTGTCGTTAGATGTTGCTGTCCTCGGCCCTGCAGTGGTCAAAAATGTTTCCTGAACCCGTCTTTGACATTGAAGTGATTGGGGTGTGTCGTCGTTAGGAGAAGTCACTGTCCTCGGCCCCGTACAGGTCGGCCAGTTTCCTGAACCGGGGCCCCCAGTCACTCAGGTAGTGGTAGTCCTGTTCAGCCTCGGACGAAGCCGAGCCCAGCGAGCTGAGCGACTCGGCCACTGATCCCGCGCCCTCGTAGGCGTAGGTGGCCAGCGAGTCGTACGGCGGCGCTGTCGGGTTACAGTCGTTCTCCAGCACTCTCTGGTTGATGAACTCACGTACGTCCCCGTTATCCCGTGAAGCCATGTTGACTGGGGGCATGATGAGGCCGGAGGCAGCGGGGGCAGGTCGGCGGTGAGGCGGGTACAGCAGGGTATCAGTGGGGATGATGTCACGCCTCTGTTTGGCAGATTCCTCCAAGGCGGCAGCAGCATCCGGGTGTCGAAGGGCTCCGATGTCAAAAGCCTGGGTGTCCTCCTCGCCACCGCCCTCATCGTTGTAGCTAACAACATTGTCCCGCACGTCCTCTTTGGAGATAATCAGAGGCTCCTGCTTCCTTTGACGTTTTAATGCTGTGAACAGAACCACGATCACTGGAGGAAACGAGAGAAAGATGCAGGATTAGACAACGTCACAGTGATGAGAACAGACCGCTAACTGTTTTTGGTAGCTTTGCTTTTTATGCAGAAAGAAAATCAAATAATATCACCATCAACCATGAGTATGTGTGCACATCTCATCCACACATACAGATGGTATGGAAGCCTCCTGAATACTGTCGATTATCTTGTAATAAGCGTACAGGGTGGGGAAGCAAAAGTGTCCAATTGACAAATTTGAATGTCCCGCCCAAACGGTGAGGGTAATGAAAACGATAATTAAAATCAAAGTTCCTTACCATTAACCAATCTTTTTAGTATTTGTCACACCTTGGTGCATTGTGAAGTGAGCAAGCAACAAGCAAAACGCAGTAGGGTTTGTGATCTCCTGGATGCCCAAATCGCCAATATGGATTTACTTAAAGGCATTAGAGGAGATTTAATTTCCTATGACTTTGAACGTAGCATGTGCACATACAACCTCTCCCTCACCCCCCTCTAACCTCCCCCCTCTTAACATTTATGAAGAAACGCCCCCCTCCAGAAACTTGCGTAGGACTCGTGAAGTTGTCTTTTACGGCTGGGTCCCCCTGGATCTTTATCTGCCATTATGTAAAAAAGATGAGCAAAACAAGTCTCCAGCTAACTACGAAGCTATACCAAAGCAACACATACAGAAAACACGTAAGTCCAAGGCGTACGTAATCTACGTAACTAGGCCTGAGCCGGAAGATTTTTGATTGACAGTAAAGGGAGCAAACCAAACGCCTCGGTCCGAGCACGTTGATTGGCTGATGTTTTTCAGGTCCTGCCATGTCCACAGTTATTTTTTTTTATTATTTTTTATTCTTTTAGAGACCATACATACAAGTCCACTAAAGGTCAGTATATTCATTTTATGTGAATCAGACAAATTAAACAAAAAAACCCCAAACATCCTCCATAATGCCTTTAAGGCTGCATTCTCCAGGGAATGGGAGGCCTACCCCAAGGAGGATATCAGGAGGGCCTGTGCCTCTTTCAGAGGCTGTATCGAGGCCTTCATCATGGCTGATGGAGGACATCTTGAATAAACATGTTCTGAAAGCTTTAAATTTGTGTTCTTCAAGAAATCAGTTAAAAATTCCAAAGAATAAAGAAGTTATACCCAGTCATAGTTGTTTTTACCTGACAGGACATTTTTGCTTCCCCACCCTGTACATGTGACGGCATGGGATATACTGGATGGTAGGTAAACAGTTAGTCAACATGCTGGATGTGGGAGAAACAGGCAGGTGGAAACAACCTCAGTGTTATGGCCTGATGACTGTGTTGGAGTATTTGTGTGACAGCAAGGCTTGTAGGGTGTTTCTATCTACAGACAGCAGTCCAGGGAGGCTGTTCAGGAACAAGTCTGATGTACAGCTCCAACTTAGAGAATCACTGGTCTGGTACAGCTCATGCAGGGGGGATCATGATACCTTGTACTCTGCATACAAGGAGACTGTTTTCTCAGGCTGACAGGGTTCCACAGAATAGCTGGTTCTTCAGCAAACTTGTGTGTATTTTTGTTTGCATCTTAGTCGGTTCACAGTAGTCTGTTAAAGTTGTTTTGTCAAGAATTGGGATTCTAATCAGCTTTTTCTAGATATTATCTGAAATAAGTGTAAGGATTGACCAGCATTAAAGAAGGTGATAACGGGTTCCTGCTCTACAAGAAAGTGAAGAAGATCATTACTAGTGCATGCTGTGTGTATGGGAAGGATCAGCAATGATAACAGGCATTAAATGGTCTGATAACGAGTCAAACAGATGGAATGGAACTACACTACCGATCAAAAGTTTGGGGTCATCCAGATGATTCCATGTTTCCCTGAAAACTCCCACTTTTATCCATGTGCTAACATAACTACAAGGGTTTTCTAGCCATCAATGAGCCTTTCAGCACCATTAGCTAACACAATGTAGCATTAGAACACAGGAGTGATGGTTGCTGGAAATGTTCCTCTGTACCCCTATGGAGATATTCCATTAAAAATCAGCTGTTTCCAGCTACAATAGTCATTTACCACATTAACTATGTCTGCACTGGATTTATCATTCATTTAATGTGATCTTCATTGAAAAAAAACACACTTTTCTTTCAAAAATAAGGACATTTCTTGGTGACCCCTAACTTTTGAACGGTACTGTGTATGATCAATCAAAGTTGAACAAAGTCTGAGGAATAAAAGTCACTATTCGCCTTTATTTTCTCTTCTAAATGAAGCTAACATTCTGTTAACAAATCTGCTTGTTTGATTCTACTGTTTCTCAGATGATCAGACTTCCTCGTGCTCTGTCATGTCGTTACACTCCCACAGACAAACATGTTGAACACTATCTGTAGCGGCACTGCGGTTGTAAACGATGGACAAACTATGAAAATAACAGTTCAGCTCACACAAATGGAGGGGATTATATGAACGCAGAATGTGTACGGTGTTAATATGTAACATCTAAGCTCTGACCTCATCACTCCCCGCAAGCTAGCACCAAGCTTAGCACATGAGGGAGCGATGAAAATAACTTGTCCCTTTGGGCGATGCAGATGTAGAGCCCACAAGTGGATGGCGGGGTGGAGGTGCAGCTTTTGAAACGCTACATGAACAGCAGCGAGTGACAGCATAGATTTGAGGTGAGCGATGTGGCAGCAGAAGAGAAAACAGAGCCCTGACAGCTTAAGTACATCAAAAGAGTGCGTTGGATAAATGCGGCTGTGAGAAGAATCTGCCGTGTGAATGTGGCTGCTAATAAATCACAATCAGAGCAAACGTGGAATATAAAGCACATTGCAGTGTCATGTGAAGATGTTTAAGGGAAACAGAGGCAGATTGGGAGCGACATTGTGCATCACACATTGCTCCTTTTGGTTCACACAACATGGGATGTAAAAATGAGTGTAAAAAGGAGGGCTGCATAGAGCGGGCAGAGGCAGACAGAGAGGACAGCAGCCTTTGATTTCAAAGAGGGCTCAGCCATAAATATCATGCAGAACATTTGATTGGTTAAGCTCATGCAGGCCAGTTTGAATTTAAATCAAGTAAGTGCACAGTGGCAACAAGAAAGAGCAGAGGCGGAGTTAAGGTCAGGGAACTGAAATAAGTGATAATGCATACACAGTAGCCCTGCAAATCACAGCATGAAATGTCTGCAAAGGAGCAGGAGAGCGTGAGCTGGGACGTGAATGAGAGAATATCAGATAGTGAGAGAATTTAAAAAATAAAGGTAGAGTCAGAACGACGGTGAGAAATAAGTGAAGCCACAGAGGGGAGACAAACAAACACGACCGATGAAAGAAAAGACGAACAGAAACGTAATCTAGATGTGACGGTTGAGGTAATGGTGAATGCATTCATTTGCATATCGACATGACTAAAATGCTGCAGCTTAAGGCTGTGTTGTGATTAACATATAAAATATAATTCCACACAATGTGATTTCCCGCAGGGACTCGACCGAGAATTGGCTTCACCGTTTTCTTTTCTTTGTGGTAGAAATATGCGTCTGAATATATTTTCTTTTTGCTTTTGTATAAGTTGAACCTATGTTCCTGACGGCAGCGTTCTTACAGCATGATCACACAGAATGCTTTTTTCTTTAGGACATTAGCTGATCAGACGGGCAGAGGGATCTATCTGTCCTCTTTGCTATAATTTCTCCTCTCTAGCATTCATTCTGCTTGAGAGCACTTGAAGAACTATTGTAGCTGAATATACAGCAGCTCTGACTCTGGTTCCCTCTCCGTTCATTTTGGAACTGCTGGCTGTTATACACACACATGCAGCCACATCTATTTCCCTCAATCGGAAGCTCCACTTTGGGCCCAACAGTGGGAATTACGTGGGTACTTCTGAGCCACAGTTCTGGGGGGTAATCGACACTCGTGTCCACATGGTGATTATATGGTGATACCTGACATTAGCTGGCTGTGATCTACTCGAAGAAAGAGTCTTCTTGGTGACGATTCATGATTTTGTGTTTGAAAACATGGAAATCAAACATGGAAAAATAAAACATGCTTTCCTGGTGTGCCTGATAAAAAGGCACAGCAGGAGTGTAGCTGCACAACACGTGACAGAAGTGAGCTCCTTCCTGAACAACATCACTGAAATGTTCAATGAATCACCTCTCAGTATCACCTCCAAGTCGACAGCATTGTGTTTGCTCTCGTGTCAAATTAATAACTAACAGTTTTAAATAATTATGTTAGAACTACAGGCCCCACAGAAGTAGATCAACCCAACCAAAGTCAGATAACCTCACATACTGGGATTCATAGCTTTTATTTTTCCAATCTTTAATTTCTAATGACAGACTCAACCCTGCTCAGCATGAAGGACACCACATTTCTGGACAGATGTTGGGTCATTCTTCAGAGACTTTTTTCTTCAGTTGTTGAATTGCCCTTCTCTAAAATACCTCAAAGTTTTCATTAGATTCAAGTCTGGCAACATGCTCTCTTATTTCTTCTGAACCTCTTGTGTGGTTTGCTATCCTAAAAGTCCCTCCAGACTGGCAGATATCATGTCATGGTGCCATCTATGAACTGTCATCCCACTAACAACAACACATCACCACCGTCCCACATCTGTTCTTCATCATCAGGACTATGAGTTCAATGTGGCACCAAACATGTTGAACCACATCTGAGCCAAACTCATTCATCTTAGTCTCATCTGAGCAAAGCATGTGCTCTAATATTCACCAGCTTTCTGTTCTTCACTGCTCCTTTTCTTCATTTTGCACTTTTCTGTCGAAGAGCAAGCAAGGTTTTCTTGTCTTGGACACCGTTTATAGAGACTGATGTTATTCAGTGTCCAGTTACACACTGGAAACTCTCAGGCTGCTTGGAATTCCACATGTTTTGTCGTGATAAGAATGCACTGACTTGACATCAGCTTCACATATCCAACTCAGGTACTAACGCTTGTGATTTCAAGATTGACATTTGATAAAAACAAAGAGTTTGATTACTGGAATTTCAAGCTTAAATTAAAATAGTGACGGTGGAAATCACATCAGGGGCATTTCACCCAGAGAATACTACAGCCTTAACCAGGTTAAAAACACTGCAAACTAAACTACAGGAACTTACTCATGGTGTGTGTGTGTGTGTGTGTGTGTGTGTGTGTGTGTGTGTGTGTGTGTGTGTGTGTGTGTGTGTGTGTGTGTGTGTGTGTGTGTGTTGGCTGTTGATGGCTGGCTGCTCTCATCTCTTTGCATGTAAGTGTGGACACTGCATTAGAACACTGCCTACCTCCTGTGTGTGTGTGTGTGTGTGTGTGTGTGTGTGTGTGTGTGTGTGTGTGTGTGTGTGTATGTGTGTGCATGTGTGTGTGTGTGTGCGTCCAATAAGTCTGCAATGACTGCACTTTCAGAGGCGTATGTATTCATTCTCCCAGCAGCCCACTGGACTGTGACCACTGCATGAATAAGAGGATAAGTGGGGCTGTGGTGGCAGATGAGATGCATTCATTTCCATACGAGGTTTGCTTCAGACGAGCAGCAGCAGCAGACTGGAGCTCTGAACCAACATTGTTTTCCATTAAAGCAATTGGAGAAGCACAATAGCTGCTCGTGTTTACGACGCTGGGAGAATGGAACCTCTGCAGCGGCTTAGACAAAATATATCCTGAAACATACGTCTAATTATGTATTTAATTATTTTATACATGCTTATTGATGTTTTGAACTTTTAAAACTTCCTTCGTGTTGAAGCGTTTCACAGTAAATCACCAGTTTGTCTGTTTTGTATGACTCAGTAGGAAGATGCTGCTGGTATCTGAGTTCAGGATGTAGTGTTTTTATGCAGTTTTTCATCAAAAATAAAAGTCTAAGCTGTTTGGAATTCTAGTTAGCTTGTGAATACTAAGAATGAATTACTAGTTTAGTGAGCTGCTGCCCTGTGTTTTGGTTGATAAAGTTTTTTTGTATCTGTTATCCCCCCCCCAGTTTTGTCATACCACCTTCATTCATGGTTTGCTGCATCTGTTACCACCTTTAAAATAAATCCTGCACATCATTCAGGAATCCAGCACTGTTTCACTTACTTTTTCTTATCATCCAGTTACCCCAGACATCTGGGTCGTAGCAGAGCACTGCAATAACTCTAAATCCTACCAAGTCTATAGTTTTAGTCAAAATGTCTCATCCCATTTAATTTAAGATAAATTCACTTACCAAGAGAGATTTCAGCAAGATGGAGGGACTTGTTTTAAGATCATGCATCTCAAATATCATGTTAAGTCAAACAATGTTGAAATTATCTTGTTTTATATTGAATTTTACAAGAAAATTCAAAGCAAGTTTAAAACATCTCAAATTAGGAGGTTATATGAAAGCAAAAATCGATTATTGAGTGAAAAACTGCTACTTCTTTTAGCATGTCTGGCTTATTTTAAGACATCTAAGCTTGACAATCCCAGTAAAATAGATCTTAAAATAAGCTTCCCAGCTAATTTTAAGATCTCAGTGTTCTAAATATCACATCTTATTTCAATAAATCTTACCAAGCCATTTTCACTTGTTCTGTTGGCAGATTTTTTCACTTTTTTCAAGGTAAAACTTCCTTCAAATAAGTTATTTTTTCTTGTTTTGAGGGGGGCATTTTTTCCAGTGAGGAACTGTGAGAAAGTGACTTCATATGTGTCTCAGGTGGACTTTTGCACACGTCTCCCCACTTACTCAGCAGTATGATGGCACACAGGAGGATGGCAATCAGGGCTCCGGTGCTGAGGCCGGGCGAGCTGCTCAGAGCCTCGGCGCTGCACAGCTCCATGTTGCCCTCGCGGTCACACGTGCACACCTTCACAGTGAGGGTCCCGGTGCTGCTCTGCATGGGGTAGTCGCCGTCAGTGATCACCACGGGAACCAGGTAGACGCTCTGGTGCAGGCGGCTGTAGCTGGCGCGGCGAGTCAGGATGCCAGCGGTGTTATCTGAGTCAGAGAGGGTTCTGTTAGAAGATGATTACGGCACACCTGCAGAGCACAGAGCGTCTGACACTCCGTCACACTGCAGACGTGTGAATAAAAATCACTTCATCACCAGGAGAAATGTGGGTGCAACAAGGCATTAGTCGCTCATTCTGCCTCAGCATGGAGACAAAGCATGGGGATGAATCTGTTTAACTACTTGGGGCGAAGGAACTACGACACAGCAGATCAAGGAGTTTGAAAACTTTGGGTGTATTGCTTCAGAGCATACAGGCAGCCAATCATATCGCTGAAAAACTATTCCTAAAGAATGATGAGTTCAAGAAATATTTTCATATATTCCACTGTCAAATCTAATCATCTCAAATATCTTTTCGCTAATGGCTACAATAAAGATTTATGAGCATAACTGCCACAGATGATATATACTTTATAAAATGAAAGAGAACTGTTCAAATTCTTCCTTGTAAAGATTTAAAGAAGATATAAGACATACGATATAACTTGCTAATTAGTGAGTTTTATTGATGCTGACAGATGGCTTTAGTTACTTTATGGCAGGGCAAAACTAGCTCTTTTCAGTCTTAATGCTAAGCTAAACTTTTCTGCTGGCTTTAGTTACTTTATGGCAGGGTAAAACTAGCTCTTTTCAGTCTTAATGCTAAGCTAATCTTTTCTGCTGGCTTCAGTTATTTTACAGCAGGGTAAAACTAGCTCTTTTCAGTCTTAATGCTAAGCTAAACTTTTCTACTGGCTTCAGTTATTTTACAGCAGGGTAAAACTAGCTCTTTTCAGTCTTAATGCTAAGCTAATCTTTTCTACTGGCTTCAGTTATTTTACAGCAGGGTAAAACTAGCTCTTTTCAGTCTTAATGCTAAGCTAAACTTTTCTGCTGGCTTCAGTTATTTTACAGCAGGGTAAAACTAGCTCTTTTCAGTCTTAATGCTAAGCTAAACTTTTCTGCTGGCTTCAGTTATTTTACAGCAGGGTAAAACTAGCTCTTTTCAGTCTTAATGCTAAGCTAATCTTTTCTGCTGGCTTCAGTTATTTTACAGCAGGGTAAAACTAGCTCTTTTCAGTCTTAATGCTAAGCTAAACTTTTCTACTGGCTTCAGTTATTTTACAGCAGGGTAAAACTAGCTCTTTTCAGTCTTAATGCTAAGCTAATCTTTTCTACTGGCTTCAGTTATTTTACAGCAGGGTAAAACTAGCTCTTTTCAGTCTTAATGCTAAGCTAAACTTTTCTGCTGGCTTCAGTTATTTTACAGCAGGGTAAAACTAGCTCTTTTCAGTCTTAATGCTAAGCTAAACTTTTCTACTGGCTTCAGTTATTTTACAGCAGGGTAAAACTAGCTCTTTTCAGTCTTAATGCTTAGCTAAACTTTTCTGCTGGCTTCAGTTATTTTACGACAGGGTAAAACTAGCTCTTTTCAGTCTTAATGCTAAGCTAAACTTTTCTGCTGGCTTTAGTTATTTTACAACAGGGTAAAACTAGCTCTTTTCAGTCTTAATGCTAAGCTAATCTTTTCTGCTGGCTTTAGTTATTTTACAACAGGGTAAAACTCGCTCTTTTCAGTCTTAATGCTAAGCTAAACTTTTCTGCTGGCTTTAGTTATTTTACAACAGGGTAAAACTAGCTCTTTTCAGTCTTAATGCTAAGCTAAACTTTTCTGCTGGCTTTAGTTATTTTACAACAGGGTAAAACTAGCTCTTTTCAGTCTTAATGCTAAGCTAAACTTTTCTGCTGGCTTTAGTTATTTTACAACAGGGTAAAACTAGCTCTTTTCAGTCTTAATGCTAAGCTAATCTTTTCTGCTGGCTTTAGTTATTTTACAACAGGGTAAAACTAGCTCTTTTCAGTCTTAATGCTAAGCTAAACTTTTCTGCTGGCTTTAGGTTGTTAATTCAATAGAATACATCGATTTGCAGCAAACTTCTAACCTGTGGCCAAAAAGCAAATAGATTATTTTCAATAAAGCCCCTTGATAAGCAGCTTTGACAGAAATATTGACTTCTACTAAGTATGAGCTTTTCAGCTTTAAATGATAGCAAAAATATGTCTGAAGAATAAGTAGAATCAGCAGGAATTGTTCTATCTGCTTAAAGAGAGCAGTGCCAGCTTTGTACTTATGATGCTGTGGATAATGGTGGCTGCTTCTTATCCATCAATGCAGAAGACAGAAATGCCATTATATTCCAATGGAAATGTTGCTGATGCAGGCCACATTAGCTAAACGCCTTTCCTTATGTCTGTTTCACACAATTTAACCCTCCTGTTGTCCTCATTTACAGGCACCAAGGAATATTGTTTCCTTGTTGGAAAAAAAATCCAAAAATTCAGCAAAAAAAATCCCAAAATTTCTGAAAATTTTAAAAATCTTCAGGAAGAAAATTCCAATAATTCCTTCAAAGTTTTATTTTTTTAAAAATCCTCCAAAAAGCGCTATTTAAATACAACACAATACAACCTCCAAATTTGGCAATAAAATTCTTGTAATTTTCAAAAAAATGAGTAAAAATCTTCCAAAAAAATCCTAAAAATATCTAAAGTGATTCCATATACATATCAGTAAAACTTCTGATATTTTCTTTAAGAACATTCACATAAAAATTGACCAAAATCCAGTGAAATTTTCTGGATTTTGGTTGATTTTTATGTGAATGTTCTTAAGAAACATTTTGAACATTTCTTTTTTCCACCAAAAAGTGTTCAAAGATTTCCCAAAAATGTTGAAAATGTGGACATCAGAAGTTTCACTGTGAAAATATATATATTTTTTCCATATTTTCAAACTTTAATACAGGTCAGTTTTGACCCACAGGATGACACGAGGGTTAAATAATGAATGCAGCTGAAGTCTGGTTTCCAGCAGTCTGCCGCCCTGCGTTCGGCCGCCTACCTCCGTTGTCTCGGACGGTGAAGTTGCTGCGGTGGGGCACCTCAGGAGCGAGGCTGAAGAAGAACTTGTGTCCCGTCGACGGCTCATCGGCATCGATAGCGCTCACCGTCTTGATCCGCTGTCAGAGACACCAACATCCATTAGCATGAACATCCCAGTGGAGCGAATTAAGACGAGTCAATGAGTGGAGGAAGACTGGCAGGGTCAGAGCTTCCATTCATCGCTGTGTGCACTGTAAAGCTGCCAAACCAAGCAGCTTGGATGTCATCAGGATCACTGCTGTCTGCACTAAATACAGCATCAATATGTCTGCCCACAACACAACTCATAAAATGATATATTACACTGAAAAGGCATCGTAAACAGCTAGTAAACACCCTCCTCTTTCCTGCCATTATTCAGACCATGTTACTATTACAACTGTCAGCTGGAAATTATTATACAACCCTGTCAGAGATATATCCTTTCTGACATTCTGTGCTATTCTCATATTTCTGTTAAAATGCGACTAAATACCAGCTTCCTGCGGAGATTTGAGGAATGTAGCAGTATGACACAAAAGCAACGAATTTAGTCTTATTTTAGCAAAACAATGAGCGTTTGGATCACACTGAGCTCCTGAATTGACAGAGGATAAGTGGATTATTGTACGGCAGTGGCTTGAGAAGTTTCTGAGGGTGTTTTGATGCCGTTTTCCCACAGCGCTAACTTGTACCATTGGGATCCATTGTGGCCGACTGAAATCAAGCTGAGCACAGCTGCTGTCCTCTGTGTGGAAGCAGACGGCAAGGATTTTTACAACTATCTTTCATGTCTACGGCGGAGGAGGAGGAGGAGGGTGTCATACTCCAAAGGTAGATTCTGGGTGGGGAATCACTTTAAGCCAACAAAAGCTGACAACAGCTCGATGGAATCTCAACAGATTTCAGGGTGTTTGTTGGAATCAGACTCAGCATAATGTACACCGTGGGCTTCAGTTATCAAACAATAATAATAATATGACAGCAAAGAATCCAGTGTGTTTTCTGTGACTAAAGAAGGAAACATCAGAGGTGGGCGTTAATATTGATGCAAATACACCTTTGGAGATTAAGGATGGAAAATATGCTTTCAACCTACTCACCACTGTTGAATTAGGGGAGATTGTTGAAATAAAACATAGGCTAATGTTAAAATGTGTGTCTCAAATCTCACCTGACCTACCTAGGGCTGGACCCGAATATCCCAAATCTCAGAATATTCGTTTGCTACGGCGGTATCCGGATATTAATTTTGGTTCTCTAATACTTCGGCTCATCTCGGCTCCTCCATTCCTGTTTGGTACCACCCAAATGGCCGGGTGGCTGCAGACTCTGACGTCACGCTTCACTTCGTTGCATAAACACAAGACAAGATGCTGAAGACTTCCGCTGTTTGGGAATTCTTCAGTTTAACTGAAGACGAAATGAAGGCAGTGTGCAAAATTTGCATCCGGGAGACCAGAAGAATGGATCCAAATACTCAGGCGGGTCTCCTCTGGTCCGGGAGACCAGAAGAATGGATCAGAATATTCGGGCCGTCTCCGCCAACCCCCTCCCCTGGACGTTACAGGGCGGAACGAATATTCGGATATTCGTCTATAATAGGGCCCAAATATTTGGAGGCCAGAAACCACTGTTCAGACCAGCCCTAGACCAACCTTTAGAACTTTAAAATGTGACGCTCTGGACACATTCTGCCTCTGGTCACTACTTTTAGTACTGAACTTGAAGAATTTAAGCTCAAAAGGTCAGAGCAAGTCAGACAAAGTGTAAAAACCAACTCGCTGAAGTGCGCTTGTTGCAGCAAAATCAATGTCTGTACGTCTGCAGTGGATCCACTGGCTGTGTGGAGGAGCCGGCAGAGGAAAAACATCGGACTCGCAGTATATCCATCAGGTGGATGCAAACAGGGCTTCAAATAAATGACCAATGATGTGCAGAGACGCCACTATTTACAGTAGAAGGTAGGGACATGACACTGTTGGAGCCAAAACAACAGAAAATCAATGGATGCAGATCTAATATGGAAATAAATGCAGTGTAGGGGCTCTGGGTGAGTGATCCCTGAGGAGCTGTAGGTTCCTGTTATTTCTCTGACGGTATGTATTTTAACTACAGTCTTACTTAATTGAATGGGAGACACTGGTAGAGAGATTAAAGGCTTTAACAAAGATCAGTGCCAATAACACATACACACACACACACACACACACACACACACACACACACACACACACACACACACACACACACACACACACACACACACACACACACACACACACACACACTAAACAAATCCAGAGCCTGAGGGAGGCAGCGGAGGATATCCGTCGAACAAATACTGATGATTAACGCTGATGGACAGATGAAAGGGCAGAGGAATTAAAGGATGAAAGGATGGCAGGATGACAGGGACGCAAGGAGACCAATGGCAGCGCGCCACCACACCGGAGAACGTCAAGATGATGCTGGGTGTGCATGTGTGTGGCATCAGCACGGCTGCAGCTCATTTCGGTTTGAACCTGCGCGCGTGTCGTTTGTGCGTACAGATTTGTGTTTTTATCCCATTAACTGGTGCTTTACATTAGATGCGTCGTATACTTGTGTGCATTCGTGTGCGTTTGAAAGCTCCTGTCAGCGTCCATGACAGATTAGCACATCAGCCACCACAAAAGAAGAATCTGAGCGGTCTCCAGAAGCACGACCAATCAGCTTCTCAGCAGCGGTGTGTGTGTGTGTGTGTGTGTGTGCGCGCGTATATAAGCGTGCACACTTTAATCACATTAGTTGAATCCCATACTGTATGTGATAAATCATATCAAGTGGTATTACAGCGGTGTACAATTACTCTAAGTAGTGTTTAAAATACTCAAATCCAGTTTTTTGATGGATAAAATGATATCACGGGGTGTCAGAAAGTCAGAGCTGTTTCCTGTTAGACATTAAAGTCTATTACAAGCTCAGGTACACTAATTAAAAACTACTGCTACTGCAAAATACACCTGTGTGGTTTTTAACCCTTGTGTCGTCCTGCGGTTCAAATTAACCCGGTTAAAGTTTGAAAATGTGGAAAAAAATATTTTCACAGTGAAATTTCTGATGTCCACATTTTTCATCATTTCTGGGGAATTTTTGAGCAATTTCTGGTGGGAAAAAAGAAAGAACATTGACATAAAAATCAACCAAAATCCAGCAAATTTTGCTGGATTTTGGTTGATTTTTATGTGAATGTTCTTAAAGAAAATATTAGAAGTTTTACTTCCTGCAGACCGCCACTTTTTACTTCATTTAATGTCCTTTAAACAGCACAAGTTTCATTTCTCTTTGTGGTTCATTAGCAGTTTTTATCGACACAAAAATCCACACGCGAAGTGCATTTAGTGTTTTTTTTTATGGAATCGCTTTAAATATTTTTAGGATTTTTTTGGGAAGATTTTTACTCACTTTTTGGAAAATATTTACAAGAATGTTATTGCCACATTTGAGGGATTTTTTTAAATAAAACTTATAAGGGAAACTTTTGAGGAATTATTGTGATTTTCTTCCTGAAGGTTTTGCAAATTTTCAGAAATTTGGAGATTTTTTGGGGGATTTTTTTTCCAGACAAGGACACGATATTTTTTGATGCCCATAAATGAGGACAACAACAGGAGGGTTAATGGGGAAAAAAGTTCAAGGAAGACGTGTTTCACTGATCAAACGCAGCACCAGGGTCGCTCCTGTTGTGATGGCTGATTCCACATGAATCCTGTTCATAAAAGGGGATTAGCAGCTCGGTTTAGCCTCATGCACTCTGACTGTCCTGTAAGTGACTCATAAAAGTACAACAGCTCCAGCACCACCTGCTCCGTCGGGCCGCAGAGCTGGAAGTCATCCCACTCTGAAACCACGTCACAGAGCAGCAGAGTACACATACGGACTATTTTATAATCTGATTTTAGTGTTTTAAAGCGGTATTTATGCTGTGAACAACTAAGTGTTGTATGCCTTCTGCTATGATCGGCTTTTTACTGCTTTAAACAGAGAACTTAAGCCGGGATTTAAATTCACTTTGTTTAACTTGGACTCGTTTCCTGCTGGCAATAATTCAAGTTTAGTCACAGTGAGGAAAAAAAACACTACAATTCAAATTTAGAGGCTTTTTAGAGTGAAAGCTTCTATTATATAGCGATAAAAGCATCTGGGTCTCATGTCTTCAGTATTTCATGGTCATTTTCCTGCAGCTGGGGTCATCAAGTTCATAGTTTTGTCCACAGTTTGCATCAGTTATAAAAACACTGCACTCATCAGCCGTGGCACTGCTGACCCACAGATCAGCAAACAGCAGCAGTGTGATGACGAGGCGGCCTGCAAACAAGCCAACAGTTTATCAGGATTATTTCGCCCACTTTATTTGGAGGTCAAACTGGAAATGAGCGTCCTTGAAACGTTGCTGGAAATCTGTGTGAATGGAGAAGCTGTAATAAAGACAGCTGGCCGGATGGAAATAAAGGGTGATTATTCCAGCGTTTGCCTTCATTTTCTGTCTGTACGAGATGATTCGGTTAAACCCGTCTCATTATTTAAAGGCTTGTTCTTTAGAGCTAAATGTTTATAGACCTAACAGAAACTGAAATGACAACAAAAACCTTTTCATTCTGTGATGCTGCTCCCCCAACAAAACACCACGCAGGTCTGCAGTTGTTCTCTTGAAATCAAAAAGGCAGACAGGAAATATGTTGTTGGGTGGAGCTGAACCAGGAAAGTTCTATGTTTGATGTGCTGTGACCGTCTGATTACAAGAGAACTTCCCTCAAGTGCTTCCTAAAGTGACTTACTCAACAGGCTAACGTGCACGATGCCGGCGCTGTGCTGATTGCTGTGATGGAGGACTTTAATTAACTGTTTTTGTAGCAGGAACACTCTCAAATGAAAACTGCTTGTGCTCCCAATCAATAGCTTCAACGCTGGCCAAACATCCAGAGCTGCAGCAGGAAATTACTCACAGAGCCAGGCCTATTTTAGCGTCTTTAAGTTGGTGTTCGTGTTTCTTGTACAGGATTATTATGCTAGTTTAGAATCTAATGTACTTTTTGTCTCACGGCGCTGCCTTGTCCTGTTCCACCCGGTGGTCTGTCTATCATTCTCCCCACGGAGAGTCCCTGCTGGCTGAGGTGAAGTAATAATTAGCAGCTTCTCTGCGTATCCTCAGCAGCCGCTATAATATTCATCAGGTGATTGCCGAGGAAATAACCAGTTTAAAACAGGAATTAATGAAATTACTGCTTTTTTTCTCACTGTGGTTTCATTTGTTTTTTCCACAGTCACAAAGGCCTGCAGTGAGCCTCTGTTAAGACCCAAGGTTAAAAAATATATTGAATTGTATAAGCCTCCTCACTCTTTTTTATTAGCAGTGAAAAATGTACAAAATATTCAGGTAGCAGTTTGAGCCGACACTGACCTTTGATTCTGGCTGCTTGAAATGACAACCATCGCCAGCGGCGGGTTTTATCAGCTGTAATGTCAATTTTCTGCAAGCCAGCGTCTGCACTCGGCCAAAGATTGTTTGTTTGAGAAAGAAACAGAACTTTGTAACCTCACTGCAGCAGAGAGTGGACTGTGGGCGACTAACAGGGTGCGGCTCAGAATCCTCCATCTTATTTCAAACCAATTATCTTTGTATGAAAAACTCCGCTGTGCTAAAGCTAGCAGGCTCAGATGTCTCTCTAATCAACACTTTATAATTTCTTCTCTTCAGCTTGTCTTTGGTGTTCAGCTGAGTGTGAACATTAATTATGCCACCACTCAACAAAGACAGTGTCTCCACCTTTGCAGCCAGAAAAAGTCTAACGGTTTAGATTGGCTCTAACCTGAAGGACATCAGTCCTGTACATTGTACATCATGTGATAAGACGAGCTGACAAAGCTTTCGTACCTGTCCAGCCTTGGTTTTCTCGCAGACAAAAGTCTCATACGTGTCGGCGAATGTGGGAGCGTTGTCATTGATGTCCAGCAGGCGGATGTAGACGGGAACATGGCTGCTCTGACGAGGATTACCTGAAGGAAAAACAAGAAAAATGCAGAAACTTAACACCACGTTTCACGATCACAGCCTCCAGCTATCCGGTGTAATATCTGCTGTTCTGCTAAAAGCTCCCACTGCCTTGCTTAAGGGCGGCTCGTCAGCAGCACATGGGGGACGGAAGTTAAGAAGGCGAGTCGTCCACTTTCCTCAGATACATTTTCTGCCTCTTTAACCTCTGAGCTCACACATAAACAGAAGACTTGGAGTACGAAAACATGAAAGAAAAGAAAATAGGTTTTCAAGATAGAACACTTAAAAATTGCCCATATTTTTCCTTAAAGCCCATGTCCAAGCAGCCAGTCCTGCCATTTTCACAGCATGTCGCGGCTGAAGTGGGGAAACCAATCAGGCTTCCATTTCACACTCACGCTGGAGTCAAATTGTTTGTGGAAGATGAGGTTATTTCATGTTAATTAAAGCTGAAACCTTAAAAAAATTAATAATTTAATAAAAACCAAACAAAACAGTTCCTTTTTCTGTATTTTTTCCCTTTAAAACAGGCTTCAGTGTTCTCTCATTGTTTACTGAGAATCATCAATGTCCAGCAGCAACACTTAGCAGCACAGCGTGACCGGAAACCACTTCTTCCACTTTAATGAGGAGGAGAACGGCACAGATTGGTCACTCTGCTTGGTCTCCATGGTCACAGTGATTTCATGACAGAGAACATCTGAGCTGTGGAGTTAACCCTCCTGTTGTCCTCTTTTATGGACACCAAAAAATATTGTTTTCTTTGTCTGAAAAAAAATCCAAAAATTCAACAAAAAAAGTTCCCCAAAATTCCTGAAAATTTGCAAAACCTTCAGGAAGAAAATTCCAATAATTTCTTCAAAGTTTCCCTTAAAAGTTTTATTTAAAAAAATCCCCCAAATGTGGTAAGAAAATATTTTCAAAAAAATGAGTAAAAATCTTCCAAAAAATCCTAAAAGTATCTAAAGTGATTCCATATATATCAGTGAAACTTCTCATATTTTCTTTAAGAACATTCACATAAAAATCAACCAAAATCCAGAGAAATTTGCTGGATTTTGGTTGATTTTTTTGTGAATGTTCTTCAGAAACATTTTTAACATTTCTTTTTTTCCACCAAAAAATATTCAAAGATTTCCCCAAAATGTTGAAAATGTGGACATCAGAAGTTTCACTGTGAAAATAAATATTTTTTCCATATTTTCAAACTTTAAAACGGGTTGGTTTGACCCGCAGGATGACATGAGGGTTAAAACAACGAACAAGAACCTCGATCAGCGGTTACGTACACGTAATTTTAGCCGTTTGCCTGTTTCCTGTACATGGAGCTGCATTAGAAGTAAAACTAGAGAAGTCTCCGGAGTCCCACTGATTTGATTTCTTTCTCTTCTCTTTTTGCTGCTGGGGATGTCAAATCTGCACATTCCCTTCTACGGACACATTATTTGTTAAGGCTGAAGCTAAAGCGATAACAGAAACCCAGTGGAGTTCTGTACATTGATTTGTTTTCTGCTATGTGCAACTAATGCATCCTGCTAACAAATGCTGTGCGTGTCTGATTCCTCAGTGCCATAAAGCTCCGTTGTGGATGAACTCGGTTACTTTTCTTCATTACTGTGAACACACAGTGCAGATTATGTCGTCTCAGCCCCACTTACACCATCCCACAGCTGCAAACACTCACTTGTGAAGCAAATGTGTAATAATGTGCTGCCGTAAACAGTGCACAGTAAATATGCTATTTTCTCCTCCTTAAGTAATGTGCCATTAACACAACAGTGGCAAATCACCTAAAAAATACTAACTACACACAGTTTCTTAAATTGCTTGTGTTTAGCTTAGCCGTTTAAGGACATAAAGCAGTTTTTAATAAAGAAATATCCCAGAAAATGACACGTGGATTCAAACACCATTTACTACATTTAATAATGACTAAGCTTCTCTCATGTTTATTACAAGAACAAAACTGACAAATTGTGTTTAAACTGTAAATTTAAATAAATGTGATATGAAAACACATCAAATCTGTGCATCATATGTGGACAGCTGTAGTTTGTTTTTGCTGTTGCTCAACTGATTTTTTGTCCCAGGTTTTGAACAAAGACTGTATATATAGTGGACATAGCATCTGGCTCCAGAATTGAAGCCCACCCAGAAGTGTCAAAAACTTGCAATATCACGCCGTCCGCTAGGGTTGGCTCCAAAAAGCTTTTTCTCCATAGACCCCAATTCATTTTGGGAAAAAATAACATTTGATAGACTGATGTTCTACAGCTCAGGATTTTTTTCCCGTTAGTTTTCATGGTCAAAATGAGAGATCAGGTGGCCGATCTTAAAATAAATCATTACTGAATTTTAAATAAATCGTCAAAGTTGGCGGAGCCAGGGGGCGTGGCTATACTTGATAGACAGCAACAGAAGCCTCTGTGGTAAAATGTGGGCGGGATAAGAGAGTCCTCAGCCAATCCTGCCCCTAGTTGCTCTCTGGTCCAGCCTGTTTGATGACGCTTTTTACGTCACTGGCTCCAGAAAATCCAAAACGGCGACCAGGAAGTAGCAAAATCCGGGCTTCATTTTCTCGGCGTTGAAACCAACGTGTGACGTCACGGTTAGTTCACACCTGGTTTTGAAGAGCTACATCCCTGTTTTGAATGAACTGTGTGCATCCTTGTGACAGCAGGTCTGACAGATTGTCCCTATCACAACGTACTGTGGTTCCTTCTCTGTGAGCACTACAGTTGTTCTGCACATTCAAAGAGCTAGAGCAGACACAACAACCAGAAATGTCCTCGCTGTCAGAAAACCTTAAAGAGGTCCACGGGACCCTCGTATCCTCACGTTTAGGTGTGAAGGTGGCTCAGTCAGTGGAGCAGTCAGTGTTAGCCCTACTGTTGCTCTCATAATTCTAGGTTCTCTTTGTCAGGTTATTTCGCTGCTGGGAGACGTTTACATTCAACGTTCTCTGCCAGCAAAGCTTGAAGACATCTGGTGAGGCGGTATAAAAAGCAAAGTGCTTATTGGCAGCAGGATGATTGGGTCAAATGCAGCACTTTCACTAAGGAGTCTGACACAGTTTGAGTCCTGCGTCAGGCAATCAGTCTTATTTTTAGACCTGCTCAGCTGTTTATAGGTTACTGGAAAAAAAATCCTTTAGGTCTGAGTTGCAGCTTGGTGATGTTCATGCAAAAAGCTATGAGGTTAGGACAGGACTGGCTGAAATGCATCTTTTACCGTTAACCGTGTGTTAGAGCAAGGGTGTCCAACATGAGGCCCGTGGTCCAAAAGTGGTCCTCCAGAGGGTCCAATCAGGTCCTCAAAGTGTAAAAACTACAGAGAAGACATTAACTGCAGATTGTACCACAACAAGTTGCTTGGATCAGAAAGTAAAATACTAGATTGTTCATTTGTTATTTTGTGTCTCATATTTATAATATTGTCTTGTTTTTGTTATTTTTTGTCAGACTTTTGTCGTTTATCTCATGTTTTTCTCGTTCTATATCTCACTTGTGCTTTTTCTCTTATTTTTGTCGTTTTGTGTTTTGCTTTATTCATTGTTTTGTGTTTTTTATCATCTCGCTTGTGTTATTTGTCTACTTTTTGGTCGCTTTGTTTCTTTTTTTGCCATTTTTTTGTCTCGTTTGTGTCATTTTTATCATTTCTCGTCTTGCTATTCTCTACTTTTTGTCGCTTCATAACTTTTTTTGTATAATTTTTTGTCTATTTGTGTTCATGTTTCATGTCGTTTGTCTCACTTTTTGTCATTTTGTTTCTCGCTGTTGTCATTTTGTGTCTCATTTTTGTAATATTTTGCTTTGTTTTATTTGTTTTTTGTCTGACTTTTGTCGTTTTGATCATACAGTAAATCCTCTCTGGTTCAGGTCCAGGTGAATAAATGTTGTGTTCCTTTGTAGACACTCTGTGATCTGGAAGTCGTGATGTGGAAATGATAAACTGAGGATGAATGCTGATGGAACTGAACTTATTTATCTTTAGAAATTTCAGGTTGGTCATGATGTTTAGTAAAAAGTTAATTCCTTAAATGTGAACATTTTCTGAATGTACTTTCTGACACTAAAACAAAGGAACCATTAGGAGTTGTGGTTATTTATGGTTAATTATGTTGTGGTTTTACTGGTTTTACTGGAGATCAGACTAGACTGAATGAGGAACCTGGACTAAGATGAGTTTGACTGCCTGTGTTAAGGCTTTTAAGACAAACTTCTACTGTGCATTTGATTCCTCAGAATTCACCACAAGTCATCATTGAAAGTTTTTCTCCTCCATGTTTGGAAGATGCTCCCTGTGGTTTTGCCCAATTTAACGCTTCATACTGTGCTTCAATATGGATCACTGACTGATGGACAGATGCTGTTTTTCACAGTGTTCTTCTGGAGTGGATCAGACAAGTGTTCTACTCAGACATTTTATCAAGCTTCAGACAGACTGTTTCCTCAGTTGATAAAGGAAATGTATAACGTGTTCATATCCAGGTCTGTGGAGCAGACACTCATCAGAAGGCGCTTATTTCTTGAAAAAATAAAATTTCTGTCCTATCCTATCGCTGATCCACAAAACCAAATCCTACTCAGAATCTTCACAAAAGGCATATTTTAAAATCTAAAGTATCTCCACGGTCAGACCATTAGAGGCCAGAACTAGTGTTTGTGGGGAACTCAACCTAAATCACTTCCCCCTCAGCCAGTCTCTAAATTTAGTGGAATAACACTGGTCATTGAACTCCCTGCATGAAAAGTGGCTGTGAATGATCCAGACATGCTGACTGGCTCCATACGTATGTTCTCCACATCGATATACCGCCGGCCCAGCTGGACTTACTGTACTCGGTGGCGATGATGGTGATGTTATGCCAGGCAGCCTCCTCTCGGTCCAGGCTTCTGAGCAGGAACACGGATCCATTCCCCGGATGGATCTGGAACACGTGGTCCATGTCCGTGCGACGGTCGATAGAATACCTGCAACAAGTCAGACAGCGGGAGGGTGAGAAGGGCTAAGTTAAGCCAGCGGGGGGGGGTGAACTCCAGCAGCCCCACCAGGGAGTCTCTGCAGCAGGGAGAGGAATTGATTTCTCTCAATCTATGATGGAGGGGAGCGCATGGTGATAGAGACAGGATAAAAGTGATGTGGTGCACTGAGGAGCCGCTGTAGACGTGTTTAAGTCTTTAAAGCCGTTGAAGGGACAATGTGAGCTCATAAACTTTGCATTGCTTTGGGCCTGAGCTGCTGCGTGAAGCGGTTTGGGTTCCCACAGGAGTCTGTGGGTTAAAACGTGCTGCTGTACCTGTGGCCAGATGAAACAAAAGAGCACAAAGGTTTCTAGATGTACCAGCTACAGAAATACCTGCATGACAGCCTGTGAACCTGTGAGTTATAATAACATGCTGTTTTTGCCATAGCAACAAAAATGCATGAAAAAGTATCTTAATTAACCTTTGTCTTTGCTAAAACTGGCCCACGATAAACAAATTAAATGTAGGTAATCAAAAATGCTACCACTTTCTCTCCCAAACGTTTGTGCCCTGAATAATGAGCCTGTGCTGCTTTTGTTCAACCTATAAATAATCAGTAATGTGTGGTGGTAAATGAGAATTATTCATTTCTGTCTTTCTTTTTGTATTTTTGTCAGAGCCGGGCTCCCTGTATCCCCGAATTCAATCTTCATGCTAAGCTACATAGGCTAACCTTGTTCTAACTGCAGTTTGTTATTGATCCCCTTATGTCAGTCGCTGAAATGTTCAATGACATATTTAAGGTACTGGATTTCAGCATGAATTGTCTCGTTGGCCTTCATTGAGATGAAAAATGAAAATGCACAAATGCACCAACAGTCTAGGAGGGGAAAGGACGAAGAACGTTGAAAACTAGCAGCATGCTCCTTCATTTTAACGGGATCACTACTTTAGCATTAATGCTAGTTATGGCTGTGACAAAACAACTCCACAGCATCGCACAGTCCTGCCTCAGAGTGCTGCAGACCTCCTCGTTTTGTTGAAACTAAACTCGCTCTTCTAAGCAACACCTGAACAGAGATGCACCTGAGAACAGACCTCGTTGTATTTTGTGAATGTGGGGCTGCTTATGGTCTGATCACCTGGTTATAAGAGTTCACACACACACACACAGGGCGTTTGTTGTCCATAAAACAATGAGAATTACACATACATTAGGCTGAATCCACTCTAAACCGCCCGGTAACGTCTGACCGGTGGGGGGGCAAATATTCGGATACCAAAAGTAATATCCGGATACCGCCATAGCGAACGAATATTCGGATATTTGGATATTCGGGTCCAGCCCTACTCTAAACATATTTATGCACTTTTTCCTGATGTCTGAAGTACAGCACCCTCCATACTTATTTTCTCCCCTGGTTAAGATGTGTTCTTTAGCTTCTAATAAATTCATTTTTTTCCTAAGTAATATAGGACCACAGTGACAAAAAGAGGAAAATCCAACCATTAATTAAAGTGCATTTATTCAGTGGGGGGAAAAAAATCACACACTAAGAAATAATTCTTTTACATCAAATCATGTGTGCCACAATTATTAGCACCCCTGATGTTTGTACAACCCCCTTCTGCCAACAAAACAGCACCTAATCTTCTCCTATAATATATTTTTCTACAATTTTCAGTGAGAGTATACGTCTGCAATAAAAATTGAATTTATTTGAAGGCTTTTCAACACATCTTAACCATCGGTGCCAATAATTATGGAGCGCGCTGTACATTCTAAACCAAAAGATGTGGCACAAACTTTAAATCTGTGAGGCTGATATTCAAAGCAGCAGAATCAGATAATTGTGGAAGCTGCAGCATTCTGTCCTCTCTTCCTATTCACTCCCACTGTAGCCTGCTCCAAACATCACAGCCACTTGAAAAAATCTTCCCACTGTCTACGGACTGCTCACAGAGCGTTCTCTATTTTTGAACTAGTTGCTGAATGCAGCTATTCACACCTTCAAAGCACTCCACAGATAATAGGAGTGAGATGCCTTTGCCTCAGTCTTTTTTTGCCTGCCTGTCAAAGCGGAGGCAAACTGCTCTGTGAACAGGAAGTGCACGTTGTAGCGTATGTGAGCGTCTGCAGCGTCTGGATCAAGCCTGGTGTCGCTATCCGCTCAGCATCAAACCGCTATCAGTTCATTATGTATCTTTCAATCCTCATTATTGTTTTTGCATAAAGAGATATTTGAATGTAAAACAGAAACACTGCCTCAGTACACGCAGGCTTGATCATAATTAGAAAGCACTCAACAGTAAAATAATAGTTCCCTGACACAATGTGGATGGATGATACGGCCTCGTACGCAAATGCACAAACACAAGAATAATGGGAACTGTGTGTGAGTGTGTGTGTGTGTGTGTGTGTGTGCGTGGCCCCTTGTGACACATCATTTTAAGAGCACTCCATGGTTCCATGCTTGTTTTAATTGGAATATGCTCCTCATCAGTTTGCCTGCTTTAAATGGAGACACATGACGGTCCAGCTCCAGCCTCCAGCCGCGCTCCGTCCTTCCTCACACACTTGAACATACAAACTGCTGTCATCACGCTCATTCCCGTCCAGCTAATCCGAAAGTTTTCTGTGCTTACTCTCGATCACTTTCTACAGTCTTACGTTTTAACTCAAATTACCGGCTGAGATGAGGGAAGCTCCAACATGCTACAGAGCCGTTCCTCTCTGCTCACTACCTGCAGTAAAAAGAGCAGATTTCTGAAGGCGTTTTATTTTGAAAACGTCACAATATTCCCTGGACGATCTGACGCCGTGTGAGTGATGGGCAATTACTAACAAGAGAGCAACAGAGCTCAAACTGTCCTAATACGGCGCATCAATAATGAACAGCACCGCAGTAAGGCAGGGGGTTTAAATATAGCTTCCAGCACACGTTTCTGCTGCGTACGCACTCAGCAGTTTAACACAGCTGTACAGTCCACAGACGGCTTAGTTTGGAACAGTGATTGCTGTGCCACCTATTGTTCAACCTGCTAATCTTTATTCACTTATTTTCTTTATGTCCAGACTCACACTTTTAGGAGCACTGAGGTTCATTTGAAGTCAGATGTTTGTGTGGTTCTGCTGCGATTTCTACACAGCAGAACACAACGGTTTTCCTGTTTAAACCCTTCTGTTGTCCTCATTTATGGCACTAAAAGATATCGCTTCCTTGTCTGAAAAAATCCACAAATTCAGCAAAAAAAAATTCCCCAAATTTCTGAAACTTTGCAAAACCTTCAGGAAGAAAATTCCAAAAATTCCTTCAAAGTTTTATTTTTTAAAAAAACCCCAAGTTTGGTAAGAAAATTTTTGTAAATATTTTCAAAAAATGAGTAAAAATCTTCCAAAAATCCTAAAAAATATCTAAAGTGATTTCATATATATCAGTAAAACTTTTAATATTTTCTTTAAGAACATTCACATAAAAAATCAACCAAAATCCAGTGAAATTCACTGGATTTTGGTTGATTTTTATGTCAATGTTCTTAAGAAATATTTTTTTAGCATTTCTTTTTTCCACCAAAAATGTTCAAAGATTTCCCTAAAACTTTGAAAATGTGGACAACAGAAGTTTAACTGTGAAAATATATTTTTTTCTTCACATTTTTAAACTTTAAAACGGGTCAGTTTGACCTGCAGGACGACACCAGGGTTAAATCTAATACGAGGAATGGCTCCTTTATAGTCCAAAACAGAACTAAATTAGTGAAAAATATTGCTTCTGTATACATTTTTGTAAGCAGAGTTCCATTTAATTAAAAATAAATAACTGAAATGCATAAAAACGCCATTGAGAAACTCTAACAATGCTTCACTCGTGTCCATCTTCTGTGTTTGACTGACAGGCTGAGGTCTGATGGAGGCAGGACACACACAAAACACAAACTGCGTCCTGGAACAAGCTAATTGTGTATTAGAAGCAGGCAGACTATGAGCACTGTGTCACATCTAAACCGGCTGCTGCTGCTGATGCCGTTTCATGTGCTGCATCTGACCATCCTTTATGTCCAACCTTCAAACCGAGGCACCAGCAGCGCGCTCTTCTTTGCTGGATGCTTGTTTGATCGCTTATTCACCAAGCTAAGAAGTAGGACGAGACAAGGCTTTATTTGTAAGAGAGAGACATTCATTAAACATCTAATGAAAGTTGTTTTTGTTCAGATCCGTGCGGAATGAGAGGCTGCTGTTAGTATGAGTGAGTATCTGCCAATAATAGAACAGTGGAATTAAGTGGCACTGAAAAATGCACGACTTTTCACGATTACAAAGTGCGGCAGAGAACACCTTCCCCACTGACGGATCCACGGAGGATTCACCTGTTTTTGTCTAAATTTATCTGCATGCTGGAAACTGGGGGGAGGTTTTTATGCTTAGGCTCAATCCTGCCAGAAATACAGTAAAGCTGCCACAGCAGCTGTGACATACTGAGACCACATTTTTATTTATAATTTATCTTTTTTTTCTAAATTGGAAAATATATTCAAACATTCAACAGGCCCCATCTGGCTGCTCTGCTGTTACCGGCTATGACACGAAGATTCTTCCTCCTCTGTAACAGCAAAAATAATGGTGTTTAGTCATCATTTAAATAATAAATGCACTGTGTTTACAAGATAGTACCAATTAAATCCACCAGAAAAACCAAAGCACAGAGTGTAGCTGACAGAAGTTTCGGTTTGTATTAAATAAAAGCTGGACTTTGAGTCCGGTGAGACTAAAACAAGCATGAAAATCCAAAACTGTGTCCTACAAGAACCTCAATGAAGCTGCTGCACTGCAAAAACTCCAAGTCTTACCAAGTGTATTTGTCCTATTTTTAGTCTAAATGTCTCATCCCACTTCATTTAAGATAAATTCTCTTAACAGGTGACATTTCAGCAGATGGAGGGACCTGTTTTAAGGCAACGCATCTTAAATATCTTGTTAAGTCAAACAATCTTAAAAGAATCTTCTTTTAACCCTCATGTCATCCTGCGGGTCAAATTAACCCGTTTAAAGTTTAAAAAGGTAAAAATAATTATAGATTTTTCCAGAGAAAATGTCCACATTTTCAAAAATTTTTTGGAAAATCTTTTGTACATTTTTTAGTGCAAAACAGAAATGTTAAAAAAATGTTTCTTTAAGAACATTTGCATGAAAATCAACCAAAATCCAGTGAAATTACGAGAAGATATTAAAAGTTTTACTGATATTTATGGAATCACTTTAGATATTTTTTGGATTTTTTGGAAGATTTTTACTCTTTTTGATTTTTTGAATTTTTGATTTTTATTTCTTGTCAAATTTGGGGATTTATTTTTTTAAAAAATAAAATTTTTAAGGAAAACTTTAAAGGATTTTTCTTCCTGAAGATTTTGCAAATTTTTATAAATTTGGGGAATTTTTCTGCTGAATTTCTGGATTTTTTCGGACAAGGCAACAATATTTTTTGGTGCCATAAATGAGGACAACAGGAGGGTTAAGACACCTAAGCTTGACAATCCTGGTAAAATAAAGCTTGAAATAAGTTTTCCTAGCCAATTTGAAGATCTCAATATTCTAAATATCACATCTTATTTCAAGAACTCTTACCAAGCCATTTTTCACTTGTTCTGTTGACATATTTTTTCCCTTATTTCACGTTAAAAGTTCCTTCAAATAAGTTTTTTTTCTTGTTTTGAGAGGAGCATTTTTTCCAGTGTGCAGTAGTTTATTGCTTTCATAACTCATACAACTCAAACATAGAAAAAAAAGCCACTACTCAGATGGATTTGCTGCCTTACTTGACAATGCTGCGAGCGCCATCGGGGTCCACGGCGCTGACTGAGCCCACGGCCACGCCCACCCCAGCGTCCTCCTTCACCTCCATCAGGTAGCTGGCTTTGTCGAACAGCGGCGGCTCGTCCACGTCCTCCACGGCGATCCGGACCGTGGCCATGTCTTTGGAGCCTGAGGACATGAAGCGAGGGTCCACCTGGGTGTTCTGGACCTGGATCTCTACTGTGTACGACGGCTTCTTCTCAAAATCCAAAGGCTGCAGAGACAAAGAGGAAAATGCAGCTTTAACAACGCCAAGCGGAGAGGTTAGTGCAGCTTTCGATATTGGTGATGCATATTAACCCTGCTGTTTATGGGCAACAAAAAATATTGTTTCCTTGTCTGAAAAAAAATCAAAAATTCAGCAAAAAAAATCCCCAAATTTCTCAAAATTTTGAAAAACTTCAGGAAAAAAATCCAATAATTCCTTACAAGTTTCCCTTAAAAGTTTTATTTAAAAAAAATCCCACAAATTTGGCAAGAAAATTCTTGTAAATGTTTTCAAAAAAGATTAAAAATCTTGTAAAAAAATCCTAAAACTCTTAAAAAGTGATTCCATATATATCAGTAAAACTTCTAATATTGTTTTTAAGAACATTCACAAAAAAAAAAAAAAAAAAAATCCAGTGAAATTCGCTGCATTTTGGTCTTAAAGAATCACTTTTTTAACATTTCTTTTTTTAACCAAAAAATGTTCAAAAATTTCCCCAAAATGTTGAAAATGTGGTCAACAGAAGTTTCACTGTGAAAATATATTTTTACCTCACATTTTCAAACTTTAAAACGACACCGGGGTGAAGACTGTGACGCCTTCTGCAGAGAACAATTACTGATCCACACGTTTTTTTTCTTAGTATGATGGTAAAAAACTTCTAACTATGAAGCTGAAAAGCCTGAAGCTCCGACTGAATTGCTGCTGCACTCTTTTAACTTAGTGATGCAGGATCCAGGCGATCACAAACACACATCGGATTTCTAGAGCGCACACAGTCAAAGAAACGCAAAGTCAAGCAGAACACAACACTTACTCATAATCCTGCAAGCTATTCAGTTACTTTATATTTCATTTTACAGTTGAGAAATTGAGCATCAAAGGCAGGATTTATGGGATGTGAGGACACATCTCTTCTACTGTATCGCTGCTGCTGTCTGGATGATAAAAGAACGAGAACAACCTGCACCAAAGTCGAACATTAATAAAAATGTGATACAAAGCAGCTGACAGATCCAATCTGGTGACAAATTATAATAGCTTTGAGAAAGCGCAAATAATTCTGATGAAATCTGTTCCCTGACACCATCTCTGACAGTGCAGCGTGGTTGTTGTTTCAGACAAGAACAAAGCTGGAGATGAACTTGACCGGCTCCTCATGTGCCGCTTCTTTTCCTTGAAGGAATCCTGGATATTACCATCATCTTGCATCCTGCTGACAGAATATCACTACGTCTTTGTTGAAGCTAGCAGACTTTCTCGGGTTTGTGTCAGCACGAGGAACAAAAGCATTTCTAAATATCAGTTGTGATTGTACATGAGCAAACACACGGTCTGTGAGAACACTGAATTACTTCTACACTGGGTAGCATGAAAAGCTCCAGTCCTGCTGCAAAGGCTCGGACAGGGGGCTGTGAAGGTAAAGATGAATAAGTTTAATTTGGTTTCTTTCATCTGTCAAGCATGCCTGGGCTTTGCATATTTAACAGCATGTGTAAAACAGACTACGTGGGCAGGATCCTTATGAGTCCAAAGTGTGGGATCTGCTGAATCACTGCTTCAGAATTCATTTGATTTAACCAATGCGGTGGGAAAGCATCAAGATAATTAAAAGTCGGCCTCATTTGACAATGGGCAACAGCAAAGCTATGGATTTCACATTATTTACAAGAGATGCAGTTTGACTTTGAGCGAATGACACCTGTTTGTTTCCACATTAACAAACCCTAATAAGGAGCTGTTTTTCACTGTGAGTCCCATTAGTGCACTTTTATAGATCCGGTTTTCAGGTCGGTGCTGCAGAGGTGATTACTGCTCTGAGCTCACAGTTTGATCTTCCTCCCCTCACCTTGCTGACGGTGATGACTCCCTCCTGAGTGTCTTTGTCGGTGGAGATGTCGAACATGTCCATGCCGTCTCCGCTGACGATGGTGAAGTACATCTCCGCGTTCCTCCCGATGTCCCGGTCGGTGGCTTGAATCCTCCCAACTGGAGAGCCAGACTTGGACGACTCAGGAACTCTGAACTGGTATATACCTGAAAACAACACAGAGGGTCAGCTGCAAAACTAAGGCCAACATACACCCCCTGTCAAAAGTTTTGAGACGGGTTCTCATTCAAATGAATGAGAACCCGTCTCAAAACTTTTGACATAATTACCATACATCTGTATAGCATACAGATAAAATTATAACAGCAGTTTTTTATGTCCTTCCCATTAAAGGGGAGGTTTTTTGTTTTTCTCTCTGTCGTTCAGTGCTTTCTTGAAGGGAATCCAGAGGAAACTTTGGATTGTTTGGGTTTCTCTGTTTAACATTTCTAAGCTCCTCACTTTATAAATTGACACTATATGAATAAAATAAAGTCATCAGTGAAGCATCACGGCTGCAAACAAGTTAAACAACTCTGCATTATTGCTGTAACTCTGTAGGCTTTTCCTCACATATACATATTGTAAATTTCCCTGCTGTGGGATTAATAAAGGTTTAATCTATCTATCTATAGAACTGCATTCAAACAAAACACAAACAAAGTCACAAAAAACTACAAAAAGAGGATTCTTAAAGCATTGCAGTCATTTAAAAAGATGCTTACTGATACATTTCTTTGGCTGATAATTCCTCTGGACCTGATTGTTTTGATCAATAAGGAGCAGATCGTATTATTAATAAAGCATACTGGCTAATCATATAGTTTGAACCTGTCATGACACTTTGATTGAACTGATAAGCTTCATCTGTAGGGTGAGCCGAGCACAGCCCTATCTACACCATCTAAATGGAAAATCCATTGAACCATGTCAGATGCAATAATGTGCATCTCCAACAAGCAGCTTAGCAGCAGCTGTTAGCTTTAACTTTACACCTGCTGGAGTGACGCAGAGGTTTACTACAAGCTGTGTCTGACAGTCGCTTCAACCACAACACACCTAGCCTCACTACCAGGTGTGTCTAAGTAAACTCTGACACTCCTAACGTGAAGAACACCTTGCAGAGAAAAAGAGAACGCCCCGTTACATCCCTCTGCAGCCTGCTAGCTTTGAAGTGGCAGCAGAAGAGTCTTTGGGAGGTGCATGGACTTCACTGCCTTAATTATCCACACCTAAAGACGCGTGGATAAAAGTCATGCTCAGGGAGACTCGCTTGGTCACCACTCTTTGTGCCACGGCTGCTTATTGTTTTGCACTTTACTCTATACTGTGGCTTATTTACTGAAATAAAAATGTTATTTGCACAAACGCTGGTGTTGGGATCCACTTTTCTTAGAGCTGGGTCATAACACATCACAAAAACTCAAACTAAGACATCAGGAAAGTTTCTCTCCTTGGAAAGAAAATGACAGTATAAATGCTGAATGGAGAAACAACATCGTTCTGTTGTCTCAGAGCTTCATAAAGAAGGTTAGACAGGTAGCTAGGAAGAACAAAAGAAGCATTCTCTGTCCAAAAAAAGAAGAAGAAGTGTAAATGCTGATGGAAGCTGAAACAATGTCTCTCTGCCAGACTGCTGACGATCATTAAAAAAAGCATTTCAATGTATTTTTTTGGAGCGTGATGCATCCTTTTGTTCTCTGGAATAAGTGCTAACACTGTGTTTTGCCATCAGTTTGTTGCTGAGAAGTGATGTCTGTTGCTAAGATTTTCTTTTTTCCTCTTTCTGTGGAAAAAACAGCAGCTCGTTTGGGGAACTAAACGCAGTCCAAGCACACAAACACTCCTAAATGAATGCAAACGAGACGTCACTCTGCTATAGGAACCCGAGGCAGTTCCATATCAGGACACCTCCTTAGCCCAGGATGTGTGTTTATGAGCTCCATCTCGTGATGTAGCGGTGTGTGCAAACCACTTGAGAGTAATTATATGCTGCTGAGCCACAGCAGGCGTCTTACACCGTGGCAGCTAGTCAGTACCCAGCCTGCCATTGTTTTGGTGGTTTTGTGTGTGTGTGTGTGTGTGTGTGTGTGTGTGTGTGTGTGCAGCTGTAGAGACACTCTATAAAGGATGTGTTTATGTGTACACACAGTTTACACATATTGTCAGGAGAGAGGAAAAGATATTTTCTAACATCCACTTATTCAATGAAAGATCACTTGGTGGCCTTCGTAGCGTGTGTGTGCACACACAGATGGGTGACAATCTAAAAAGAAAACAGCTGAATAAATCAGGGAGACACAGCAAATGTAGACACCTCCACACAGGCGCAGTGCATCGCAATAAACGTCCAATAATCCTGAGTTTGTATCAATATGGTCAGAAGAAAGCGACTCTGAGGGTTCATTGTTGGGGCACAGATGGCAGGAGCTTCAGCCACAAAGACAGCTGCTGTTTCAAATGGAACAGTGACCGAAGCAACATTTTTATTTAACTCTAAAGGAAATAAACAAGAAATAGTCTAAAACTGTGATGAACAACATATTTGTTGACCGAGATGCTTGTGCATCAGTGCGACACTCAAGAAAAACAGAAGAGGAAGCCATCCTTAGGTCCATGTTTATGCAGAACATAATCAGACTGTCAACAAGAACGGTCCATCAATTACACAGAGACGGATCAGACAGTTGGGCTGCAGTGCATAAAGCAGTCATTAGAAAGATGAATGCACCAATGAGAGCTCAGTGGTGCAAAAACAATAGGCTGTGGTCCACGGAGATGTGGGAAAAAGTGATGCGGCTTGATCTTTCGTCACCATCTTCCTGACAGCTGGGTGATTGTATGTGAGGCAAGAAGTACAACCCTGATCCATTGACCCCCACAGAGAGGAGACAAGGTGCCTCTGTCTTTAAATAAATAGAATTTATCAATCAGGAAACCTGTTTCATGCACTGATTTCAGGAGCTTCAGATTATGGTGTACATATATGTATGTATACCTATGTCTATATATGAAAGCAAGAAATGGGGAAAAGTACAAAGACTACATGGAACTAGATCAGCCCACCACCTTTAAAGGTTAATACAGGATCCTAAAGGTCCCATGATCTGTTTCCTATTGATGTCTGGATCAAAGAAAAATGACTTCCCTTTGGTCCGCTGTGGGTGGCGCTGGAAGCCCTGTAAACACATGTAGCTATGATATGTGGTAGTAATTTAATCTTAATAATTAACCTCAGCCTTCATCTGCTGGGGCTGATGTGTGAAAGGCCAAACAAAGGAAAACATGCAGTTGGAAACAAACAGATGAGCGATTCTGAGCGACATGTCTGTCCTAGATGGAGAAACTTCTGTCAGAAAAGGCTTTCGGTTGTAACGGGGGATAAACTGGAAAGTGATGCAAACTACAGAATGGGTTGGCAACCTGTACTGGTGAAGAGGAACACACAACAAAGCCTTTCCTGCATTAAAAAGTGTCTTCTGTGCATGGATACAGCGTGCTAGTGTAACAGGGTCGATTATATGTTAATATATGTGTGTGTATATGGAATACAGTATATTGTACTTTAGTTATTGTGATAATTACACAAAATCTGTGTCTGTGGATTTGTTTTTGTTTCAGTTAATGCCTGACCAGTTGAGGCTCCCTGTCAGTAAGTGGAACTTTGGTTCGGTTTGTATTACTACAGCCACATTCTATGTAACACTGCCCTCTATAAGTGGCGTTTTCACGCCGATTTTCTCCCCTTTTGTCATGAATCTCTGTGGGAGAGGTAAGCGGTTTTGCTGTCCGGTGAAATTCCTGTTCTAGCAAGCTAAAACTTGTCACAAGAAGCTTACTTTGTTATCATTTGATCTGTGTAGGGGCATGTGTTGTGGCGATCACTGACAGGAGGATTTTCTGTTAATATTTTCATGTCAGGAGCCGGAAAATAAATGGAGACTGCCTCCAAAAAGATGCACGCCTGAGTCTTTCATAACACAACGCAGAGACAGAAACAAACCGGTCACACTAGCACCACCATCCAGGCTCACTAACAAACACACTGCGGTGCTTCATCAGTCACATACATTTCTGACGTTTGTTCATTACAGGCAGTTATTGACAGAAAAATAAACATCCGTGGTCCTGACTGAATACACCTCTTGAAGTTCACATTAAAAGGTTCTCCTTGGAGATCTCTCATAAACAAACAAGTTCTATTTACATCCGCTGTTATTTCAGGGCATTGTGTTTATTCTTGATGTTGGATGTGTGTTGTTGTGTGCTGTATGCATAATGTGATAATGATCGATTTCAACCAATCACAGAAATATTCCACTATTTCTGCTGCTGTACATAGAAGCATACTGAAACAGCGTGGCCACAAAGAGCAAATGTGCCTTTTATTCAAATACTTTCGGCAGCGTGTTTATGTGCCCATCTCTTAGTAAAATACAGACACAAACAAGTGGGAGCCTGGTGAAAGCCTGCAGAGCCCAGAGGTAAAGAGAGGAGAAGCAGATTTCATCTCCACTCAGTTTTCTTTCTGGCTGGGTGGAGATTGTGCTGCCTCTTGGCTCTGACACCGACAGCACTGATTGGAGTCCTGGTGTGAAGTGAAATGAATTGACATGCACGGACCGAGGTGTGTGTGCGGCTGTGTGTGTGTGTTCAACCCGTTCCTGACCTTTTGTGTTAGCAGACAGGAAGCATACAGTGTGTGGCCCTCATGTGTGTGTCTACATGTGCGCCTGTTAAGCACAGACAATGAAAACGCCACATGCAGTCTGTTGAGCAGATCCTGGGGTGATCTGGTTTGCACCCCACGCCGGTGACGGAAACAGCGGCTGAACGGGTGCTACTGCTAATGGGTGGAGGGGAGGAGACGGAAGCTGCCACTCTGATAGTGACTGTGATTGAACGAGGCAGAGACAGAGGGCGAGAGGGAAAAACAATCAGAAGATGAAGAGATGGATTCAGAAAGCTAGAGTGCCAGAGAGCGAAGGGGAGGGAGCTCTGACTTTACGGCAATTCACGAGGATTAGTGGGAAGGCTGACTGATGTGATCGAGGCCAGCGGTGCAGCACTTCACTTACTGCTTTTACACCGCTGCAGCCGGAGAAAACGCTGCACAGAAAACTACGATGCACGCTGGGATTGATGGATGAAAAGCTGAGATGTTTACAGCAGCTGTTCATAAAGATTATCACTGAATTACACTTACCTGCTCCACGCTAAAACTGTGCAACTAAACAAATGATAACAGAGCTATCTGACGCCAGCTGAACTTTTGTCAAACATCAAATCATAACAGATGATGGAGAAACATTAAACATGAAGATGGGGGAATAATTCATCAGACTGCAGCATTTTTACAGACAGTGTGCTGGATTTACAGTTTCATCAAAATTATACTGAGTTTCAAAAAGCTACTTGGCCAATTACATGTTTTATACACAACAATGCGCTCTTTACGGACACTGATGTGAAATTTCTGGACGCATTATATTTTTTTCCCCAATATATGCAAAATTCATTTTCTTTTTAAAATTCCAGAGCCGTGTTTGCAGGCCAGTTTTTACCAGATTGAAGCGCGTATGGCCTTGAAACTGCACAGATTCTCACAGAATTATTATGAAGTAAGAGATCAAATACTGGTTAATTATTTAAGGTGTGCTTCTGGCAGGTGGTATTTAAAACGTTGACAAACAAACAAACAAAAAACGTCCAACATGTGTAGCTTTTGATTGGCTGTATTAAAGACAATTCCCCCCAAAAAGCATCCAGTCTGGAGCAGGTCTGTCCTCATATGCAAATGGATGAAGATACAGTGTTTCTAAGTAGCTTTATGAACTACTAAAGTTACTCTATAATTTAGAGTTTGACCCCCTTCTGTAAAAGAGGCTGTCGTTAGATAAAAAGTCTCCCGGCGGCTCTGATACTCGGGGTTTTCTCCACCATATATGCAAGTCCTTTAAACTTCAATCCAACTGGCAAATGCTATAAAACATTCAGTCAAATCACACAATCTTCTTCAGCACATCTTCTGCTTTAAACTCACCACCATCAAAGAACGCATACGGCAAAAGCAACATGAACACCACGGCGACTGGATCAGGACCGACTACACCGACTGAAAACTGAACCTCTGCTGTGAACACAAACGTATGTACACAAAGACTGACTCACTGCTTCTCATCTCGTTTCAGTGACGCCTCACCATGCACATAATATGCATACTTTGGGTTTCTTCTGATGCATCTGTCTCTAGAAATCTTAGAACAACGGAGGTGAACAGAATTCTCTTTGTCCTACTCCTGGTCTCATCTGAAGCCCTTCATCTCTTTTCAGTCTCTTAACCCTCCTGTTGTCCTCTTTTACTGGCACCAAAAATATTGTTTCCTCGTCTGAAAAAAATCCGAAAATTCAACAATTTTTTTTCCCGCCAAATTTCAGAAAATTTGCAAAACCTTCAGGAAGAAAATTCCAATAATTCCTTGAAAGTTTTATTTAAAAAAAAATTGGCAAGAAAATGCCTGTAAATATTTTCAAAAAATGAGTAAAAATCCCCCCCAAAAAATCCATATATATCAGTAAAACTTCCAATATTTTCTTAAGAACATTCACATAAAAATCAAACAAAATCCAGGCTGATTTTGGTTGATTTTTATGTGAATGTTCTTAAAAGACATTTTTAATATTTCTTTTTTTCACCAAAAAATGTTCAAAAATTTCCCAAAAATGCTGAAAATGAGGACATCAGAGGTTTCACTGTGAAACTATTTTTTTTCCCACATTTTCAAACTTTAAAACGGGTCAATTTGACCCACAGGACGACATGAGGGCTAAATCTTTTGCCTTGAAGAACCCATCAGGTGAAGACTGGAAAATGAACACATTGTAATTTAATTTGGTGACAAACAGCAAAACAATCTTCTGCTGGTGTTCTAACCTTCCCAAAGTTGGCTGTGTGGCCCTCAGGATCGGACAACATGTGAACATATATTATGTAAGCAGAATACCAACTGAGATCATGAACCTAATAAAACCAAAAACACCAATGTTGGGTAAAAATGCAGCAGCTTCAGGATCCACAATCGAGTTTCCACACAACAAACGTCTGAGCCCCGGAGGGTGTAGGGCCCAGGGGGTGGTTGCCTGAGTAGCTCTGATCCAGTTTTGGCTCACAGCACTGAAAAATTATATTTAAAAAAGAATTCAGCACCAGCATGTTTTTTTTTCCTGCCAGAGATGTGATTTTTGTTGCTCTGGATGCTCTGAAGAACATGCTGTCATTTTTTATACTCACTATTTCAGCTGAAACTGTTTCCACTGAAACTTGGAGCTGTGAAGTCTTGATTATTACTGAATAACCAAATAAAACCAAAAGCATCTGCATGGGAAAATGATTCTTTACAGGCTGTTTGGAGGAAACAAAGTAAACCGGTGCAGTAGAACATTAAACGTGGCATTTCTGATTCTGTTAACATTATGTTCTGCTGAGATCATTACAGTCTGCACAGCATTATGTCTGAATTATTGGATCAGCTGCAGCTCATCTTACAAGCTCCCGTTGTAACATTTAGCTCAGGTTCAATAATTAACCCCTCATTTATAGATTAAGTTCCAATCATGGACATTAGATGGCAAAATTGGACAGTCTAATCTGCTCTCACACGGAACACCAGCTCTAATTAACGGACTATTCTGGATCCATAAATGCATTTATTTATGTATTAGTGCTGACCACGGTGGGCCTGTTGCTATGGGAATCAGTGCCAGAATTAGTATTCACATTATTTGTTTATTCCCTCCCTGACGCTCCTGCTACACTCCGTGTCATTTTCTTCATTTATCTGAAAAGGAATGCTCACACCGGCTTCTCTTTACCGGCCACGAGGAGCCGTTGAAAGTGCGTGCGTAATGAACAAGTATCATCGGGGTTATCTCTGCTCGCACAGCCGCGCTGCAAACGAGGCGTGTGTGCAGTTTGATGAAAGCGGCTCAGCAAATACACATCGAGCTGCATTACAGGAAATGTAGGAATCAGTGTTTCTGCAGCAGCATCCCAGTCAGTCAGCGTGCTGCCTTCAGGGGCTCAATGGGTGCTGAACTATCCGACTTTTTGCTCTGCTACACTGCTGCGCGCACAACAGCAACTTGGAACCACCATCACCTCGGACAATGCCGAGGCACAGGACCGACTGCAGTGGAGAAAGTTTGCGGCCCAATGTTCTACGCAGAACAGGCGGACCTAAGTGCTAAATAAGTAAACTACTGGATTATTTTTGATGCAATAAAACTTTTGCTGCTTCCACCAGAGCAGGACAGAAAAAAAACACACCACCACCGTTCAAGTCTTCAAACCTGTCACAATTTCACAAGTTCACTTCTGAGGTCAGCGATTTTAATTAGCCCTAAATAAAGACAGAAATTTCATAATTAAAGCCTCTCAAATGTGACAACCTGCTACTCTCGTCTAAACAGGGACTGCTGGTTGGTAATTTAAGCATGACTGTGACGGGCCCTTCTGCTAATTTCCCGACATTTTACAGAATGAATGATGCTAATTATCCTGAACAGTAATCTACAGATTAAACAATAAACACTTGTTAGCTGCTGCCTTAAGCCACGGCAGTCCAAACTGTAATTTGAGGCCAGATTTGGAGAAGGTTTTTATAAACAGACAGTGCTGCTGTTGAATCCACAGAGGTCTTGAGAGAGTTCTTGGTACAAAGCCTGCATGTTTACAATGAGACTGTTCCAGTGATTAAGGATTAATTAAGTTTAATTAATTAAGAAGCTTTCGGGAAGAATTAATGTTAGTTGGAGTAATTCCCTGGAACGGCGCACACAGCTGGCAAAAACCATTTTCCAGAGAAGCAGTGTTTCAGGGCTGGGCTTTGGATGGTCTGACATGCTGGGAGTGAACGGTGCTCCTGCTGTGATGGACAGGATGACTTATAGGGTCAGCGGGAAACTTCATTAAGTGTGTTGCTACGCTTGTAGTGCAGCGATTGTTGGCCTCTGGTATGTCAGCTGAACGCATTATTTACAGGTCCACAACAACGCAGTGAGCAGGAGCTGAGAGCACGGAGCGTCTTCAGCGAGCGTTTATGGTCTGTTCTGTGATTGGCATATTACGGTCCATCATTTAAACTGGCTTAATGTGGTTTTCCCAGCTCATTCTGGAGAACATAACGGCCTGGCTGTGCATCGCTATCATTGTGCTACAGGCGAAAAAACCCTCTGCTTTGATTGTGTTTTAAATGCAACGCCTCATTGACTCCTGAGGGTAAATTTGATTTGCGGATATAAACTCTGCGGCATTTCTCCAGCTTCTGTTTACACCTTCTGTCCATTTCTACTGCAGACCAAGTAAGAGCTGTTCAACTTAACCCTCCTGTTGTCCTCATTTACGGGCACCAAAAAATATTGATTACTTGTCTGAAAAAAATCCAAAAAATCAGCAAAAAATTCCCTAAATGTCTGAAAATTTGCAAAACCTTCAAGAAGAAAATTCCAATAATTCCTTAAAAGTTTCCCTTAAAAGTTTTATTTAAAAAATACCCCAAAATTGAAAAGGAAATTCTTGTAAATATTTTCAAAAAATGAGTAAAAATCTTACAAAAAATCCTAAAAACATCTAAAATGATTCCATAAATATCAGTAAAACTTCCAATATTTTCTTTAAGAACATTCACATGAAAATCAAACAAAATCCAGAGAAATTTGGTTGATTTTTCTGTGAATGTTCTTACGAAACATTTTTAACCTTTCTTTTTTCCACCAAAAATAAATATGTCCAAAGATTTCCCAAAAACGCTGAAAATGTGGACATCAGAAGATTCACTGTGAATTTTATTTTTCTACATTTTCAAACTTTAAAACGGGTCAAACTGAGCTGCAGGACAACATGAGGGTTAAACGCCTTCACTGTCACCAGCAGCTCTTTTCAACATCTTCATCTTGGACCATCTCTGTGTTTGTCTCAGGTTTCCATCCCTTTGTAATCCCTCTCCCTCTGGTCTGTCCTAAACCCAGCCGTCTCCACTCAGTTTTGCTGCTGGATTCTTCATCTGCCAGCTCTATTCTTTCTCTTTTGCCACTTTGCAGTTTGCTGTGTTCCTCCTGGAAGAACGGGGATCAAATGCTGCCTGCATCTGTCCAGTGGTTCTGCGTTTTGAATGACGATGCTGTGCAGGCATGTGAGGGTGGCGGTCAGCCTGTCTGTCCCTGCTGCAGCCGTTGTGAACATAACGGAGGAGCTTGTTGTCTGAAAGCACCTGAACCCAAAGCCACACCAAATGCTTCCCCTAATCACTGGGGCTGAACCAGAATATCCTGAATATCCTGAATATCCGAATATTCGTTCGCTACGGCGGTATCCGGATATTAATTTTGGTATCCGTATATTCGCCCCCGTCTCCGCCACAAGCCCCCCCGGCGGACGTTATGGGGCGGAAAGAATATTCGGATATTCGTCTTTAATAGGACCCGAATATTCAGAGGCCAGAAACCACTTTTCAAAAACAGCCCTACTGATCACACAACTTTACTCAGATGATTATACATCTGAGCAAATTATATTATTTCATACAAACAAGCTGCTATTAGTTTATTTTGTGTTTGAATCAAACAGTGTTTGTCATTTTTAGATGCTGGATTCTCAACATGAAAAGAATGAATAATACATGGAGTCTGTTTCCTCTTGTTCAGTTAATGAAAGCTGTCAATAAAGGTTCAAGAACGCTGTGTGTGAACAGCGACTGAACAACACGCCTCCATCGGTTTGTGCCCTCAGACCATCAGAAGTGAGGCATGTGAGTAGAGCTCATCTGTGAGAGCAGAGTTGGTCTGTGGAGGTGTCGATTCAGCCAAAGAACAAACTGTCCTACACCTGTTTAGTTCTTCTTATTCCTGTGCCATTCTCTGGCTCTCCATAGATCCAGGTTCTTGCTTGCAGCCGTTTGTTCAAACCTCTGCAGAATTCGTATGGAAGGACTTAAATCATGACAGTGACCGTTAATAATCTGCACAAACGAAACAACAGATTTTGATCAGAAATGAATCAGATGTTGGGGTCATTATTGTGAACTTCAGCCTCCCTACAGAGCCCTGCATCGGTCTGCTTCTCTGCTGATGTTCAGGGGACTTTTTAACAACAGTAACGCTGCTGATTCCATTTCAACAACATTTAAAACACTCTGTCATCATCTTAGCAGCGACTGCTCCGCTTACATCAGGGCTGTCCAACAGGAAGTGTTTTTCCAAGATTCCAGAGAAGACATTAACGAGAATTACTTAAAATTGCACCTTTGCAACAGAAATAGTTCTAGCGAGATAAATAGTAAAAGAATGGGTGACTGTCAAATCTGATAAAAATTTAATTGTTAAATCGGGGTTTGTGCTATAATGGCGTTGGGTGTATTGTCTAAGGGAAAAGAAATTTGAGTTTTGTGTGACCAATATACATAATATATGTAGATCTATGTAGATATGATATGTAAATATTACATATCACTGCTGACCTGGGAGTGTCTGTGTATTGTCTGTGTATTGTTGTGATGTGTATTTTTTTGTTTTATGTTGCATTTGTATATGGATTGTATTGTAAATAATGTAACTGCATTGACACATTGTAAAGATGTTGTATGGACCCCTGGAAGAATAGCTTCAGCATTGCCATAGCTAATGGGGATCCAAATAAATCAAATCAAAAACATTAACTGCAGACTGTAAATTAGTAAAACTATATATTTAAAATAATTTCTAGACCGTGTAAGTTGGTAGTAAGTCGGTGACACGTGCACCTTCTTTGATTACAGCCACCATCAGGATTCCCTTCAGAGTGTACACATTGTGCTGCTCCCTAAAAATCACACTTTTTCTCCTTAAAAGGTAAAATATCAAATGTTCTCAGAGGTGTCTGCCATTTGAATGCAACACCTCATTGATTCCTGAGGGTAAATTGGATTTGCAGATATAAACCGTGACATTTCAGTCTCTAACTTCTATTTTCGTGTTCCGTCGATTTCTGTTACAGGTCAAATAAGAGCTGTTCACTTTAAATTACGTTTAACCTCAGGGAGAAACGTCAGCAGACATGACTACCAGCGTTTGATGCTGGCGCTTCACACTGACAAACATAACAGTTTTATGAGCTTTTTGTGCTCTGAACCAGATAATTAATGCATGTGTGTGACTCGGCGTTTCATCATTTGGTGTCTTACTCTGGGTGAAGCGGGGAGGATTGTCGTTGACGTCGGTGAGAGTGATGTTCACCACGGTGGTCCCGGTGAGGCCTCCTCTCTGCCCGGCCATGTCTTTGGCTTCGATCACCACCTGGTAGTGCTCCCTCTGCTCACGGTCCATGTCGCCAGGACCCAGGGCGGTCCGGATCACGCCTGAACAAAAAGGACAAGTTTGTGTTGACGTTCTCCTTTCACTTTGCTTTGTCTTTCCACTTTCTCTCAGGCTGATGTGAAGCTGACTTGTTTCTTCAGTGGGTGTTAGAGAGATGAACCTGCCATCTGTTACACTGGTACGCAGCTTTTTTAATCAATACACAGCTCGTTACGCTTGTTTTGCAGATAAAGTCAGCTGCATCTACAATGGGACTTCTAATCAACAGATAAGGACGCCAAAAACTGTTTTAAATCTTTGAAACTTCAGTCTGGGTTTGCTAATCACTCTACTCACAGGTAAGAAAACAAAGACACTCGTTGTAATAAGACAACAGAAATGGTGAAATTTCTCCAGCGGACTTTGATTTTGTTTGAGAAAAAACTGCAAAATTCGGGTGATTTTCCTCAAAAGGAGCTCTTCTTTTTTTCCCACACTGAAATTTAGTAAATGATACAAGAATGCGATCAAGAGAAATGAAAATCTCATTTATATCAGCCTTATTTTTATCTATTTACGCTCCTACAGCTGAATCAAAGCTGCATCAAGTTACACTAATAACACAATGTTTGCTGCTGCTGCACATCTGGATTTCAACCACATTCAGCTGCTACCTGCATAGTAACTAGTTCCCCTCATACCAAAGCAAGGAATAATAAAAGGATATTGTCTGGGTGTAATACTAGTGAGAAAACTCAACTATAAGCTTCAAAATGTTTGAAAGCCTCTGTGTGAGTCTCTGCGGCTGATAACTCGCTGCATAGCCAGATTTGTAAATCGGTGCTTTTCCGTACAGCATCACCTACAGTTTGACAAAATTGAGGTAAAATAGAGGTAAGCTGTAGGCAAATGAACGTCTACAGGCTACAGCACACTATGTGGAGAATAAAGTTACTCAGCAACCACAAATGCCAACAGCAGGCTCCAGACTCTACAGTGGACCTTTTGATAAAAACTGTGATTTCCTGCAGACCGGTAGTTTTATTGAACCCTCATATCGTCCTGTGGGTCAAACTGACCTATTCTAAAGTTTAAAAGTGTGTGTGTGTGTGTGTGTGTGTGTGTGTGTGTGGGGGGGGGGGGATCACAGTGAAACTTCTAAAGTCCACATTTTCAACATTTTTGGGATTTTTTAAAATTTTTTGTGTAAAAAAAAAAAAAAAGGAAGGCTAAAAAAAAGTTTCTTTAAGAACATTCACAAAAAAACCAACCAAAAGCCAGCAAATTTCACTGGATTTTGGTTGATTTTTATGTGAATGCTTTTTAAAGAAAACATCAGAAGTTTTACTGATATATAAAGTAAATTAGATATTTTAGGGATTTTTTTGGGAAGATTTTTACTCATTTTTTGAAAATATTTACAAGAATTTTCTTTCCAAATTTGGGGATTTGTTTTAAAATTAAACTTTCAAGGAATTATTGGAATTTTCTTCCTGAAGGTTTTTTCAAATTTTCAGAGTTTTGCAGAATTTTTTTTGCTGAGTTTTTGGATTTTTTCAGACAAGGAAACAATATTCTTTGGTGCCCGTAAATGAGGACAACAGAAGGGTTAAACAAATGTAGAGTTTATATGACCCATTTCTGTGTAGAAGGGTTGCACAAACCTCACGTAGTAAACTCATCTAAGACTCATCTATTCTTGCATTTGCAGTGTTTGTGTAGCACTCAGATGCTGCTCACATCCCTGCTACAGTCATTGATTACAGTGGAAGCACAGCGATGCTGCATCCGGTCCCATCCAGTATGACATCTTAAGGAACTACAGCACATATAGAGAACGGCATCAGCTTTCTCGTTTCACATTTGTAAAAAAATAAAATAAAAAAGCAAAAGTGTACTTCTCAAAATGCTAAATTACTCCTTTTGTAATTGCGCCACACATTCCCTTTGTGTCTCAGTGTTTGCGTTTGTCTTCATGTTCCACTTTCAGCATCAGAGATCACGGTCTATCATTACTGTATAATCCACAGCAGCAGTAATCTGACCATGGCCCTGACTCCTCCATTTGTTAGAAACAAACAGATGAGCAGAGAGGGAGATTAATGAACTGATTATCTAAAGGGATGAGAACAGGAGATCAGGGCCGAGCCGGGTTTTTATCGTACGGCAGCAGAAATAACAGTGGAAGATATTACCATTTTCTTTTTACTAGGTGGAGCAGACACATGAAAGTGCAAGGTGATGATGCACTAAGTGTGTATTTACTTTTCCATACTGCTTCTTTCTAGACTTTTATGTAGCAGAAAAACAGGCGTATTGGCTGAAAATGCGATATGAAGCAGCAACAAAGGAGGGCATCCTATTCAAAGTAGCACAGATGATGATTCACGCCGTTCACACAAATTAAACTGTGGTGTTGGTCAGACACTGGAAAATGCACTGTCTCAAAACCTGAGATGGGAAGCAGACACATTTTCAACTTTACAGACAAGGCTTAAAAAAACGCTCTTTAAAGTTAGTGCTGGCTTATGTGACTATGAACCATCCCATGGTTCCTCTGCTGCAAATTCTTCCATGATGTACCCAGAACCTCCCATCTCTAACTCTAACTCTCCATTCATTATTTGGTACTATTAACATCCTGTCCCCTCTCTTCTGCAGTTTTTGCTTTGTCGTCTTCACCACAAAGTGCTAAAACTGACTCTTGCTAAAGTTATTTAGAACCCAAGAAGCCGTTTGGATCAGAGGAATGTCTTTAAAAAACCCTCAAGCAGCCCATTGGCCATCATTTTAGCATCTAGATAAACTTCATTACGACCTGAGAATCCACACAGGCATGTCTGGTCTGTCCATTCTTTCCCTAAATCTCCCTGCAGGTTTCTCAGATCAGATCAGCCACTGGCAGCACCGACCCATCCACAGTTTACTGTGGGTCATACTTTCTCTCTTCGCTTTCATCTCACCCCAACCAGTCGAGGAAGACACCTGCCCTTCCTTTACCTGGCTCTATCAGTGTTTCTTTCCTGTCAAAAGGGATTTTTAACTCCCCACTTTCTCCAAGTGCTGCTCAAGGGGGAACTGTGGGGTTTCTCTGGATAACACTGTCCTGGGATTACTTCTGTTATTATTTTGAGCTATATCAATAAAACTGAAATGAGCTGTTTTTCTGCTTTGTTTCACGAGCAGAGCAAAAACGCTGTAAAGAGTGTGATGTTTTGGATATGTTAATTTACCCAAAGGTGAGATGAACACGTGGATTATGTCAGGTTCCTCTCTGTGCACCCACTACAGGTTCAGCTAGGGCTGGGCGATAAATCAAATTAATTCCATTAATTCGCCTTTTAAAAACCCGACGATTTGAAAATTTGCCAAATGGTAAAATCGAGGCGAGCTTAAATATATAACAACACAGATTCTTCTTCTGTCTTTCATGACTTGTGCACCGGCGTTTGCTTCCGCCTCTCATCTCCTTCCACCAAAACACTCACACCTCCGTCATGGCGGACAGAACAGCAGACGAAGAGTTGGTCGCGAGAAAAGGGCCTCATGTTCCATCGATTATATGGAAGTGGTTCGGCTTTGACAAGACTGACACAGAGCAAACTACAGTCATGTGCAAGGTTTGCAAAAGTACTGTGAAAACGAAGAGTAGCAGCACAACTAACCTCTTTCAGCACCTCGGACAGAGGCATCCTAAAGAATGGGAGGAGTGCGGCATGGCTAGCACTAGCCATAGCAAACAGACCGCAAAGAAACAACAGAAATCCATTAAAATCGTCCAAGATGACTAAAAAAAAAAAAAAAAAAAAAACCCGAGATTTTATTTTTTGGCCATATCGCCCAGCCCTCGGTTCAGGTTTCTGACAGGTTGAGACTGGATTAGAGGAAAACTACGGCATGGACCAAAACATCAGTCCAATCTATTTTAAATTTCCTGCTGGTGCTGCACATTACAGCCACTAAACACTTTCAAGCTGTAACTTTGAAACAAAGCATTGAATTCGTCTTTGCATCCAGCCGCTAACTCTCTGATTCATGAATTCATCTCAACAGGACTGACGCTACTCGTTAAAAAAACTTGCAGGCTACGTCTCAGAATGATCACTATTTTAGTACCGGTGTAAAATCAAGCTGTCGAGTGTTAAAAATGCTTCACCCATGATCTCTGCAGCTACACTTAGACACTTCTACATATAATTATTGGCTGATTTATCATGATTCAGGATTTATTATAACGCAATAAAAATCCGTGCATGGTTGACGCTCTGCTCTCTAAAGAATCCAAACATTTGAACCTTTGGTGCATCGTTATAAGGTGATAAAATACCTGTGTTTGGGTCCACAGAGAAGTACGGGTGTCCCTGGCTGATGCTGTAGACCAGCTTGGCACTGTTCCCGTACATACTGTCATCAGCGTCTGTAGCCGTCACCTGCATGACCGAGGTACCTGTAAGATCCGGATTTACACGGCTATTACTGACAAGCATCGCAAGAAAACCAAGCAGAATTCTGTGGAGATGGATCAGGAGCACACTCCTCCTCTTCCTCCAACGAGAGCCGTCCTTACCGATGTCAGACCTCTCGGGCACGCTGCCGGTGTAAACCTCTTTGCTGAAGTGAGGCTCGTTGTCGTTGATGTCGTGCAGTTTGACGGTGAACTCGGTCTCCGGCTCCAGCTTTTGACCCGTCCGTTTGTTGATCACGGTGGCTCTGAGGATGTAAGACGACTTCTCCTCGCGATCCAGGCGGCGAGTGGCGTGCAGGTTGCCGTTGTTCTCATCGAGGACGAAGATGGTGCCGGCACCTTCACCGGAGAGAATGTACTTGACCAAGCCGTTGCCGTGGTCCTGGTCTGACTGGAGCTGCAGATGGACACACATTCAGCACATCAGTGTCAAACCTGTGATGTTTTATACATCTGACAACTACAGAACAGACCTCAGAGCTTCGACATGTCACATCTGTTACACGACAGAAGACGCAAGACGAGGAAAATGTCTCAGACTTTTAGAAACTGTGATAACTCCACTTCAGGGTAAAGGAAACAGCCCACTCTTTCCACTACAGTACACTGCTTAATTGAAGTTTCACCCTCAGTCTTTAAAGTCACGGCAGGGCTTTTATCAGACAAATAAAGCCAATTTTTCTGTGTTCTCTGTTTCAAAAAACTGAAGGTAATACAAATGCATTCAGGAATGGCTGGACAAAAGATTCTCCAGTCTGCAGCTGCAACACCAACTGCTTGTGTGAACGCTGCAGAGACATTGTGTAAGCTTTTCTATGACAGTATTTAGCTTTAATTTACTCTGAATGCTGTCTTTATGTCGATATATTGTGAGCACCAATGTTAGAAAGAGAAATCTGAGCTTTGAAGAGTAAAAGTGAGAAGTTAATGAGAAAATGTCACAATATTTTAGAACATTTTGGTTTTGCGGCCTCAAAATTCTCACCTTTTTTTTCATCTGCTATAATGTAATCTGATCACCTTTTCCTGACATGTAACCTTTTATATTGCTGCAGATCAGAAGCTGAAACAAGCGTAGTGACAGTCTGGGTGCCCTCTTAGCCGTAGATTCCACCGGGAGCGGGTCTATGGCGTTTTGCTTCATCGTCTGCACGGCTTCATAGCTCACCAGCAGCACTGCAGAAGGGCTTTGTCAGCCCAATTCTGCTTTGGTGATTTGGTCACTGTTCCTTGATTTCTGTGCTTTCGCCACGGGTGAGCAGGCCATGTAATTAAATGTTTTTCTTTGTTGTCAATTTTAATTGCTTGTGCTTCAGCCTGCAGTCTGAGTTAACACATTTAAGTCCATTTCTGAGCGACATGGACCCAGGGCTGCTAAAAACACATTCATCCTCTTCATTTTTTCTGCACGTGTGTTTCACATACAAGCAGGATGAAAACACGTGTATTGTTTTCAGATAACTGCATTCTGACTTGCACTATAATAAAAAGTTCAACATCACTATGTAACTGACTGGAAACGTGACAGAGCTTTGCCACACGGGATGCCGTCCAAAGTGTGACTGTCACACAAAAAGGACGGCCTGAATGTGTAAAAAGCACCGATGTGACAGTTCAAACCCCGGGTCAGACGTGCTGCATATCACATTTTCTCAATTGCAGTCTTTGCAATTTGCTAATTGCATTGTTCCAAACTGTGGTTTGATTTGAAGTCAATGGCTTGAGTGGCTGTGATCAACTTTAGCAGCTTTTCACGGCCAGAACGAGCTGCAGCAGCTCCCAGGAGGAAGCCATGAGTTTGGCTGGAGGTCGATGTGGATGTTCAGGTTCTAAAGATTGGTTGCTTTAATCCTCCTGTTGTGCTCATTTACGGGCACCAAAAAATACACTTTCCTTGTCTGAAAAAACTGTAAAAATTCAGCAAAAAAAATCTCTAAATTTCAGAAAATTTGCCAAATTTCAGGAAGTAAATTCCAATAATTCTTTACAAGTTTCCCTGAAAAATTGTATTTAAAAAAAATCCCCCAAATTTGGCAAGAAAATTCTTGTAAATATTTTCAAAAAATGAGTAAAAATCTTCCAAAAATTTTTTTTTAAAATCCAAAGTGATTAAAAATATATCAGTAAAACTTCTAAGAACATTCACAAAAAATCAACCAAAATCCAGCAAAATTCGCTGGATTTTGGTTGATTTTTTGTGAATGTTCTTACTGTGAAATGTTTTCTTTTCTGTCCACATTTGCAAACTTTAAAACGGGTTAATTCTGACCTGCAGGACCACAGCAGAGTTAAACATTAGCCGTCACAAATTACAGATCCAGTGGAAAGCCATGATGGATTTGCCCATTTTACAGGCATTGTGTGTGTGTGTGTGTGTGTGTGTGTGTGTGTGTGTGTGTGTGTGTGTGCACTGTTTCCATTCAAACATGAAACCCTGCTGCGTTGGGTGTCACGTTCCTTTGCTACCATGAACACACTGGACTTTATTTTGAGTCCATCCTGCTGCTCCAAATACTCACCACAGCACCAAACTGCTCTGTAGCTGAAAACAATTCCCCCAAAATGCACTATTTCCTCCAGTTTGAGTAACAATTACAGACAGTTTTCTGACTCAAAATGGAGCTTTGCAGCTGTTTCAAAGGTTTCAGTCTTCAGTAGGACAGGCTACGGGTGTCAGGCTGCATTAGGACTTTTACTTTTTGCTCTTTGAATAGGATTTGTTGACAGCAGCAAAATAGAATATTAACAGCCTCGTGCTCACATCAGTCGGTGTGAAGAGCAGTGACTAATTAAGTATTTAGTCGTTTAGTTAGGAGAATATGTTGAACCTACGAGAACAAGCAGCTTTATTAATGCCTGAAACCGTACATTTAGGCTGATTTATTCATGAAAAACATGCCTCCTTTACTTATTTACACCAGTACTGTGATAGCGTTCCACTTCCTCAGTTTGCTGTGAGCAAACATTTACAGCATTTCTGCACATTAGATGTCCTGTGAGTTAAGCACAGATGAATCCACACCTCTTTTACAGTGCACAGAGCAAAAAGAAATAAATCTAAACCCTCTCCTTTCTCACGTGGATGGAGGGAGAAGGTGGACATGCCGGTGTGCGATGGCGACAGCTTTATATAAGACAGAAGCAAAGAAGAGCAAAGGCAGAAACACCAAGAGAAGGACCAAGAGTCAGCTCCAGATTGAGAATCAAAACAAGACTCTTCTGAAGGCAGAAAGCGCAGCTGAAAGTGAAGAGAGAGCGGCAGAAAAGCCAGAGTTTGTGCTGTGCCTGAAGGAGTAAACATCTATTGGATGTGCTGTGAGTTCTTCTGCTTCTGCTCTCATACCTGCAGCAGTAACCCGGCTCTCTCCCTCTCACCTCTTATCTTTGTCTTTATCTCTCGACCTCAAGTGGCTCGCTGTTCACCTTTCATCCCTTCATCCCTGCTTTACTCCTTCAGGCCAGGTGTTCGGGTGAAGCCTTTGATTATGAGTGTGTGTGTGTGTGTGTGTGTGTGTGAGAGAGCCATTACAGCTGCTACCTGTGGAAGATGTGAACTACTTACAGACACTGACTGTGGATGGATTTATGTCAGTCTTTTAGTTCTTTTTTTAGCCTGGTTCATGCAGCGTTTGTTGCCTTCTATAGGACTGATGGGATGTGACTCTGAATGTGCTGAAGAACCGAATGCTGTGCTGCTTTTCTGTGGGTACCCACATCTAATCTAATTCTACCTAAGCTAACATACTGCGTGTTTTCTGGGCTGTATTTACGGACACCCAGCACACTGTAGCAGTAATGCATGCTCGGCTCAGAGATTCTGGAGGATTCTGAGACCCAGAGGTTGGTGTTTCCTGGTACGCTGTGAAAATGTGAAAACAGCGCACAGGTTGTCGCTGTGCTTTGCTGCAAACACATTCATAATCATTTGGAGAAGCCGTTCTCTCCATTTATTTGTCTAAATCATGCACACTCCAGGGGATATCAGTCAAAACTGGTGTTGGTTTGCTTCCCTTTCTCTAAATTGTTCTTTTTTTGTGCAGTCAAAGGAATATCAATCAAACTGGTGTTGGTGTATTCATTCATTTCAAGTGGCTTTTATGTGTTTTTTGGCAATGAACTCTTCATATCAGCCTCCCTTCCCACATTGTCTATCATGTCCTCTGTAACCTCAGCCACATTAGGGCTGGACCCGAATATCCCGAATATCCGAATATTCGTTCACTACGGCGGTAACCGGATATTCAATTCAGCTTTATTCCAGACACTGGGTCCAAATACACACACCATAAGAACAAGGACACAACAAGACACAGAAAAGATACAATCAAAAACAGTTAAAACGTCCCTTTAAAGAGACAGCTGTACCAGTGCTTCCACATCCCAGACTGATAGCGAATGGCACCACAGCCGATATTCACCAGCGACACAATCACTTCATTATTTGAGATATTCAGTCTACAAATAAAACTGTACATCATCTTACGCAGTGTGGTTTGCAGAGTGTTAATTCCAGCTGAGACAAACATCTCACTCGCACTAGCCCATCTTGGTCTCCTAAGAAGAACACGCAAGGCGTCATTGTAGGCCACCTGCAGTCTTTGTAATGTTCCTTTCTTGTACTTAGTCCAAAGGTGAGCAGTGTACAAAGGCGTGATATACGATTTAAACAACATTATCTTCATTTTGTCAGTGCAAGAACCAAATTTTCATGCCAGTGTATTTGCTTGAGTGTACAATGTTCTACATTGTCTATTTATGTCATCATCATCAGACAAATCCTCTGTGACGATGTGACCAAGATATTTTATTTTGTTTGTTACTGTCAGCACATATTAATTTTGGTATCCGAATATTTCGTTACCGGGCGGAACGAATATTCGGATATTCGTCTTTAATAGGACCCAAATATCCGGACACCAGAAACCACTATTCGGGCCAGCCCTGAGCCACACGCAGCACTCAGACGAAGCCTTCTGCTGCCCTTAAATCCTGTGGTTGTTGGACATGTGTTGGTTCATACACAGCGTGGAAAAATCTGAAAACAAGCCTAAAAATAAAAAGGAAACAAAGTTATGGCAGCTTCTGTTCTTAATGAGTAGTCAGAGCACCAGAGACCGGCCGGTACGCTCAGAAGCAGGAATCACACACTGCTGCTGTTTAAATGAGAACACATGACAGACTTCTGTATGAACTGCAATAATGCAAAAACAAAAGTTCCAAGCTACAGCCGTGCTAGCAGCTCTGCGCCACTGTAGCCTGTCCATCCTCAGATGAAAAATTAAAGGTTTTATCCAGTGAAAAATACTAAACTATGCCAGCTCTGACCACCAGACTAATAAACAAGTAATAAAAAACTAACGCAGCATTTTCATTTGGAGGTCAATTACCGTGACAGTGGATGCTTTAAAATCCCATTGCATTTCAGTTAGACAAACTAAAACAGATGGGTCGCTTCTATTTTAACCATTCTGCTCCTTGATTTCAGTTCTTAATGATTCTCAGTTCTAATAGTTGGACATGTGGACTGGTGACATTTACAACATGAATGTATTAGTGATGATAACCGCTGGTAAAACAGTAAGTGGAGACCGATACCATTCAGAAACAATCACATAGTTTTTGTTGTTTTCCTGTTAATCAAGAAACTCAACAGCAGCTGATTAAGGGAGAATAAAGCTGCATTCTCTATCTATTAACCTTCATGTCGTCCTGTGGGTCAAACTGACCCGTTTTAAAGTTTGAAAATGTGGAGGAAAAAAACATATTTTCACAGCGAAACTTCTGATGTCCACATTTTCAACATTTTTGGGAAATGTTTAAACATTTTTTTGTGGAAAAAAGAAATGCTAAAAATGTTTCTTAAGAACATTCACGTAAAAATCAACCAAAATCCAGAGAATTTTGCTGGATTTGGTTGATTTTTATGTGAATGTTCTCAAAGAAAATATTAGAAGTTTTACTGATATTTATGGAATCATTTTAGGTATTTTTAGGATTTGTTTTGAAGATTTTTGCTCATTTTTGCAAATATTTACAAGAATTTTCTTGCCAAATTTGTGGGATTTTTTTGAAAATAAAATTTTTAAGGGAAACTTTGAAGGAATTATTGGAATTTTCTTCCTGAAGGTTTTGCAAACTTTCATAAATTTGGAGGAATTTTTTTTGCTGAATTTTTGGATTTTTTTCAAACAAAGAAACAATAGTTTTTGGTGCCTGTAAATGAGGACAACAGGAGGGTTAAGATAAATGCAGCCGCGTCACACACAGATAGTGGTAGATATGGAGCACATGTGATTTTCTACATTTACATTGGACTTTCTAAATGAACTCTGCTCTCCACTGGTGTCGCCTTCTAATTAAAATAACATGTAGAGCAAACAGTCAAGCCTGTAGATTGCTTTAAATGACAGCTTTAACAGGTATGTGTTCTGGAGGTAGATTAATCCACACAGAGATGAAACTGACAATGATTTCCTTTGGGTTTAATTACAAACCATCTAATGCCTCATGTCAGAGTTCTCCTCTAACAAGCACAATCAGAGCAGGGCTGAGAATCCCAGTCAGGGTTTGGTGTGTGCAGGGATATGCCAGGAATGGAAATCAGCAGCAGACATCTTTATGTAGCATCCAGCTGATGAGACACTGAGCTGTGCAGTGCTGGAGGTGTTCAGGGATGCTCCAGATACTGCAGCTCTGCAGCATCCTGTGATAGTTGAAGGCTGGATGTGCGGTTTCTTCACAAGGCCGTCAGAGATCATTATCCACTAATGCAGGCTCATGTTTCATTTGTACAATGGCTTTACATGCTAAGAAAGCTGCAGTTCATTATGTGGGTTGCTATCCTAACCCAGAACTCGATGAGAGCACCAGCCTCAGAGCTTTCTGGCCTTCAGAACTCACTTCCCTGCCCATACCAATCAGCCGTGATGGGAAACAAGAGTGCTGACTCACAGCCTCCACTTCCTTTTCAACAAAAAATAAATAAAAAATCCAAATCTGCAGACTTGGCCTGCTGGAATTTTGCTGGGTTGTCAATGAGAGGATTTTGCTTTCAACTTAATATCTCTGTCCCCACAGAAGTCCTGTTCCTCTGAAGGAATAAAAAAAAAAAGCCCAGTCCAAGGTCTGCTTCAGCCAGTGATGACATTACAATGAAAAACACCATGAAACCCTTGGAGCTACTTTCAGGTCTGCTCCGGAGGTTTGCCTGTTGCAAATACTTAATATGTGATCTGACCAAACGCACTGAAGGTTCTGCCCTCCTTCATCGTTCTCTGGATTGATTTTTACTGGTTTCGGCCTTGGTAGCCCGCCTCACTGTTATTCTGATGAGGTTCACATTGATTTCAGCGCCCAGGGGCCCAGCGGACGGCTAACAAATGAAAGCAGTAACCAGTGGAAGCTCTGAGGGCCAACGTACACAGAGCTGGGCTGTGGGGGGGTTCTGGCTGTCAGAGACGATGTGCTGCTTTGCCAGCCGTCGCCTGTGTGATCGCTGGCTCTATCTCACACATACCTCCATTTTCTGTGCTGCTGTTTTAATGTGCCAGCTCTATTTTTACACTGCTACTGCACTGACTAGATTTACCACAAACTGGCATACTAATACAAAAAGGAAAACACAAATTACGTACTTACTTGCTGTATTTATATGCACCTTTTGGAATTCTCTACAGGTGAGTTTTTACTGCTTAGTGCTGCACAAGTGAAGATAACTGGCCACTGACAGAACTACATTTCTTCTGTCAAGGCTAAAAGCGTGCAGAAACAAACTGCCACTCATGAGGTTTATGTTGGCGCTGCAGTGAGAAGAGGCTCTTTCAGGTGGAGGACAAAGAACTGTGTAAATGCAGATGTCTATTTTACAAACACCAAAAACACTTCCTCGCATATTTATTCATTCCTTATTTTATTATTCTTGGTTAAGCTGAATCACAAACTCTTTGATTCTAATTTACTATCTAATTGTTCATTTTATGTCCATGCCTCTCTGTGTGTGGGGAATATCTATAAAATGTCACTATGCATAAAAAGGATTTTTGTCTTTGGAGGGATGGACTGCCCAATGAAAGGGAACCTGTGATTGTCTGTTATATCAGCGCGGTGTGACAGACTGTTACCTGTCCAGGTGTCCCCTTCCTTCACCCGATGTCAAACTGGTCCAGCTTCCAGTGACCCTAATGAGGATTAAGCGGTGTGTAGATGACGGATGGATTGTCGAACAGCTTCATTATTCAGTTATAAAAGTGGCTAAATAATACTACATGGATACTTATATTTCCCTCAGAATAAACCCTCCTGTTGTCCTCATTTACAGGCAGCAAAAAATATTGTTCCCTTGTCTGAAAAAAATCCAAAAATTCACCAAAATATTCCCCAAATTTCTAAAAAATTTTGCTAAATCTTCAGGAAAAAAAATCCAAACATTCATTAAAATTAAAAGCTTTATTTAAAAAAATTAAATTTGGCAAGAAATAAAATGTTAAAAAATAAAATAAATAAATAAAAATTGTAAATATTTTCAAATAAATAAAAATATTCCCCAAAAAAATACTAAAAGTATCTAAAGTGATTACATATATATATCAGTAAATCTTCGAATTTCGCTGGATTTTGGTTGATTTTTTTTTTCAAATGTTCTAAAAGAAATGTTTTTTTTGACATTTCTTTTTTTTTCCCACCAATTTTTTTTTTTTTTTTTTTTTACAATTTCCCAAAAATGTTGAAAATGTGGACATCAGAAGTTTCACTGTGAAAATATGTTTTTTTCCCCACATTTTCAAACTTTAAAACGGGTCAATCTGACCCACAGGACGACACAAAGGTTAATAAAGTATCCATCCATCCATTCATCCATCCATCCATCCATCCATCTATCCATCTATCCATCCATCCATCAGCCATCCATCCATCCGTCATCCATCCATCATCCATCCATCCATCCATCATCCATCCATCTATCCATCGATCCATCATCCATCCATCTATCCATCCATCTATCCATCCGTCCATGCATCCATCCATCATCCATCCATCTATCCATCCGTCCATGCATCCATCCATCATCCATCCATCTATCCATCCATCTATCCATCCGTCCATGCATCCATCCATCATCCATCCATCTATCCATCCATCCATGCATCCATCCATCATCCATCCATCTATCCATCCATCCATCAGCCATCCATCCATCCGTCATCCATCCATCATCCATCCATCCATCCATCATCCATCCATCTATCCATCCATCCATCATCCATCCATCCATCCGTCATCCATCATCATCCATCCATCCATCCATCATCCATCCATCTATCCATCCATCCATCAATCTATCCATCCGTCCATGCATCCATCCATCATCCATCCATCTATCCATCCATCCATCAGCCATCCATCCATCCGTCATCCATCCATCATCCATCCATCCATCCATCATCCATCTATCCATCCATCCATCTATCCATCCATCCATCATCCACCCATCCATCCATCCACCCATCATCCATCCATCATCCATCCATCCATAAGTAGCATAAACCTGAGCTTATTGTCAGAGTTTTACTTCCTGTGTTTATGAGTAAACAAGTACAAATTTCATCATCTCCCCAAATCCGAACACTAGAAACGTAACAGAACAAGAACTGAGTCCACAGCTGTCCATGTGAACATCCTCTACTCTGCACTCATGACAGTTTGTAAGTAGTTTGACCTCTTTGTTTATCTCCTCTGACATTTCTTTTTACATCTCTTCTATGTCCTCCTTTTGCTTTGCCGCTGCAGCTCCATCTAAACCTGCTTGTAGATGCTCCACCTGTGATGTTCTTCCAACACACATTAAAAGGGGACAGGACACAGCCAGAAGTTGTGAGCTGCTGTGCCACCACGCCTCGCCAGAACAGCATCAATAGCTCTTGTTCCATCGTGCTCATCGCCGGGTTCCTGACCTCTGAATAACTATCAAAATACCCATTGTTTTTCAGTGTTGCACTCAGAGCTGGCTTCTGAGAACAAAAACACCCACACCAATCAGAGAGGAGGCATTATTAAGCCAACATCATCTGCTTTTGCTGGAGCCAGAAAGTCAGGGGCATGAAAGCGACGACAAAAACTGAGACAAGTGTGAATGACTCACACAAGTCTGCGCGAGTTGATGCTCAGGAATAACTCTTAGCAGCCACTACTGATGTTTTTATGTCAACGGAAAACAACGTCAGCACGACAGATAGCTCAATAACGGCTAAAAAAGCTAAAAAAAAATCAATATCAATTTAAGGTACGTCAGGTTGTTCGATGGATGGGTGAATTGTAGCGCTACAATGTAAAGAAAAAAGAAGCATGTAGAACTAGAGGCACATTATTAACCTGTGTTATCTTCACAGCGTACTTATGACCTGTGTTACTGCTAAATTATGGCGTAGCATTTAGCATCATCCCATCATAATGACAGTAATACTAAATGTAGTCATGGTGGTGCTGCAGCATGTACATCTTTTTAATTTGTCACCAGTCTAACTTATCTGAAAAGTGTTTTTACACTCTGTTAACTTCTATTTAGAGGATGTGTCATTAATGAAGCAGAGCAGCACCAGGGTTTCTGCAGAAATCAGTCAAATTTAATGCTTTTTAATGCCATTTTACTGTCAAAATTTAATGCCATGACTGTGAACTCAAGACAACTTGCACAGGTTTTATTTTTATTTTTTTTTTGTAAAAGATGACTTTATATGAAAGCTGTCCCTACATTGTACTACTTCTGAATCCATAAACACTGCCTGGAACAGTTCAGAAAAGCCTTCACTGGGTGCATATGTTCAGACATTAAAGCACCTCCGTCTGCATTGGACCCAAAAGACCGCTTGATTTCCCGACGGTAGCGGTGGTCACTACAGCTGCAGTTGTGCTGCTTATGAGGGTCGAAGAAGATGCTGAAGACGTTCCGCCGTTGGTCAGAGTAAAGTAACTAGCCACAGTTAACCGCTGTCTGCCTCTCACAGCCGGTTTGTGGCTGCATGTCAGATTTCATGGTTTTATTTCTTTTTTCAAGCACTGCAAAATCCTGCTCCGTCTTGACCACCAACAGGATTGAGCCATTCTCTGAATTTCATGTTTTCTAGCCATTTTTGCTTGTATTTGCATTTCCTCATTTCCCAGCTCTCCTCCTCCTGGTCCAGCCTGTCGGTCATTTTACAAACATCCAGTTTTTGGTAATTGTACCTGACCGGCCAGAACAATTATCACAATGCTTTGGCACATTTATGCGGATCTACATATCTGGTGAATCGCAGTCTATAATGATATATTACTATTATTATTAATGTTCTATATTATCAAATATTTTTCTTGAAAACTGCAGAAATTTCTAATGCCACTGAGAGTCAAATGTAATGGTTTTTAATGCTTTTTAAGCCCTGCAGAAACCTTGACTACTGTAATGCTGCTCTCCTGCAAAGTTGAAGGACGTGTAAAAACAAAAGAATCAGAAATGATTCAGCAGGTTGAGGAAAGCTTACATCTGTACTGAATGCGGCACAATGCAACTAGATTCTGTCGGCTTCCCTGTGAGACACACAACCACGTTGAGATAACCTTAGTGACCGACTGCGATGTGTAAAACTGGTGCAGTTCCTCTGAAAATGAAGAAGGACGGATGACAAATGAGCTCCAGCAGCTAAAAAGCTTCTTCTCCAGTCCTGTGTGAACGGAGAGCAATAACTCCAAGCAGGAAACAAACACTAAGCCGAATTAAAATGATTCCTCCGGTGGAGAATAATGATTTTAATAAAACTTTAGTGTGTGGTTGGGCTGGACATGTTATTCTGGTGGATGATGGATGATTCGGGGAAAGAGCCAAACCACTCCAAACACAATTCTGAGCAACTCTGATGAGACTGAGGGGATAATTAGACTCTTCCACACTCGTACCACATTTCAAAGACAGCAAAAAGCTATTTTTTTCCTGGGGGTCTTCCTGGCTCCTACTGATAACCCCCCGCCACACACACACACACACGTATGCACAAAGCGACGCTGCTAATCAGCAGAGTGGTGGGATGGGTCACACTTCATCTGCCTGGTTCTGCCGTATGAACAGAAGAAATTGCGTCAGCGAGGCCACACACTTACAAAAACAGATGCTGCTGCTGTCTTCTCAAACCGCTGAAGACATTCTGAGCCGCTATACTTCACATACTCCACTTTTTTCCCAGCTCCTCATCTCATATCACAGCCTTTTTTCCCTCTCTTCACCTTTGACAGGGATTATTTTTGAAATATTCTGATTGTGTTTTCTTAAGCCCACGAGCCAAAGGAAGTGTTGAACAGATGCTGGGATAATGCGGCATGAATTCAGGAAGACTGTGAGAGAATTTAAAATGACATCTACTGAGAGTGACAAACACGAGGTGTCCAGATGTGCTTCCCTCCTCTTCACGCCCTTCCATTGCTCTAAGTGTTCATATAAAATTATAAAACATATTCTGCCCATGTTTCTTTACCACATTTTGATTTATTTACATTCAGCTTTGATCCTATTCAGGCATAATGTTGACCAGACACAGAGAACCCTGGTTATTAACACCTCTTCAGGCTTTATTTTCTGACTGTCTGCAGTTGTTTTTTTTTTCTCTGCATGCAGTAAATCCCATGTCGTTTCAAATCAATGCCATTTTTCTACCCACTGAGCTTCCTCACAGGTGAGGATGAACTCGGTTTGTTTCTGTGCTTCATTTACCACTCTGCTGGGATTAGCTGCTCCATCTGATCACCAATAACGGAAGACAAGTGCAACAACACCAGCAGTACTTTAGGAGCAATTCTGACATTCAACAGTCACCATCACAGAGTTTCTATGGAGCACAGGACGCAGACCAGAGGAGTTAAACAGGCATCTAGGTGAAACTAGAATATGTTTTTTACACGGACAACAATCTAGAACTGAAGAACTGCAGAAGTCCATGGGATATATCTGCACACATTTTTATTAAAAGGGAAAAAAAAAAAAAGTTATGTTCATTATAATCACGTCTTCACAAATCCCATACTTATTTATCATGGAAACAATCATTTATTAATAAAAATGACTGGATATCACTAAAATGTCAGCTATGTTACACACAGTTACGTATTAACCCGTCCAGAATGACCTGAAAATGATCCATAATTACAGAAAATTAGTCCACAATGACATTAAACTTGTCCTAAATGGCTCCAAAATTATCCCAAAGACACAAAAATGATCCAAAATGACGAGAAACGATCCAAGCTGACATAAAATTTGCTGAAAATTACAAGAAAATTGTACAAAATGACTCAAAAATTGTCTGAGTCTATCTGTAATTAAGGGACTTCTTCCATGGGATATATCTGAATACATTTTTATTAAAAGTAAAAAAAAAAACTGTTTTTTATGTTCATTATGATCATGTCTTTACATATTTTATAATTATTTATTACGGAAACAATCACTTATTAATTAAAAATGAGTGGATATCACTAAAATATCAACTAAATAACGTCTGAATTTAACACCAACCACCTTCTAATGAGCTAAACAATAATAAAATGAGCTGATTCACAAATAGTTTGGATTGTGTTCTTTTATTAAGTTGAGATAATCAGGACAGAATTTTCTTTTAGGGCAATATATCAGATTTTATATGTAAAATAACAAATTAAATCCCTTTCCACTAAGTTCCCCATTACAAAAACACCTCTCCAGGAAGAAGTGTGTTAATTCCAGATCACATGACCTGCTCCACATGATGTCATTTCCTCCTGAAGAAAAGACTGGCCAGACTCCAAGGCTTTCTGACTTATTTAATTTAAAGTAGTCAACAGGTTTACTATGATATCCTTATGAATAACTTTACATTTTACTCAGTTGTATGTATAATATTTAGAAGAATCTTTCTCTAAAATGCCGTGTGGTGTTTGGTTATGTTGATTTTAGGCCTGAAAGCAGCAAAAATGTCAACTATGACACAAAAAGTCCAGCTATTATATATCGAGCCATGGGCATTGGTGACAGTACAGTCGACACGTTCTTCAACAATCTGAGGCTTTTCTTTGCTGTACTGAGATGTCCTTGGGCGTAATAGACCTAAATGTGCTCCATGAAAACGAATACAGACTACACAACCTTTAAACAACCTCCTAACTGCAGTCTTATATACACTTTAAAAACACTTAGATGGAGGATAGACGGAGCCGGTTTTACTCACGTCTTATCTTTATCCACGCTGTGTTTTAGGCTAGCTGCTCTGTTCTGCTACAGACAACATTTCACGAAACCTCTCTCATAATTGTGTCAAGTGAACAATTCCTTCATCCCATCAAACCGGGCCCGTTTCATTTATAATTGAACAAATGGAACATCCCATAACATCACTATTTACTGTATGATTTCAGCTATTCTGCTGTGAATGAAGCTCAGCTAATGCCTTCCCTTTCCTCCCCTGAATCGACTTGCAGTGTTTCACCTTTTCGCTCTCTTCTTCTCTGTGTACTTTCTCTTTCTGCTGCCCCTCACCTCGCCGTCTTCTCATAGCTGACTTTCTGTTCTCTGGTTTCTTTGCTTTTGTTCTTTTGTTCTACCTGTCCTCCTTCCTTCTTTCAACACCTTTTCTGTGCACATCCTTCACATCACAGAACCAACATTTTCTCAGTTTCTTCCCTTCGTTCCTCCTTCCTGTGTAATTTCCCCTCCTTCCCTCCTCCTCCCTCCTTCTCTCCCTTTTGATCCTCGCTGCCTTTTCTCTCCAGCAGTGTTCAGTCTGATTTGATCTGTCAGTCTGCAGGGCTGCAACACCTCCGTGCTTTCACCTAACACAAGCTGACGAAGCCTGCGGACATTTCACCACAGCACATTTCCAGAGCAGAGGATGCTTTCTGGAGTCCTTATGTGTCCCAGATCACTGTCTCCGCCACCATATCTCCACCATACTGCTGTCTCTCGTGGTTTTTCGCAATCGCCCTCATGCTGACAGCGCTACAACGTTTATTAGGCGCAACAAGATTTTTTCCTGCTCGCTGCTATTTCCAACTTTTACTAAAAGCAGAGCAGTGCCTGTTGGAAATGTGCTGTTTGGATGATCACAGCTCGCAGCATCAGTGGCTGACATGTTTTGTCGCAGGATGATGATTGGGGTTGCCAACATTTAGCTGCAATAGTTGTGTTTGGACTGCAATCTAGATATATATGACTATCTAAAATGATGAATTACAATAATTAACAATTACTGTTTCTTTACGCAGTTCATCTTATGTGTAGGGCTGGACCAGAATATCTGAATATTTGTTCGCTACGGTGGTATCCGGATATTAATTTTGGTATCCGAATATTCACACACACACACCCCCTCCCCCCTCCCGGTCGGATGTTACTGGGCGGAAAGAATAGTCGGCGTTACTGTCTTCCCTCCACCTTCGGCTCATATCGGTTCATCCCGTCCTGTGATCACATAAACATATACACATATGTCTAAGTGATCACCCCTTCCTCCTCCAGATGTAAATATTCGGAGCTCGTCTCTTCCCTTCGCCTTCGGTCCACTTCGGCTCATCTCGTCGTGTTCGGCTCATCTCGGCTCCTCCATTCCTGTTTCTTACCACCTGAATGTCCGGGTTGCTGCCGACTCTGACGTCACGCTTCACTTTGTTGCATAAACACAAGACAAGATGCTGAAGACCTCCGCTGTTTGGGAATTCTTCAGCTTAACTGAAGACAAAATGAAGGCAAAATTTGGACCCGGGAGACCAGACGAACGGATCCGAATATTCGGAGCCCCCCCGTCGGACGTTACGGGGTGGAACGAATATTCGTATATTCTCTTTAATAGGGCCCGAATATTGGGAACCCAGAAACCACTACTTATGTGTGTGTTATATTCACAAGATATGGCTGAAGAAAGCGTTGCTGTTGTACCACCAGGACAGCTGTAATGACATTTGTTGTTGCAGCCGTTCTGGTCCACACATTTTCAGACCCTGCAGTGGTTGAAAGCATGGCGGCCTTTGGGGTCCCATACAGCTGCCCGTCTCTCCTGTTCACCATCTGCATATCTGACTGCTGTCAAAGCGGAAAAGAAAACCACTTTTGGCCAAAGTATGAAAAGCGCTTATCCAGACAGCTCTAAAGTGAACAATGCACCTCCCTCAGTCCCCAACAAAACGCTCACAGTGAAGAACATCCAATGAATGGCTGTCAAGGAGAGCAAAGAACACACAGAGACTGCTGCTGTCTCCACAACACAGTGTCTGTTTGTGTCTTAATGTATGTTCCAACCATAATTACAAGGTCTGCAAAACATGGTCATCTCTCTTCCCTACGGATGCACTTTCTCGTCTTTATTTTCTCATTGTACTTTTCTTGTGATGCAGTCAGCGGTGGCAATCCATTCTGGCAGCCAGCAAATAGAAAAGATTTTATTTTTCATTGCTTTAGGAATACAGTTTGTAAGTTATGAAACCAAATTCAACAATTAAACCACTGAGATCAACACAGAGTCAACAAGGTCAAGAAACAAAGCAGCTGAGTGATTATCCAGATTATCCAGATTGTCAAACTCTTTCACCTAGAGGTAAAAAAAGATTGCACCGAAAATACTGCTAATAATTCATTACTGCAGAGAAAACTTCCAGCTGAAACTAAAGTAAGCAGAGCAGGACAAAGTTAAAGACGGAGGTTTGCTTCCAGCCTCTGATTGTGTTTTTGAACCGTCTGACTTCTTACTTGTCGTCGTGTTCCAGGATCCCACTAATTAACGGGATGAATACAATGTTCAGACCCACATGAAAGTAAGAGCCCAGCTGGAAGAGACCAGGATTATCTTTTAAGTTCTGGACCATCATAATTGACTCTGCATGAATGCACGCCACACAGGCACAAAACTTGTTTCTTTTTTTTAAATTTTGTCTTCCGATTCCAGATACTGTGAATGCTGGCGTTTGGCTCTCAGACACAGAGCTGATGATGTTTGTTATTCACTGTTTACTGTTCCTACATGGAAAAGGATGGTGTCAAGCAGAACACATGTGAAGATTATTCCAGTGTGCAGCTGTGTAACTCAACATTAATAAATCACATCATTTGATGAATATTCCGCGTTTGACAACGCTCCATGGAATCAGGAGTAAAAATATAGCGTGAATGTATTGCTGCCTGTGCTAAACACATCCCCTTCACAGTTAATCTGTCTGTAAACCACAGTGCTGTCACCAAACCATATCTGAAGCACCCAGCAGACCCCCCACAGTGAAGGCAACACCCCAGCAGGGAGGAAAAGTCTGCTGACTCTGCCTCGCTTCTCTCCGTGTTTACCTCAATCATGGCAAACTCTCGTTTGTTTCAAAGCTTACTTTGTTTTTGTGCTGTCAGACAGCAGGCTTCATACAGAGCAGCACAATACCTCCTGGCATCTGGCTACTGATCAAACAGCAGTGTTCCAACTATCATCACACTGCACTGTGTGCAAACTTCACTAATAGGCCTACGAGTGAGAATCTCCTCTAGATATTAAACACAGAAGCCAGTTAGGCAGAAAGTCCCTATATGACCCTACTAAGATGAGTGGACTTCATATACTTTATTAGAAGTGCAATAATATACCAACAAACAGCTTCACTGAGGACTCTTACTCATAAATGAATGGATGGAGTCTTTCTCTGCCCAGAGGAACACGGATGATTCTGTAAATATGTCATTTTTATTCTTCAAACAATTTGTATATAGACCATTGTTTTCAACACGTTCTCTTGCATGTCGCTCCCACTTGTTTATTCATAGCATCCATTAATTAAAAAAAGGACAATGCCTCAGAAACGTCTCATTCAGGAAAGCAAAACACCCATATTTATAATCTGCCAATCAAAGGATGGCACGAAGAAATTAGTAAAGACATCCAATTTCTAGCTAAAGCAGTGGCTTTGATCACTTATGGATTATGAATGGAATACACACAAAATATTTCCATTGAGACAGTGTCTAACTAGGCTCTGAAAAGGCCAACTCATGTTCTGCTTGTCTACAACGGTCCACGAGATGTTCCTTCTGTCATCTGCCCGTGTCCATAAAGTCAAACACGCTGGCTGCACACGTGTTCAAAACAAATGCTTTCCTGCAGGGAATCCTCCATCATCCACACCATTTAATTCATCATGAATAGAGTTGTAATTGCAGCCGTCACTGCAGGACTTTGGAGGTGCTCTGATTCGTACACGCTCACCATCGATGCTGCCAAAACACAGTAGGAAGTTGTAAATTGCCGGAAAATCTGTGCTACGTGTGCCTACTGTGCTCGGCACAGTTCAGGGATAATCTCACTGACACAGAGCTGCAGACCAATCTGTCACTAACCGCCACATCCTGCAAAAAGTGCAAAGTCACAGCCTCGTAGAAAGGTCTATGAAAGCCACGTGTGATTTTGTGCGTTTGATATTAGGGGCAGTGTGACCACATACAGACCAACATGTACACCCCCTGTCAAAATATTTCATCACATGGATGTGATCAGGACAGGACTCTGATCATACATGTAAAGTTTCAGGCAGATTGGAGCATGTTCAGGGCATTTACACAGCATTTGAAATTTCATGGCGAAGGATCAAAATTCCAGAGGCCGCCACGGACACGCCCTTTGACTTTGGAAAAAGATTTTAATAACTTTGGATCATTAAGGCCTCCTGTATGTACTGGCCCAGTTTGAGGTGAATTGGAGTTTCCCCCTAGGAGGAGTTTGCTCTAGAAAAAAATGAAAAATGGGCAAAATCTGACATTCAATGCAAAATAGTTCACTTCCTGTTGGGTTTGGAATGTGGCTGTCACTGACTTTTTTGTTCAGCCTGATGTGCTGCATATGTGTACCAAATTTGGTAGATACACCCCCTGTCAGAAGTTGTAGGACAGGTTCTACTTTATTTGAATGAGAAAGTGTCCTAAAACTTTTGACAGGGGGTGTATGTATTCCAGTATGAACAATTCCACCACCACTGTCTGCCTTCAAAGTCAGCATCTGTTGGGGTACAGTCACTCACAAGCCACGGTCTGACCTGAAAAGCTACAGATACCAAAGGTGAGAAGTGAAACGAAAAGCCAACATATTGCCTCGACAAGGTGTTGAGTCCTCGTGCACGTACAGGTGCACGTCTTCCTGTGTTCCTACTGCACTGTCAAAAAGAAAACTACAGTCTGTTCAGCAGAGACGACATTCTGAAAACCAAACTAGCTGCACTTGACATCAGAGCAGCCATGCGGGCCTCATTATGTCTAAATGTGTAATTGTGAATAAGCTGGAAATGTAGTTTGTTGTTGGTACAACAAAGTTGGATAAAAAACACAGCAGGGGTAAGTCCTCATGCTTTACATTCCTTAACTTACAACTCAGCTATGACCCCCTGGAGCTCAGCAGGCTGCAGAGTGACCCATAAACAGGGGCAATAGTCCCCACGCACCGCTCATGGGTTCTAATCCAGCTCATGGGCCGTTGCTGCTGGTCCTTCCCCCGTTCTTCTCTCCACTTTCCTGTCTCTCAGTAAAGCCGTAAAAGGCCAAAAAAGAGTTGCTTAGCTTTTGGTAGTTCTGTGAATCACACTCTTCAGCTAATAAACAAGTTCATATTGGCCAAATGAAGAATACACAGCAGTGACTATTCACAGAACTGGTACAACAATGAAATTTGACTTACAGGACGATGAACGAGCAAATCGTTTTAGGGCAAAACGTTGCCCTGAAACTTTTCTCAACTATTCTTTTCTGACTCTGTGGAGGAACCAGATTCTAAACTAACAGCAGGGCGATAATTTTACACTCAAACAGTCACTGCTTGAAGGATAAAACTTTCTGAAGGTTCAGGAATTCTCAGAGTTCTGCTTTGAAGCACTGATTGCTGCTGATTGCTCAAGTACTATCAAGTAAGTAGTGCTTGAGAGCATTTTTAAGAGTCCACAACTGCAAACAGGTTGCTTTGCTTGTAGTCAACAATAATCAGGATAAAGAGAGCCTCAGAGGCTGGGATGGACCGACAACCGAGTCCAGGAGTTTCTGTTTATCAGACAGAAACTAAAGTCTTTGAGTTTCAGAAAGTGAAACTGAGGCTGATGGCAAACTTGGAAGTGTGTGAGCTCAACATAATTCTTATATATATTGGTATGACTCAGAGAGAATTTTATTGGAGAGTTTATTACAGATGATGGCATTGAATTTAATGATACAGACTGGATAGAAACCTGGTGGAGGCTGGGCATCTACACAGCATCAGTGCTGTCAGTGCACCGACCACAATGGACAACCTTGTTCTGTCACCATCTCTGCTAAACTAAACTAAAACAAACAAAAGGTTTGCTCTTTAAAAAACTGAACATTTGGGATCCTCGTCTTGTCTTTAAAATTCCGTTTCTGACAAACTTTCCTCTGACTGGGACTCATTTTTTCCTTCAGTATTCAGGTACAAAGTCATCTGCAGCTCTAAAAGCAGGTTTTTCACTCATATCATCACACCCCCACCCACATGTGCAGTCACTGAGGCAGTCCTGGCCGGGTCCAACCAACATACTGATCCAGACTCATTTATTCTGTTCTAATTTGATCAAATAATGCGCTGCCAACATTCAGCAGTGTTCTTTTTCTGCATTCTGGCAAAGTTTGATCAGACAGTTTTGTTCAGTTTTGCGAGGAATCGTTTCCTCTCTCTGACCTGTTCTTCACACTATCGAAGTTTCTGCACAGAAACAGCTCTTACCGTCTGGTTTCCTGTGAGGCTGCATGAATTATGTGTTTTTTTTCTAGGAATCAGCACTGACTTACACTGATAATATCGATCTTCCTGTACCTCCTCATGTTCAGTAGCTACTGATGCTTTCACACCTTCTGGATTCTTACCTAACCTAGCAGAACTTGCTCACGAAATTAAACCCCAACTGGTCACAACATGAGTCGTGACTTTTGTCGCCGTGGTCACAGGAGCGCTCACATTTCTGAGGTTGTACTTTGGGCTCTGTCTCTGTTTGTTTTCATAGACACAGGATCAAATCTTCTACAGCTGAACCTAACTGTAATAAAGTTACTGTAATTTTCACTCATTTATAAAATAATTCTATAGCACTGTGTTCAGTTAAAATAGATACTGAGAGACACGATGTGATTTTGATCATAATGCAAAAGGTGAACGATGGGACATTTCATATGAATGAATATAAAACAGTATGAAATCTAAAACAATAAACAGATTAGAAAAGATAGAGCTCGGGCAGCAGACACAAACAGGATGCTGCGGATATTAGCACATCCAGCGAATGAGTCATTACATATGTACGGATGCCTCCCTGCATTCGGAGCGAGAAAACTCGACACCTTGCTGAAATATTCACTTCACTTTGCACATTCTGTCTTTGTGCCGATCCTGCCATTTTCCTCCCGTCAGCCTCTCCGTCCTCAATGTGCCAACACAAGTGTTTACGGTTTGGGAGAGCAAAAATATCGAACTACAACAGTTTTAGAGATTCCATTAATTGTGTAGCGAAAGCTTTTCATGGTGACGTCTGAGAGGACAGCTGTGCTTTCCCTGCTCCACAGCAACCGAACAACTCTGAGGCAGTCAGAATCTGAAACACAGCTTCACTAGTGTATGCCAGTGTCTATGTGATTAATCTACACTGATGTGTGCTTTGTAGTACATCTATACAAACAGCAGGACAGCTTTTATTTATGCCACATTTAAACAAATACACGTGCAGCTTTTCTTCTTGCTAATCCATCAAGGAACGCGGCAGAGTTCTGCGACAACAGTGAAGCTCCTGATGTCTCACAAAGCCTTTGTTTACGTTCAGCCTTATTCTGAACACAAAGTCGCCTTTCTGTCCTTCACTCCTTTCTTCACCATCAGAGCTTGTCTCCATTCCAGCTGCTTCTAAGTTTAGAAGCAGCTGGAAGTAATTTAGTAACATGAACACGCATATCACACGCCTGTGCTCAGCACAAGGTCATTTTTTATTAAAAATTTCATCCGTTGGAAATGATACGTCATCTGAGCAGCCTTGGAGGAGGACTGTGCTCTCTGACTGCTGTTCTTGTTTTGTATCTACCAGCTCCCCAGTGTTCACCATTCAGCTGCAAACTTAGTTTTTTGCTTTTTGGTGGATGGCAAACAAGAAAACAGTGAGGAAACAGTATCCAACATTAGGTTTCATCCCACTTTCAGGAATCTGCATCTAACCTGGTAAATTCAATTCTTTAATCTTTCTTTCTTTGCTTATCCAACCTGACGAGTTGCAATCATTTGCAAGTATCTTCAGGTCTTAGGTTCTCTTCATATGTTTGATCCCTTGTAGAGCGAGAAGCCAGAAACACAAGTGTTTCATCAGCTCACATCACCTAAAGCTCCTCTCATTGATTTTTACAACCTGCAGCTCCAACCTGGAAATGAGCTGAGCAGTAGCAGCAGCTGACTATTGATTAATATAGATTGTTCTGACACACAGAAAACAGCAGAAACCAACTGATTTTAACACTTGAACCAAGCAATGGATCCGTGGACGTTCTGATCCGCAGGTTTGAGGTTAAAGAACTCCAACGACTGACGTGATGCTGGAGATGTGGCAGTCAAACGTTTGTCTTTCACTCACAGTTTTTGACAGAGAGCACAATGACCAACACACAAAAAATACAGCTGGTTTGGAAAAAGTAATAATATAAAGACACACCTGATGAGAGACATGGACAACTGCAACTCTGCTTATTTAACCAGAGAGAGCAACGTTCAGCGAGAGCTATTCTGATAAGTTTGTTGCTTCTGTGTTAATAAATAAGTATTTCAGAAGAAGTAAAGACATTCGTTAGCATCTGAGTTTAACAGAACTGGGAATTTTGCTGAGGAGCTGAGATGAACCTGCTATCACAACCGCTCCTTAATTGACAGCTCAGGCTTTTCAGAGGGTTCAGACTTGACTAAACAGTGAAGTTGTTGAGTTTATTCCAGAGGGTGCACGATACTCCTAGGGCTCTACCCGAATATCCGAATATTCGTTCACTATGGCGGTGTCCGGATATTAATTTTGGTATCTGTCTTCCTTTCAGCACCATTAGCTAACACAATGTAGCATTAGAACACAGGAGTGATGGTTGCTGGAAATGTTCCTCTGTACCCCTATGGAGATATTCCATTAGAAATCAGCTGTTTACAGATAGAACAGTCATTTACCACATTAACTATGTCTACACTGGATTTAGCATTCATTTAATGTGGTCTTCATTGGAAAAAAAATGATTTTCTTTCAAAAATTAACATATTTCTAAGTGAGTCCAAACTTTTGAACAGTAGTGTAAATAGTGATATGAAAAAATACCAGATGATTTTAATAAGTATTTGGAAAGAAGTAATCATTTGAGAATGATTGAGATGAATTAGTAGGGGACGACAGTAAAAAAAACTATCTGAAAAAAGCTGAAGATTTTAGGAAATTGCATCATGTGACAACCCTGCTCTGGAGGGCATTCAGACAATTACGTAGTTGTGTTGTCTCGAGTATAAAGTGCACATTTTTGGTCCATGCCGTCCTTTGTGTAGCTGAAATTTTTCCAAACAACCAACCGCCTTGCATTTCTATTTTCAGCCTGATCTTCCTTTTCGGTGTTCACTTTGCTATGCAGCCTGCATGTCAACATACTGCGTGTCTTGTAAATAAATTTAAAAAGCTCAGTGTCTCCAAGAACCCTTAAAGCAGAGTAAATTATGTTCTGTCAGATGCCTCGTGGATTAGTCCTGCAGAACGAGAACGTGTGACTTTTCTTTTCGGATCAAGGAGCTGAAAAAGTTGCAGCATGACGTGCATTAATTTGCACTTCCTGTGAGGTGACTGCTGTACATGCATTGTGCAGCCCTACTTAAACCAACAAAAGAAAATGACTAGTGAGGAGCTGAGGGCAATATTGATTACCACAGCTTTAAAGCAAACCTATGTGTTTCATGAAAAGCTGCGTGTGGGGCCACGTGTGATTGTTACAAGGCAACTATCAAGGTAAGGTTAAAGCATACTGCAGCAGCAGAGAAGAGCCGCAGTGATTTTAATCAGCCTTTTCATCAGGAACAGAGCGATTATGCTATCACTCACCATTTAAATATTCTTTGTATTGCTTTTGTGCGACTGGATATTGAGATCCAAAAGCGATTAGTTTTGTTTTCTGTGCATAAATCTTCATGTGAAAGCTATATTAGCCGGTACGCGTCACTGATTTTTGGACACACTCGTGCAGCATTAATCAGCAGTGGTACTTCATTATGCTGCAGGCACAGAAGTCATGAGCAAATTAGGTAAAGAGTGATTAACTTTAGCATACATTTATATCAATAAAGCCTATAATTTAGGAGAGAAAGACAAACATAGCTGCTGAGTGTCTTTCCAACTAATCAAAGAATTCTTTTTGAGCACTGGGGCGAATATCATCAATGGATGCAGACAAAAATGAGGAGGTAAGGGGGCACAGCTCTTACCTTGCCAATGTACTGGTTGTCGCTGCCTGTATACTCCTCCTGCAGGAAAAACTGGTTCCACATCCAGCCTCTTCTCACTCTTTTGAGCAGCTTCTCTCCTTTGACGGCTGCTCCTACTCCCTCTCCGTCCAGCGCGGCGTCCATCCTCCGTCCATTCAAAGACAGTGCATCCAGGAACAGGCCGAGACAGAGCCATACAACGCCCACCAAGATAGTCCTCATTCTTCTGGAGGAGATGTAGGATGTTGGGGTAACAAATGTTCTATCTTCCCAGCTGGATCACTCTAATCTGGGAGACGGGTTCATCAGTCATAGTCCTTCAGGTTTTCACTGACTGCTGAAGGAGCTGTAAAAGAAGCAGAGAGAAAGACGTGAGCACACGACCGGGCTAAAGACTGAGACGAGGAAGTTAACGAGGCTCTCTTATGAGGGCAGTTGAGGGACTTCTTGGCACCTGAACCGCTTCATGTGGGAGTGCAGAATTTTTATTGATTTGGAAATGTATGTAAATAAAGTGGCGGTAAATAGGAGCGCCACAGAAATAAAAAGCCTCTCAGTCTATAGAGCTGCAGCACAGTGGCCTTAGTGGCAGCTAACTGGGCTTCTCAACCTTTTGGCAACTCATGAGACGATCTGTCAAGCAGTCAAACAGTTGTACTAGCCTGGAAACACAGCGCATTTCACATGCGATCTGTGAAATGCAGCCGTCTCACTGACCGTATCCTGAAAATGCTGAGAATAAAACAGCAGTGCACCATACTGTACCACTCTGCATTCATTCAGCGGCTGATCTGGGGTATAAGACGCAGTTAGAGAGAAAATTCTGCTTTCAGTCACAGTTATTTCAACTGTGCACATTTGGGTGTTTTTAAGCTTACATGTCGGCGACTGAAAACACTTTCTGCAGATGTTCGATACGCTGAAATGCTACTGCATCGGCGGATTAACTCAGATTAACTTCTACTTGTTTGCTCCGACTGTCAGCACAACACTTACTGCAAATGCTTCAAATTAGTCTACCAGGAGCGCTAGCACTTACTCATTGCTTTAGAGGGTAAATTATATAAAGTTCTCCAAATGGTACAGTAAATCAAACTGTCCTTTGGATAAAAAAATTCAGTAAAAAGTGAAAACTTTCTCATCATAATTTACTACAGATTTCCTTTACACCTGGCATAAAGGAAACGACACTGAAATGCACTCGTTGCTGCCATCGACAGTCATTCACGATGTTTCACAAAAGCACCAGTGTCAGGACCATCATTCCCCATTAAGGCAGAAAAGACAGAAATCCACAGAAAACACCACAGAGAGGATGTAATAACGGCAGAGAAGCTGTACATTACTGAAACCAATCAGAAGACAAGGTTGAGAAATAAATATGAAAGATAAGTGGCATGTAATCTTCACTATCACCCCGCACTGAAGGCGAGGACTTAAAAAGGTCTTTTATCAAGATGTGTTTATACAGTGAAAGGAGTGAATTATTCATGAATGGACGTGCTCTCACTGTTTCTATATGTAATGATGAAGGAATACTGAATACCTCCTTCATGAACAACCCGTATTGACTGTCAGATTCCTGAAGCTCCTTCGCCTCCATTTCCTGAAGAGTTTTAGTATTTTCCCTGTGAGGCTCCACTAATTGGTCACTTCTGTCCTAACAACAGGTCACATTTCTGTGTTGAATGTGAAAGGTGTTCACTTTAGTGGTGATCTATCGCTGCTTCTGCACAATTTTTGACCTTGTCAGCTCTGTTTTTCAAACTTTACTCTCATCAACCTGGATTAAACCAGCATCAATAATCAGCTTTGTTCAGCTAAAAGAAAGACGACCCTACTGTCAACTGGGGCTGGACCCGAGAATATTCGTTCACTGTGGTGGTATCCGGATATTCATTTTTGGTATCAGAATATTCGAAGACAAAACGAAGGCAAAATTTGGACCCGGGAGACCAGACGAACGGATCAGAATATTCAGGCCAGAACCCCCCTAGCAGCTGAAGAACCAGATGTTTGTGTTAGCGGAGACAAAAACCGAGTTAAAAGCAGAGTGAATATTGGACTTTCTCTTTATCTGTTGGATGTGTAAATAAGAAACTGTGTCTCAAACCAAGCGGACAGAACTGTGCAGTTTCATGTACTTACACACGTGGACAAAATTGTTGGTACCCCTCAGTTAAAGAAGGAAAAACCCACAATTCTCACTGAAATCACTTGAAACTCACAAAAGTAACAATAAATAAAAATGTATTGAAAATTAAATAATCAAAATCAGCCATTACTTTTGAATTGTTGATTAACATAATTATTTAAAAAAACAAACTAATGAAATAGGGCTGGACAAAAATGATGGTACCCATAACTTAATATTTTGTTGCACAACCTTTTGAGGCAATCACTGCAATTAAACGATTTCTGTATTTGTCAATGAGCGTTCTGCAGCTGTCAACAGGTATTTTGGCCCACTCCTCATGAGCAAACAGCTCCAGTTGTCTCAAGTTTGATGGGTGTCTTCTCCAAATGGCATGTTTCAGCTCCTTCCACATATGTTCAATGGGATTCAGATCTGGGCTCATAGAAGGCCACTTTAGAATAGTCCAACGCTTTTCTCTCAGCCATTCTTGGGTGTTTTTGGCTGTGTGTTTTGGATCGTTGTCCTGTTGGAAGACCCATGACCTGCGACTGAGACCAAGCTTTCTGACACTAGGCAGCACATTTCTCTCCAGAATGCCTTGATAGTCTTCAGATTTCATCGTACCTTGCACACTTTCAAGACACCCTGTGCCAGATGCAGCAAAGCAGCCCCAAAACATTACTGAGCCTCCTCCATGTTTCACCGTAGGGACAGTGTTCTTTTCTTCGTATGCTTGGTTTTTGAGTCTATGAACATAGAGTTGATGTGCCTTACCAAAAAGCTCCAGTTTGGTCTCATCTGTCCAAAGGACATTCTCCCAGAAGCTTTGTGGCTTGTCAACATGCATTTTTGCAAATTCCAGTCTGGCTTTTTTATGAGTTTTTTTCAGCAGTGGTGTCCTCCTTGGTCGTCTCCCATGAAGTCCACTTTGGCTCAAACAACGACGAATGGTGCGATCTGACACTGATGTACCTTGGCCTTGGAGTTCACCTTTAATTTCTTTGGAGGTTGCTCTGGGCTCTTTGGATACAATTCCAACGATCCGTCTCTTCAATTTGTCATCAATTTTCCTCTTGCGGCCACGTCCAGGGAGGTTGGCTACTGTCCCGTGGGTCTTGAACTTCTGAATAATATGAGCCACTGTTGTCACAGGAACTTCAAGCTGTTTAGAGATGGTCTTATAGCCTTTACCTTTAAGATGTTTGTCTATCATTTTTTTTCGGATGTCCTGGGACAATTCTCTCCTTCGCTTTCTGTTGTCCATGTTCAGTGTGGTACACACCTTTTCACCAAACAGCAGGGTGACTACTTGTCTCCCTTTAAATAGGCAGACTGACTGATTATGAGTTTGGAAACACCTGTGATGTCAATTAAATGACACACCTGAGTTAATCATGTCACTCTGGTCAAATAGTTTTCAATCTTTTATAGAGGTACCATCATTTTTGTCCAGGCCTGTTTCATTAGTTTGTTTTTTTAAATAATTATGTTAATCAACAATTCAAAAGTAATGGCTGTTTTTGATTATTTAATTTTCAATAAATTTTTATTTATTGTTACTTTTGTGAGTTTCAAGTGATTTCAGTGAGAATTGTGGGTTTTTCCTTCTTTAACTGAGGGGTACCAACAATTTTGTCCACGTGTGTATATCATCACATTCAAAGCTGTGAATTTTTAAGAGTTTTGTGCCCAATGTGCTGTTGGTCCTGCATGTTCTTTGAAAACCGTTCTGACTCTCCAAGAAATGCTCTACAGAGCTCTGAAGGAGTCCAGTGGTGTCAGACGGCAGATCCTTTAAGTCCTGGAAGCTGCTAGTTGGACTCTCTATTGATCCGACTTCTTCCAGCACATCTCCCAACACCTCGTATCACTGCTTCCACGTCTGTCCCTTCTGTGGACTGTTGGCTGCTCTTGCAGAAAAGCTCAGACTTGTCGATTTGTCCCTTGTAAAATTTGCTCAGGTCTTTACACCGGCCTATTACCAGGATGTTGAATATGAGAATCGACTGATAAATCAATGTTCAGTAAGTCCCTGACAATGACGCGCACAAGCTAGCTAATCAACATTATTCACTGTGATCAGTCAGAATGAGCCGGCTGGTCAGTACAGCCGCTGTTTAAATGAAGACTGAAAGCCTCTTCAAATATTAGTTTGAGGAGAGACAGACACAGTGAAGAACAGCTTTAATACTGCAATTAAATAACAGGAAAGAAGTTACCTTCACTTTTAAACATGCAAGTTTGATGAAAATGAATCTTAAAGACGCCAGATTTGAAGCAGTTCAAATGATAAAGCACATAAAGGAGTGAAGTTTTTGATTGATAATACAGAAGAAAACAACATGATTCTGGCTAATAACTTATTTAGTTAATTAGGATCAGTGTTCTGAGAAGCTCTGAGAAACTATTTTTATCATTTGTAGCTCAGAATTCTGTTAGATTTTTGTTGACTTTGGCTCATATTAGTGGTCATGGATTAGATGAATTTATTGTGGAAAACTGTGTTGATGTGTGAAATTATCACAGAAAATTTGAGCGGTGTGAAAAAACTAATTTTGAATAGTTGTGATCCTAAAGTTGCAAATCCAGGAACTGAATCGAGGACGGATTCATTCCTGACACCAACAAAACACCAGAGAGCAGATTTCTGTCAGTGTGATCAGTCCTTTAGTCTCACAGTGGGAGGAATACGAAACATGAGCTCCATTGTTACATCTCCTTTGTTTTGGATTTAATCCAGGTGTCAGTGTTTGTTCCTCAGGTTTAACAGTTAAATCTTGATTTTCACTGACATAATCCTTATTGGTTCAACCAGGCAGGAAGATTTAAGCCTCATTTACAGTTTGCTTCTCCGTCTCTTTCATCTCTCCTTCATGGCTAAGGCTTTAAATCTCCAAATTTAAGCTTATCCTGCTCTTCCTTTCCACCTCTCCTTCATGACGGATGTGGATTTAAATGTGAAACTCAGAGAAAGGAGCTTTCTCCAGGAAATACCTGTTCCCATGAAACAACATGTCGCTTTGTTGTATATGGAGTGGATTTGCAAGGATCGCCTTTTTTGTCATTTCCAAACACTGATCTTTCACTGTGATCAAAGAATGAACACTTTTTTTGTCTCTCCTACATACATGTTTCTGGTGAGACAACTCGTCTTTGCTTTAAAAAGCTGTCTTCCTGAAAGCCTGACAGCTAAGTTAGTAGGACCCATTCCACACAATAAAAGACAAAACCAACCGCTGATCCCGGTTTGATTCACGGACCTTTGTTGCACGTGTTTTTCTGGTATCTCTACATTTGCACTATCTGGAAAAAAAAGACCAAAAAACGCCCAGATAGATCATCTTTTAAAAATACGTAAATAAAAAAATAAATGCTTTCCTCAAACATCAGATTGAACGCTGGCTTAGTGGTTGGAGCATCTGAAAGAAACTCATCCCAAAAACTGCACCGGATCAATAAATCCATATGCGTTCACGGTGAAGGATCTGCAAGGAAAGCTTACGCAGCAATTACAACCCTGAAAGGAAATGTGCTTTTATCTTCCCACACAGAGCTTCTGTCAGTGCTGCAACAAGCTAAAATAATGTTCTTTTTCATCCGAGCTACTTTCCATACAAATACAATCCATGTCGGTCCGTTGACACACCGCTGTTCACACCAGAGCACTGTGACGTTTCTTTGCATTTTGTAATGACACAATCATGATGTGACTGATTAAAACCACTAAGTGACTAATCAACTAATTGCATGTATTGTGCACTGGCCATAGGGGTTCATCTGAAGGATGACGCCCCGTATTAGTTCACATTTTCAGCACTAGGGTGCAGTCCTGACAAGCAGCAGTGGTTTTCACCTTTCAGCCACCACAGAATGACTGCAGCGATCATCAGCTTCAGAAGGGCAGGACATTTCCTAATAAAGCCATCTTCTTCTCATCAAGATTAACCTCACGCTGTTCTGTAAACAAATCAGAACGTGACATGACTGGATGAAGCAGTCTATGGTATCAGGCTGAAACACTTCCACTGGTTCGCTCCTTTCCCGTCTCTATCTTTCTCTAATGATTCCTCTTCGTCTCTACTGCATTAGTCCCATTAAGCTGGTGCTTTATGAAAAAGCCTTAACTGAGTCAGGTGAAGAACACACAGGAGACTGACTGATTGTGGCTGGACGCCTTTGCTTCATTTTTAACGAGCCTCGCCGCTCCATTATGGCGCGGTGAAAGAGGCTGGAGCCTTCAAGTTTTCCAGCTCAAAGGGATTTCCTCCATCGCCGAGTTCTTTAAGCGTGTATTTCAGTGTGTCACCAAAATGTGCCCACAAGAAGCCAACACCGAAATCAGAGCAGAGCAGTTCTCCTGTAAGCAGACAGTTGGTTTGTGACGCAGACAGCCACCTATGACACGCTTCACCTGCCAGGATGGGATTTTCAGCAACCAAACAACAGACTCCTACATCTGCAGCGTCTGAAAATGAATGGTTTTATATCTTTCCATCACAAAACAGTCTGAGGCTTTCAGGGAGACTAAAAAAATAACGGTAAAAAGCTGTTCCTCATTAAGGCGCATGTTTCTACATTCACTGATCAGCCGCTGACAGGTAAAGACATTTGCTGCTGTCTCATTACACTGGCACCTGTCTGATGGTGGGATATATTAGGCAGCATGAGAACAGCCGCTTCTTGAAGGGGAAGTGTTGTTTCACTGTGAGGAAGAAACGAGTTGTTTTGGGCGCCGTCCAAACACACCACGGCCTGTCAGTTATAAACTAAATTGAATCAGTTTCTGACAGCATCAAGCTCAAATGAAATCATGTCATTTTACTGTGTCAGTCGCATATTTTTAACAGTAGAATCTCATGTTAGATATTCATACATAATAAAGTAACATTTTTAATTAGCTGACAAATTAGAAACTTATAAAAAGCACAGAGAGAAATATTGTAAATAAATTGATATTGGAAGCATATATTTTCATAACTGAGGTATGTATAACCCTTGTCAAAAGTTTTAGGACACTGTCTCATTCAAATAAAGTAGAACCTGTCCTCCAGCTTTTGACAGGGGATGTATTAGTATCATAATCAGATCAGCTGTCCACTAATACTAATGTTTAATTACCAAAGCTCTTCCACTATTGGTGTACGTCTAAATGGGTGACGGAAACACTGGAAGGTGTTTTGTTGAACCTGTACGGTCACAAAGGCACAATTATAATGAGTGCAGGGAATACATTCAAAACTGCAAACATGGAACATGTATGAAAAACTAATTCGGAACAAAATGGACAGTTGACATGAATATTATTCCTATTACTACTAGGGCTGGCCCGAATAGTGGTTTCTGGCCTCCGGATATTCGGGCACTATTAAAGACGAATATCCGAATAATCGTTCCGCCCCATAACGTCCGACGGGGGGGGGCAGTGGCCGGTGCGGTGCGGCGGCAGAGCTGCGGTAGTGACGGCGGCGGTTTGTGACACAGAGGCCCGAAAATTCGGATCCTTTTTCATTTTTAGAAAGTTCTGGCAAACATTTCCTGATGAAAGATTGAACCCAGTGTAAACCGGCCTTCATTGCCTTCGTTTTGTCTTCAGCAGAGGTCTTCGGCATCTTGTCTTGTGTTTATGCAACGAAGCGTGATGTCAGAGTCAGCAGCGACCCGGCCATTTGGGTGGTGTTTACAAACGCGAATGGAGGAGCCGAAATGAGCCGAAGAACACGGCGGGACGAGCTGAAATGGGCCGAAGGCGCAGGGAAGTGAGTTTTGAATATTTTTGTGTGGGGGGAGGAGGGAGTGATCACATAGACATAAGTGTATATGTTTATGTGATCACAGGACGAGATGAGCCGATATGTGCCGATGTGGGTCGAAGGCGGAGGGAAGACAGTAACGTGGGATATTCTTTCCGCCCGGTAATGTCTGACGGGGGGTGGAGGGGGCGAATATTCGGATACCAAATTAATATCCGGATAGTGCCATAGCGAACGAATATCCGGATATTCGGGATATTCGGGTACAGCCCTAATTATTACCCCGTGGCAGTGTCCTCCAGAGCAGCACAATGTGTCCCAGCACACCAGAGCTGCTCATTAACAGCTTGAGGAACAGGACAAAGAGCCACAGACATTGGCCCTGCCTCCAAACTGCTCACATTCAAATCCGATCAAGTATTCACAGAATGTACTGGAACATATTTAATTCACCAAAGCCACACCCCACGCCCCCCCCGTAGGACCCAACATGCTACTGCAGAGCCCACAGGACACCCCCAGAGGTCCCATGTTCACGTCCACAAGTAGTCCGAGCTGTAACGGCAGCATGACGGAGACCTACCCAACACCAGGCAGGTGGTTTTAATGTTGTGGAAGATCAGTAGGTTTCGGCTTGCAAGGATTTCAGTCCATATCAGTGTGAAAATCAACTACACGTCATATTGCTAAGTAGCAGGGAGCTATATCCATCACACTGTTACAGAAAAACATTACCAGATTTGATTATATCTTGCAAAACTGTCATTCCCTAACGTGCTAATTGTGTGTGATAATCAGATGCGCTACTAGATAGGAAAGTCTCCGAATACGCTGCTTTGCTTCCTCTTTCATCCAGAGGAGCTTGTAAACATGTTGACAGGAGTGTCACTGGAGAAATATCAGTGGAACTCTTGACAGTTATTTAAATCTATCAGCAGTTGATCTTGAGTACCATCTGCTCAAAGGGCTTAAGTGTACAAATGCAACCAGTGCAGTGACTGAATGTTAACAACAGATACCACAGCGATTAGTCACACTGAGATTACAGGAGGAAAAGCTAGCGGAGGAGTGATTAGAACATGTTTCTGACCATGGACACGTGGATGACTGACTTTGAAAATAAAGTTTCCTTTAGAAAGCCCATTTTCTCTCAGACACTTTTCTGTAGAAAACCGTGCTGCTTGAACGTGCACAAGAATACTTTCGGACATGACTCGCCGCTCAGAGCACACACCAAACAGCACGTCGGCAACATGTTGGAGTAATTCCAGCGATCTGTGTTGGTCTAGCCAGTAGGACTGGACCCGAATATCTGAATATTCGTTCACTACGGCCCCCGGTTGGACGTTACCGGGCAGAAAGAAAAAAATTGGACCCGGGGAGACCAGACGAATGGATCCGAATATTCAGGCCGGCCCTACTAGCCAGTGCTGTCTGGCAGCTGACTCAGACGGTGGTGGTGGTGGCTTGTGGTTGTCACTGTCAAATCTGTGCTTTTAATTCCCAACAATCACAATGGACTCATTATTTATTTATTTTATTTTATTTTCCTTTATTTGTTTCGGAGGGACACTGCACACTAATAAACATTTTATATTAAAAAAAAATGTAAATGCACCCGAGTTAGCCAAAAGGCTAGTTTACATCGGCTGTCCCTCCTGCCTGAACTAAAAGGCCAGTGCCTGGTGGGGAAAGACTTGATGAGTTCAAATGAACATCACCACCAACACATTGTGCTTTAGGTCGTTTTGCAGGCATTCAGACTGAAAACTAGTCATTTAAAAATACTGAGCAAAAAGATCTAAAACTGGAGTCAAGATCGATTAAAGTTCTGACATGAACAAGCAAAGTGTTTGTGTCACCTTTTCTACAGCTCAAGCCATGAACTACAGATGAACTATATTTGTGAAATTTAAGCAATATTTCCCAATGAAGACTTTTGAATGAAATATTTGCACCAGCCCAGACTGAACAGTAACAGTCAGATAATATTTGTCAGGTTAAAGACTTAAAGTTACGCTTAAAAGATAAATTTGATGTTTTAAAAGTCATTTCAATGGGTTTCCTTACTTTGACCAGTCTACATGTACATTTGAAAAGCGTGTAAGTCTGGAAACATGTCGACTCCACCACAGGAAAGACATGACGTTCAGTATCAGCACTGGCAATCTGGCAGACCGCACTGGAGAACATATCAGATATCAACAAAAATCCAATATTGTCCATCCCTAGCATGAACAGTTTTGAGAGATTGGAGAACAAACTGGCAAATATTTCCAGCCAAGACATCCAACCGAGCGATGCGTTCGTCCAATCTGGTTCACGGGGGTGTTTGGGTAAACTGTCAATCACAATTCTACAACCTACTTTAAATGACATCTGTCAAAAGCAAATGTCTGCTGAGCTCCACCGACACAACAACAATGACGCGAGCTGAAATTCTGCCGCCACAAAAAACCCGGTGATTCCACTTCAGGTTTATTCACTTTGCTGCAGAGACGCTGCAGTTAAACGTGTAATCAGTCATTCCCAGCTGCTCACATGCAAAGCTCCATAGGCTGCAGCCTCCACAGTACAGCCAGAATACCACGGCCTTTTCAGCTAAACATCCTTAATAACTAGGCGGCTTGTATGAGCTGATGTGTTGGAAACAGCAGTGGGGCTGTTATTAGAGCAGTCGGGACTCATACGACGGTCGACTCGCTTTGGAACAGCAGCCCGGCCCGACGTGATATTTCCTCTTCAATCTCTTCTCCTTTGTCTTTACAAACAGTGATAAATGTTCATGACCTTCAGGTGACAATCACAGCACCTCTCCTCCTCTGTTTTCTCCATCTTCTGCCTCTCCTGATGTATAGCTGTGCGAGTGTGTGTGTGTGTGTGTGTTGCCACCTTGCAGACAGCCATTGAGACCTCTGACAACTCCCAGAGGACCAATTAGAGGTGAAAAAAAGAAAATGTCAGCCACCATGCAGCTTGTGCACGCGTGTGTGTGTGTGTGTGTGTGTGTGTGTGTGTGTGTGTGTGTGTGTGTGTGTGTGTGTGTGTGTGTGTGTGTGTGTGTGTGTGTGTGTGTGTGTGTGTGTGCATCAGTGTGTGTGTGACAAGTACAAACCCAGCCACCCTTTTCCATCAGAATAGAGCAGCCATCTGAAGGCAGCCAACAGCATCCACACCGCCTGTCCGGTTTTACCCTCACACACTCTCACTGTCTCCTGCACACACTGACACACACACACACATGCACACACACACGCTCGCACAGCCGTCAAATAGTCCAGTCCCTGGTCCTTGGGAGTATGAAGACTCATTATGAATAAACCATAAACGAGGTGCAGAAGCAGCACCTTGACTTCAGACACTTGGCTACAAGTTTTAAGAGGGGAACTTTTTCTGTAACTTTTTTTTGTGTGTGATCCACATGACATGGGCATGAATCATTCTCTTTATTATAGAGCCAACATTAGGAACACGGAGGCTCACTGTCGTTTCGCTGCTCACTCAGTCAGCCGGTCAGTGCATGTACGTCTTCCTAATCCATTTTCTGGTCGGCCTGTCAGTCACTCGTCTAGTTAGGGATTCAGTCTGAGAGCAGCCAGCCAGTCGCTAACCCACTTCTTGGCTCGGTGTATGTAAACATCCTAAGTGGGTTATGATTATGAGACACCCATTTAAAATAAGTCACATCGACATGAAAACGCCTCCTCTCTGTTCCAGTTTCAACATGTGTAAATTCAGACATTTTCACATCCATTACCACCAGTGGACAGGTTTGTATTTCACACAGAATAGCAAAAGGATTAAAGATTTTCAATGCAGACACTCACAATGAAAATAGAAAAACACAGAAATGTTAAATGCATCAAAGATTAAGCTGTTTGTCAATATGTGACATTTGATAAGTGTGTATTGTCTCTGCATGCAGTGTGTCATCATGAATAGATCGTATTTATTCTACTTCACTTCACTGGGCTTCTAAATCAATAATGTTTCAGGCTTAAAATGAACCATGTGGCAGCAACTGACATTTCCATTCAGTGTATTGGTAGACGATCTTATATGCTGCATGATTTCTATATTTTTTGTAGCTTTCTCTCACCTACACATGTTCCCTGATGTGCTCTTCATGCACAGCATGGGGAATCTAAAGATAGCCCATACAGATATTCTTTCAGCTTCACTCAGTTTTTTCTCTTTTTTTGAGCTCTTACAAACACGACAGTCAGAAACTCACAGACTACTTGTTGGTTTACACGCAGGTCATACAAAACGGTGCGCTATGATTGGTTGGGGCTCCAAATGTAGAACTGTCGACTTTATAATCGCATGATCTGACCCAGTGACCACGCTGTCAGACAAAAATTCTGTGTTCGGCTAAAAACGACTGACTGGATTTGTGCAAATCCCAATTATGTTATGTGGAGTCTCTGCAAGGGCTCCTCATCAAACATATTTTATTTCTGTTTGTAGCAGAGTATTATTTTGTAATCTTTCAGCAATTTCAATTGAATCCCAGAGATGCAGACTTCTGACCTTTCTGATTTATCTAAAAAATATGCTCTCTAGGTCAAACTTGAGGACTGCAGACAAAAAGCCATTCTAGTCAGTGCTCTGTGCTCTGCCCTGGAGCACAAACACACCAACAGGACACGACAAAAAGCAGTCCTGTGCAATACCACTGAAATGTCAAAGGATTCACAACTGTACCACCTTTACATTTTATATGGAATTTAGAGGAAAAAGCGTATTTACACACGTGGACAAAATTGTTGGTACCCCTCAGTTAAAGAAGGAAAAACCCACAATTCTCACTGAAATCACTTGAAACTCACAAAAGTAACAATAAATAAAAATGTATTGAAAATTAAATAATCAAAATCAGCCATCACTTTTGAATTGTTGATTAACATAATTATTTAAAAAAACAAACTAATGAAACAGGCCTGGACAAAAATGATGGTACCTCTATAAAAGATTGAAAACTATTTGACCAGAGTGACATGATTAACTCAGGTGTGTCATTTAATTGACATCACAGGTGTTTCCAAACTCATAATCAGTCAGTCTGCCTATTTAAAGGGAGACAAGTAGTCACCCTGCTGTTTGGTGAAAAGGTGTGTACCACACTGAACATGGACAACAGAAAGCGAAGGAGAGAATTGTCCCAGGACATCCGAAAAAAAAATGATAGACAAACATCTTAAAGGTAAAGGCTATAAGACCATCTCTAAACAGCTTGAAGTTCCTGTGACAACAGTGGCTCATATTATTCAGAAGTTCAAGACCCACGGGACAGTAGCCAACCTCCCTGGACGTGGCCGCAAGAGGAAAATTGATGACAAATTGAAGAGACGGATCGTTGGAATTGTATCCAAAGAGCCCAGAGCAACCTCCAAAGAAATTAAAGGTGAACTCCAAGGCCAAGGTACATCAGTGTCAGATCGCACCATTCATCATTGTTTGAGCCAAAGTGGACTTCATGGGAGACGACCAAGGAGGACACCACTGCTGAAAAAAACTCATAAAAAAGCCAGACTGGAATTTGCAAAAATGCATGTTGACAAGCCACAAAGCTTCTGGGAGAATGTCCTTTGGACAGATGAGACCAAACTGGAGCTTTTTGGTAAGGCACATCAACTCCATGTTCATAGACTCAAAAACCAAGCATACGAAGAAAAGAACACTGTCCCTACGGTGAAACATGGAGGAGGCTCAGTAATGTTTTGGGGCTGCTTTGCTGCATCTGGCACAGGGTGTCTTGAAAGTGTGCAAGGTACGATGAAATCTGAAGACTATCAAGGCATTCTGGAGAGAAATGTGCTGCCTCGTGTCAGAAAGCTTGGTCTCAGTCGCAGGTCATGGGTCTTCCAACAGGACAACGATCCAAAACACACAGCCAAAAACACCCAAGAATGGCTGAGAGAAAAGCGTTGGACTATTCTAAAGTGGCCTTCTATGAGCCCAGATCTGAATCCCATTGAACATATGTGGAAGGAGCTGAAACATGCCATTTGGAGAAGACACCCATCAAACTTGAGACAACTGGAGCTGTTTGCTCATGAGGAGTGGGCCAAAATACCTGTTGACAGCTGCAGAACGCTCATTGACAAATACAGAAATCGTTTAATTGCAGTGATTGCCTCAAAAGGTTGTGCAACAAAATATTAAGTTATGGGTACCATCATTTTTGTCCAGCCCTATTTCATTAGTTTGTTTTTTTAAATAATTATGTTAATCAACAATTCAAAAGTGATGGCTGATTTTGATTATTTAATTTTCAATAAATTTTTATTTATTGTTACTTTTGTGAGTTTCAAGTGATTTCAGTGAGAATTGTGGGTTTTTTTTTGTTTTTTTTGAGGCGGCCTAATGCACATCATCCTGTAACTCTACATCGTTATAGATAAGGTCTTATTTTGTTAAACTAGGTGTATACAGGGATGGAGTTTCTGTTGTGTCTCACAGACCTTACTTGGTATACTTTATACTTGAAGCCAGCCTGGTATAGCTTTGGGTGAAAATGACATTGTTTGTGAACATCTCTTCAGTGCGTGTGCTGCACTGCCCCCTGAGAAGCTGAGAATTTAACTGCAGTCGGCCAACCGATAGATTTTCGGCACTTCATCACGAAAACAATCTGGGCCCAGACTGTTTCTCAGTTGTTTTGATGCTGCTATGAACGCCTATAAAATTGTTTTATAACTAAGCCTCTTAGAGTTCAGCCTGAGAACAATTTTGCCAGACGAGTATGAAGTTACAAACGCAGTCTGATAATGTGCACATCAGGTGTTTTGAAGAGACAACAGTCAGCAGACAATCTATCCACAAGGTAGCATTTTTGGGCCGAATAATATGCCAAAAAAACGACAACAAACAAAATCAAATTGCAATTATTTAGACAGATATTGCAGCATGAATAACAATTTCAGTGAGAAAGCCACATTACATGACATCCCTGCTGGCTGTTTCACCCTGTAGCAGCATCACGCTTTATTTATGACACGTTCTAAATGCTGACAGTGTTTTAAATGTGTCCTTACAATAAAAGCATCTGCAATACCTGATCACTGTTGAAACAATCACAGCAGTAAAAACTGTATTTCCATTCTGCCTGGCTGACTGACACAGCAAAGTCAAATGTAGAAATGCTATCAGCTGTTGACATTTATCCTGGTACATGAACCAGTGACCTCCAGTACGGCCACAAAAGGGCACATTACATCACATTAAAGCCATGCTGCAAGTGAGCCACCCCTGCCCAGGTCATGAAGACACACAATCATTGCAGAGATGGTTGCATTTACTCACACAAACACAAATAGCTGTGAGCTTGGGCGTATACTCCTGGTGTACGCAGTTATTTCTACAGCTAAAACAGGAAAATGGGAGGAAGAAGCAGCTGCATGTGAGACAGAACACGCAACATGAGCGGTCCGTTTCATACAACTGCTGAGGAGGTAGGATTCATTCATTTTATCGTTGTTTTTATTGATTGCACCAGAGGAGGTTGGGGTGGCAGGACTGACAGTGAAAAGGGCTTTGCATCCAGAAACCTGTTTGCTGTAAAGATCAGACAAGATTTTTTTTCTATGCATTTTTCTGCATTAAAGCAGACCTCAGTCTTTCCTAAAAACAAGATTTCCTTCCAAATGTACTTGATGTTGAAACTTAGTTGTACACAAAGTAACTTCAATAACACAGCAGTCTAGTCAGACTTGCAGAGTATCTTTAACAATGTTAGGTATAAAGATTTTTTAAGCAAACTGCCTCCTTATTGATCCTGATGAATACAAATCAACTGTTCTTTTGACAGCTGCTACAGCTAGGTTAGCTACTCGGCATTCATTCAGCTCGTCACCCACCCAGACGGCTCTACAGGCCTCTGTTCCAAAGCTCAGATCAATAATTCCAACACACCACTGAACACAGCACACAGACGCACACAGGAGCGCTGATATTTGTGTATGAAGGGCGTCTCGTGTGAAGACAGTCGGTGCTCTGAAGGCCGTGACATCACAGCGGTTCTCATTGCTGCTGCCATAATCAGGACATGAAAATTCCCTCTTTGTCTTTTCACACACTGTGTTTTTTATCGGATGAATCACCTCTGGAGAAACACCCCAACAGTTGTTTGCCTCACAGGGTAGCGACACTAAACCTAAGAAGATCCTTCTTCTGGCTGCCTCAGGTTGCTGAAGCTTCACGTTAGCTTTGCCTGATATTAACTTTGCATTTTGTTATTTTTATCCTTCAATTTACGGCTGCTTTGGGAGTGCAATGCAAAACTTAAGTACGCTGCTGATTCTTTAACCTAAACCTAGCCTTTTTGTTTTGTTTTAATGGAATACATTAACTTTAAATGTAACAAACACATGCTACTGGTGTGCCAAGTTCTACCTATTATTGCATCATTTTGAGGTAAAGAAATGATGGACTTCACTAACAAAAGAATTTTATATTCAGGAATATATTTTTACAGTTCTGGCTGCTAAAAAAGTTTTTTCTTTGTATTGCTGTGTGATCTTATTCTGAGCTCAAAGTTGCAAAAATCTGATAAAGATAAGATAAAGAGACTTTATTGTCATTGTGCAGAAGCACAACGAAATTTATCTGGAAGAACTCGACAATTAGCAGCAGAGCAAATAAGAATAAAAATAGATTTAAAAGAATCTGAACAAAATAAAAAGAATCAAACAAAGTACAACATCAGAATAACAAGACATACCAGAACTCTGTGTTTGTAGCTGCTTTATTCTGCTGCAGAAACTGGAATGGCTCATTATTGACTACTGCAGTAAATTGTGTGTGTGTGTGTGTGTGTGTGTGTGTGTGTGTGTGTGTGTGGGGGGGGGGGGGGGGGGCAGCCATTTCTGATAATTACTTAAAACCGCAACATTCTGCTTTTTCACTATAATTCACAAGCGGCTATTCTTCTACTGAGATACACCAAAAAAAATGTACTGCTTCTTTTATTTCAATATAAATTCAGACTGAACACATATATGTAAAATAATTTCCAAACCAATTGATTGGTTTGGTGTTTGTGCACCTATACTGTACAAAGTATTTTACATACTTTTTAACCCTCCTGTTGTCCTCATTTACAGGCACCAAAAAATACTGTTTCCTTGTCTAAAATCCCCCAAATTTGGCAATAAAATTCTTGTAAATATTTTTTAAACAATTAGGAAAAATCTTACAAAAAAAACTAAAAATATCTAAAGTGATTACATACGTATCAGCAAAACTTCTAATATTTTTTAAAAACATTCACAAAAAAATCAGCGAATTTCGCTGGATTTTGGTTCATTTTTTTGTGAATATTCTTAAGAAACATCTTTAACATTTCTTTTTTCCCACCAAAAAATGTTCACAGATTTCCCAAAATTAGAAATTTCACTGCAAAAATACATTTTTTTCCATATTTTTAAATTTTAAAACAGATCAATTTGACCTGCAGGATGACACAAGGGTTAAATAATTATAAAATGAATATTTAAAAAAAAGAAAAGAGAAAAAGAAAAAAGAAAATGAACATTTGTCCAAACCATGAGTCTATTCAAAAATCGTGTTTAGCCCTGCAAAGCATGCACACATTGTTTACCTGCTCCTGTAGAGAAGCACAAAGCAGCTACCTCCGTTCTCCCCTGACACGTTTAACTAACGCTATACTTTGCTGACTAAATGCACCTTTAATTGCTTCTGGCACATCAGAGTACACAGAAAGAAACTCCGTGCTTCTTCATACTTATAACACAATCGCCTGCTTCAAAGTAATATCCAGGTGTAGAAGTCTCATTTGTGTAGCTGTGCTGCTCCTCACTTGAAGGTATTTTCAGCTAAAGTCTGCAGCACTAATGCAGGTTTGATGTATGGCTGGATGCCCCTCAGCAATCATCACTGCTGCTTCAGCTATTAGAAGAAAAGCTGCTTCCTGTGTGGCAAAAATCACATCAAACCTTTCGTAAATGATACAAAATTAGGTGGTTAAATGTCAGAATATAAGCTACAAATTAGTATCTGAAACTAAGCTCATTTAGTTAATGCTGAGCAAAGCAGAGAGTTCAAATGTGTGCACACAAAGATCCAAAGCCAGGCCCGACAAACGGCATCACGCTCGTTTATATTCAGTAAGTTTTCTATTACATGGTTGGAGATGCTGCTTTTTTTTTTGCTGTGCCAGTGCTGATGATTCTTCATATTTGACATCTGCTTGAATATCTGACCTTACTTTTGCAATCAGAAATACTGGAACTAATTTGGATTCTGTCTCTGCGTTAAAATCAGGAAAAGTAATTCTGACAGTTAACGAGGCAGTGAGCAGCATTCATATCAGAATCATGAAAATATTTGCTTTAGAACCACCAGTAGTTTTCCTCCCCACAACATTTTGCAGATGCAGATTGGGTAGCTGTGAAACCCAAAGTGCTGTATGCAAATAACAACTGCAGGTACAAGCTGAAGTCCATCCTCAGAACGGTAAAAGAACACATTTTTATTTGCCTGAGAAGCTCCTCATGTGGCAGCTTGAACTGAGGGAGAGATGTGGACTCTTTAAACTGTATCAGAAAGCATGATGGGGAATATCAGTGTCTCATTTCACTAACTGCAACCTTTTCAACATTGCCAGAACAGGTTCGGTTGTAAAATGTGAAAGCTTCCTTCATTGCTCCCTGTAGACTCATTTGATGTGCAAGAAGCCAGAGTTGCATCTAAGCTGAAGTCTTGAGCTGCTCACGGCGAAATCGTATTAATACTTTTCAGAATTTCCCACTCAGGAAGAGCCTTTCCTCGTAAGGTTTAATGCTTTACAAAAATAAAACAGAATGCTGTGTAAATGCTGAAAAGTGAAACTTAAAGCTGCAATCATCTTTATTTCAATATTAACAAGTAAACATTCCACTTAACGCTACACAGGACTGTAGCCAGAGCAGCTTTGCAACATTACAATGTATTAAATATTGTGTTGGCCATCAGTGAACGCAGCTTTAAACTTAGTCAGCTACTTCAAGGCTTTAAATCGACTCTGTCTGCGAGACGATTGCCCACAGAGCCATTCCAATACAAGCGGCTTTGAATGGCGATATTAAACATCTCTGTGATCTTGGCTCAAGCCGGTTCATTCACTGTGGAGAGTTCAGCTCAGGTCTCGAGGTCACGCAGGGTTTTATAAAATCAATGGACTTGTTGATGGGGTAGCTCACAATGTGGCAGCGGGGTTAGTGACTGGAATCAGCCGACTGGCACTGATACCTCGTTTCAAGGCAGCGCACCGGGACGCTCGTTAGGATGTGTGTGAATGTGCTTCCATTTAGTGCTGTTTACTGCCCAAAGCACATATTGTCATCTTAAAGACCTGCTGAGCCTCCACTTCCACCCCTTTGGTACAAACATGTGATGTGGGGGTGGGGGTGTACAGAAAGTGACCTACAGATACACCATAAAGAGTAGTAATTCAGACAATGCAGGCTAAATGGATATTAAGATCTGGACTGCGTGAAAACTAACCTCTATGCAGGCTGGGATATAAACATCTGGATGTAAAGCTCTGAGCTCCTTTGCATTACAGAGGCCATTTGCATGAGGCTTTTAGTGGGAGTGTAAAAGGATCGCACACAACAGGACATGTACATCGAGGGTCATGTAATCTCTGCCCTCTGCGCTTGACCCCAGCACACACACACACACACACACACACACAAGCACTCATTGGGCGACCCGTTCCCAGCAGTTACAGAGTCCCAACCAGCCTAATCCCCCCACCATGCAACCTGAGCTGCTTTAATCTGAACAAAGGGGAGATAATAGATGCTGAGATGTGACAGAAACACACAAAAAGAGGTGGTTGGTTTTGAAATCCGCCCAAAGATCCACTTCAAGCTTTACAAGTGTCCTCGTCATGTCTCGTGTACTTTACGGTCGGACATCTGAGCACGAAGGCCCTGGCGAGGATATATGTCAGTGTTTATCTGTGTGTGTGTGAGAGCTCTGATGACTGCTGCCATGTGCATCAACAACAATTAGTGATGGGTAGTGTTGTTGGTAGCAGATGGTACTTTAGGATTTACAACGTTACGTAAGCACAGAGAGGACTTGGGGAGGGGGGTCAGCAGGACTGAGGAAGATGAGAGACCTGACACATCATGAGCAGCTTTTATCGCACACCAGCAGTCCCAGAACGCAGCAGGAGAGAAAACCATTGACCTGAAATCCTGTGAAGTGACGTCACAGCGCCTTCCTTTGATAGAATAGAGGGCACTTTCTTTGACAGAGACACTTTCCATAAGTCCAAAAAGCAAAACGGTGATGGAGTTTACAGCCGCACTGGTGACCTGTTATGAAGCTTATTCCAGCTTTGATAGAGGGGACATAGTGTTTACAAATAGGACATAAATCTGGTCATCCATATCGATGTATACGTGACACACACTGGTACTGCTGTGTTCGTGCAGGTGTCTGTGATACTTTCAACACAAACGGGCAATTTAATGTGACGTTACCGTAACTGTGATCCCAACCTTAAATCAATTCATGGCTATTGAAAATGAGACCACGTTGGCTTATAGCAGGCTTAGCACTATTAAACTCCAACATCACATTACGGATTTGGCTTATCCACCTTATTGCCAGCAATGTGAGACGAGAGCAACGAGAAACATCCAACGTGTCCTGCTCTCTGACCGATCTCAGCCTGTCACCGTCCCGCTAACCACAAAGCACCAGTGGATGGAGACACACAGACGTGACCGGTTGGACACGGCTGACAAGACGGACTTCACCCACTCCAACCGGGGGGAACATTTTGAGCCGGCCATCCTTTAACCGGCGGCGTGGCACAGTTGAATCACTCACAAGAGGTGTACCAACAGCAGTAGAAGCACTAATTCCACTGCATATGAGAGTAGGAAAAATGTTGCATACAGTGAATAGTTGTAGGTAGTGTCGGGGTCGTTTACGCCACACTGTCTCCTCAGGTACATTGTGGCATACTTGTCAGGTAAAAATATAACTTCAAAGCCAACATATGCCCACATATCAGCAGAAATCCCCGTCCTAACAAGGTGGACATACACGAGGTCTTTTTTTATGCTCTTTAAGGGGGAGCTTCACCTTCAAATATGATAGATTTGGGTGAAAAGGTCAAATTTAAAAAAAGATGATTATCATATACCTAAACATGTATTCTTTCTCCTGATGATTTTTTTTATTTGATTGCTTGTATAATGAATCATTAATCATAAACTTTAAGTGGTGATTTCTCAAAACTTGATTTCCGGACACACATAAACTGCCCCTTATTTTATCTTCTTACGCTTTTGACCAAAACTTCCCATTTTTGGCATGCTGCTAGTACAGGCTATGTAGAATGCACCTATTAGCCATTTTGTTGATAACTTCATTCTATGCTGAGTTACATACAAAAATCTTTGTAGCAATTGTTTGGTTTCGTTACCACGGTAACCACAGTGAAATATGACAAAATGCCTAATAGAGGCACAGGTCCATACTTAAAGTACTATGTGGTGCATTGGTATCATTTTATGTTAAATATTGCAGGAGATTTTGCTTGGGGCAAATACAAGATGTTCCATAATTCAACAGTATTTAATTTCAATCCAGTTGTTCAAAATGAAAACAGTAAAGTTGGTGTTTAGAGGTCTCTAAAAATGTACAGGTTGCATACCTTATCTTAAGAAGTGTGTGCAGTATGAAACTTTCAACACTGGTCATTTTTAGTACTCGGCCGGGTGAAGCTCCCTCGTAATGAAGCACAGACTGCACGTCAAAGGCCAACTCATGCTGTCCACAAAAGTGAACTCGGTCTTCCATCTAATTGGATGGGTACATTTGTTTGGGTAGACAAAGAAATACACTTTTCACTGTGTAGGAGATTCTCCACCGTCCTGACTTTTGAACTTATTCACTAACAGAGTAACCAAAGCTAGCTGCTGCTGCTGGGCTCTGGAGCTGCTTCCATTTGTCCGGGCATGCCACAGTGGGAAGCTCTCCAGAAATGCTGCGCTGTGTTACTTGGTAATGCATTACCCTCAGCACTGGTTGTGGTGAATGCTACCGTTACCCCACTTGGCTGAAGTCTGCACAGGGAGTTGGCAGAGATCAGAAACCAGGTCAACGTGTGCACAGTGAGTACGCCAGCTAGCAACAGAGTTCCTCTACGGGATTATCCTGGTTCCAGAAATCAGGCAGTGACTTTAAAAAGCACAAACAACGAAATGGGCTTCTTCAAAAACTTGATCAAAACAGGAGTACTGAAGATAAATGGAGAAAAACAGTGAATCCACACATTTATCAAACTGTGATAAATGATTGGCGAAAACGTCAATAATTAATCAATCAACTGATAACACCTTAACTATAATTTAGAATACAAATACTACTTTTTAGGTCAGTCCAGGACATGGACATGAGACCTTTGGCAGGGCTCCAGAATCCCCACTAGTGACTGATGCTGTCAGCTCCTTAATTAGATCACACAGCACACGACTGGATAAAGTCTATGGACACTGTACCCAAATGTCCCCAAGCAAACTGTATCTGTGCAGTTTCTGTACTGCGACGACCGAATATAGACACAAATAATGACATATCTGCAAATGTCAAACCAATTTACACCAGCACTAAATGCTTCTGGCTGTGAAAAAAATCTAGAGAACAGGACCGTCCAAAATTAAGGAGGCTATCATATAAATCATGTGCACCAACCAATGACAAATAATACTTCTGCATCTTCCCTCTTATTATTAATTTTGCTCCAAATTCTTCTCTTTACGTGTCCTTCAAGAACATGTGGGTTTTTTGTAACAGCCAAAGACAAATAAAAAGTTCTGTTTGCACCAGGAATCTAATAATCACTGCATGTATTTTCCAGTTAACCATCCTGTTGTCTTCATTTACAGGCACCGAAAAATGTTGTTTTTTTTGTCTGAAAAAATCCAAAAATTCAGCAAATTTTTTTTTTCCAAATTTCTGAAAATTTGTAAAACCTTTAGAAAGAAAATTCAAATAATTTCTTAAAAGTTTCCCTAAAAAGTTTTATTTAAAAAAAAAAATCCTCCAAATTTGACAAGAAAATTCATGTAACTCTTTTTAAAAAATGAGTAAAAATCTTCCCAAAAAACCTAAAAATATCTAAAGTGATTCCATATATATCAGTAAAACTTCTGATATTTTCATTTAAAAACATTCACAAAAAATCAACAAAATTCAGTGAAATTTGCCGGATTTTAGTTGATTTTTTTAATGAATGTTCTTCAGAAACATTTTTAACATTTCTTTTTTTTCCCACCAAAAAAATGTTCAAAAATTTCCCAAAAATGTTGAAAATGTGGACATCAGAAGTTTCACTGTGAAAATAGATTTTTTTTTCTCACATTTTCAAACTTTAAAACAGGAAGACATGAGGGTTAAACTTGTCACGTCTACAACATCATATTCGTTACTTTTTCCCGGCTTTAGTCACAAAGTAGCTGCGACATCACATCATCTTTTGTTCCAGTGACCCCAAATAAATAAAAACTTCTTCTGGCTTTAAGCTTAGTTTGGAAACTCTAAACTTTTCTTTAAAGTCTTGTCACACATTTTACTAAAACCAACACAAGGGACAAAGATTTTTCTTTAAGAAAGCTAACATGTACTCGTTAAGGCTTTGACTGCAGAACTGAAAAGGCTTTGGTGTGACTTGGTCTGGTGTAAAAGCTTGTTTTAAAGGAGGACCACTCCTTATTGTGCGTGGCTGTTTACGAGGGTCTGTAGTGGCGCTCTGTTTGCAGTTCTTTCATTCACAAGGACGTTTTATCACGAGAACTCCTGTTTTATGGCTGCCACAGAGCTGAGAAACAGCAGGAACACACGTACACAGAGACAATGCTTTTGTCGCTCTCCTCTGGAATGCAGCAACCCATTACTATGCAAATGAGCAGCATCTACCCCTGTAGACTGCTGTGTGTGTTTACATGAGTGTGTAAGGAGCAATGATACGGTTAAGAGAGTGGAAAAAACATACAGACAAGACGAGGCTTGGTTTAAAGAGAGATGAACGTCTAAGATCATCTTCTTTAATTTCCCCACTTTAGCAGGGAGATGCAGCTGTTTCTATACATTACACCCTCGTCCTCACCGCGGGAAGCAGCGCAGTTTCCTCAAATCTTAAATCTCTTCTGCAAAGAAAGAATCTAATTTGGAGGCAGTTTAGGAGTCTAGTGAGACAAATTGACTTGTTCCAGAAACCACCATCAAATATTCATGTTGAGCCAGCTTCATCTTCCAGGGCAACCGTTTCTGTGTCACGTCAAAAAAGCGACTAATACTGAGCAACTCTGGTGACCGGTCAGGCTCATAACCAGCTGATAATGATGTAGGAATGTGAAGATGTGTCTCCGTTTGAATCCACACAGGAGGCATTCAGACTGTGGAGATGTAGGTTCACCTGCATCCTGGACAAACTCAGAACCGATTACACAGTCACTGCTGCTACATTTTTAAAAAAAAAAACACTCACGTTGAGGGGCGTATAGCATTAGTAAACCTGAGCTGTTACACCTCCTCCATAAACAGCTGAACTGATTGAAATATGAGGCTGTGTGTTTCATCAGATGCATATGAGATGAAAAATTAAAGAATACGTCTGGAATGCCTTTAGTGGACTGAGGGCAGGAACATACCACCAACATCTTCCTGATGGGGTCACTACCAATAAAAACACACATGGTTGTAGGTTTATTAGAGGTGCCTACCTAAAACTAATGCACTCCTGCAATAAAGCAAGCTTTTATGGCACTATTTCTGTGATGTTTCTGCTGATTTAGAGTGTACTTTGTTGCTGTATGGTTCAGTGTTTCTTGTGTTGAAACTTTAAAACGTGCTACGTGCAGCGATGACTGCATCCGTACATGATTTCTGTCACTCTAGTTTACGTCTGTATTCTGGTTCGGCAGAAATCATCTGTTAATCAGCAAACTGACAGAAAATGTCGCTCAACTCTGGAGAAGCTGACGTTACTTCAGTGTGATGTGGAGCTCTTACTATCATTCCCTGTGGAGTTTTCAGAGAAGAAGAAGTTTTCAGAGAAGAAAAACAGTTGCATGTATTTATTTACTTGAAACTCGCCCAAAATGTCCAGAAATTTGCCCTCGAACTCGCCTCGACTGAATGAAACCTGTCCGATACTTTAGAGTCTTTGGAAGCACCTTCAGAACAGCTAAACGCTAACAGAGAAGAGGCTCAGTTCCAGGATTAGAACATATAAACGGACATCTATCCCTTATGGAATTAGTACGATGCCCGACCACGGAAGGACAGGAAGTGGGGCGTGACGGGTGGAGGGAGTGCAAAATGGATCTTGTATTGTAAAATTGTTCTGTTCACCTCATTCCCCATGCAAACACATAAAGCTGTCAGGATGCATCAGATACAACGTGCTGCTTCACGTCATGAATGGGATGAAACCGTTATGGATTTTCTGCGAGTTTTTTTCCACCTGTTTAAAATGGCATCTCCTTTTGTCGACTTCATCTGCAAACGTTTACAAATAAGCAGACTATTGAACAGCTAATGAGAACTGGAGCACGACCACAGCTGCAAACACCTGTCACTTTTATCTCCATGACAAATGCTGCCTCCTGCGTCAAGATAAAAATGTCGTGGCTGCTCTTGTTATTAACTCATTTCATAGCAGATCTGCAGAAAACAAATGTGAGCTTTCAGAAATCCACTGTTCTCTGGCTACCTGACCAGGGCTGGATTCACCTCTCAGCAGATGCATGCTGGGATAGCCCCCAGCCTCAGTACAATCGGTGGGGATGGTAAATGGATGGATGAAGATCAGTGAGTGAACAGATCCCTGCTGTGGCGGTGGGTGGCGGCTAAAAGAGGAGTATACCGTCAGTGCATTATCTAACAGAGAAGTATATATTCTAAACAAGGCTATGGAAAGTGGAGAGCCCTCGGCTTTATGTGGTTGTCCATCGTCCTAAGAGATTAAAGCCTCGTTCCTAACTCAGCCTGACTCACGCTAATACCCTCACAAAACCTCAAAACAACTGCCAGTCAGGTTAAAGCCACCAAACAGCACTAAAACATCCACAACAACCAAAGCTGAAATGAGCCAAATATGAGCCAGATCACAACTATTTAGAAAATCAGCCATCATTCTAAAATAAGTGCTAATTAGCACATTACTGACACATTAGCAGGACTCCTGGTTGAATTTCTCCTGATGTGGGAAAAGTGTGTAGTATAATCTATTTAAAGAATCACAGAGGAATGCACTGAAGATGAAAACTGGGCCAGAAAACAAGTAAAAAAACAACAACTGACAAGCCATCTAGAGCACAGTAATAAAAGCTCAATCTGAAACACAGCCGCTTTTATTCTACAGTTTTATCACAGCGGCGGCCCTGTCCCATCCAATCCAGTGAAAGTAAACCGTAATCAAAAGAAGAAGGAAATTGAACAACTTAACCTCTGTTTTAGTGCACTCGCACCATTCAGCTGTTCTCCACAAAGCTACTGAGAAGCACAATTAACAGCTGTCTCGGTTAGTTTGTGGGAGAGTCTATTAGCTACTCTGTTTATTCTCAGCTAACCTATAGGCTTTGTCTCACTCGCTTGTTTCTTCTTTGACCAACAGTTAAATCAGACAAAGGCTGATGATGAGAAGCACTTCACACCAAACAAATGAGACGGTTACATGTGGGAAGAGAGTTTCCCTGTTTGCCTTTGTGCTTTTTACAGCCCGTGAAACAAGATGTAGGTAAACATGTGGCTTAAGAGGCGATGCATCCTCCTGATCCGGTGGTCTCCTGCATGTTGCGGAGTGTCTCTGTGAGAATCAGGCATTCATCTGTTCAAGTGTCAGTGTGAAAGTTATTACGGGTTCACTGCATGTTTTCTTCCTGCCTGTGAGCCATTTTAAGATGAAGCACCATCAAGACTTCCCCTCTAATTTCCACCATTTTCCACTCAGATGAATCTGTCCAACAAATCTTCCTCAAAATAGAAAAAAAAAACACATTTTCTCTCTCTTTCCGTGTGATGCAGCGTCGATAGCTGCAGCATTTCTCCTCTAAAAGTTCTGGTGTGAATTTAAAATGTGACGCTTAGTTATCATACAAACACAGCAAGACTTTTAAAGGAAGATACCAATAAAAAGTTCTCATTTGAAAAACAAATCCGAACCTCCTGCAGGCGTACACAGTGAAGGTAGAAGTTTGACTGCTGTATGAGTTGTGGCAGCTTTACTTAGCTTGCAGACACAATATTTTAAAATGAATTCTACAGTCACAGCAGACAAAAACTTCTCTGCAATTCATTCACATGTCCAAACGAGTAAAGTTCCTCTGCAGCACATTTAAAGACACATCTGTGCGCTGCTGTTGTCTCCACTGGTTGTAGCTATAATATCTTATCTGAACAGCTTCTTCAGAATTTCATATCCAAGCAAACTTTTCAAAGCCACCTTACAGTTTTATTGGTGACAAGTTGTTAGTTCTCAAAAGGCAGAACTCCCACAAACGTGCACTAAGGCTGGACAAAAACATGACTTCAGATAAAAGCTCATGTGGCTTCATGTCTGTTTGCATCTGGAGAATGCAGAGACAGTGATTATCTAGTGCTGCTATGACAAGAAATATCAAAGAAATTCAACTTTCCTTTATTTCATTACTGTGGCTTATGACACTGTAATGGTGTCACACTGCGCAGAAGATCATTTTCTTCTAGCCATAGTTGTTCTGTTTCCATAGAGGTGCAGGACTTTATAGACATGGGAGAAAAATGATCCCACAGTGAGTAAAAATGTGACGGGAGCCAAAAACGTCCAGAGACTGTTTGGAGTTCAGAGGGCTGAATAATTTGGCCATTAGATCTGCTCCTCTGCCACTTCAGGATTGTTACTGCTTCGACAAAGTGCACGAGGTTACAGCACAGACCGTAAGATCGCAGTTCTGTGACACTTCCTCGGTTATTTTCAGCGGTTCGGTGGCGGTGTGAAGCTCAAAACGTCTTCGCTGTGCAGCACAGTGCCAATGTGAAAACTGCAAAGCCCCCCGAGTGAAATTATATTCTGTGTTCTCATCATGTACCAGCATTTCCCTCCTTTTCACAGCTAATTTTCTCCCGTCCATTTTTCTTTTCAACAAAGTTCTCGTCTTTGTTACCTCAGGTTAGCTATCAGACGCTAATTAGATAGCTTGTAGCGTAAAAAAAGCCCCTCATCTGATTTCAGTCAAAGTGCTGGAGCAATCTTGAGAATTTCGACATGCTGCTGCTTCTTTTCATTCTCTCTGACCCGGCTTTGATGAACAGCGATCTACTGTATTTGCAAACACAACACACTGGGCCCAGAGAGCTGTAATTGGAGGAGCTGTCAAGCCAGCTGAGAGGAAGGCTGAAGTTGTCTTCAAACAACAATTTAGCAGCTCTCCTCCAGACAGATGCAGCTGAACACCTGTCAGAGGAAAACTGTTTTGATGTGAATGCTTTTTGCAGTGTGTTAAAAGCTGCTTCTATTCACATGCACACCAATTTGGGTTCTGCTGTTGCCTGGAGATATGGACAAGGAGGTGATCGCTAACCGCTACGGTTGTCTTCTATCGCACACACAAAACATTGCTTCGCTCTATGCTTTCCATGTGATTTTTCTTCCACGTGATGATCGAGGGTCTGCAGGTTAGAAAAACAAACCTGGCCCGTGTTTGAATCAGCAAATTGACCGGAAAAATGTGAGCAGGAAATGTGCTTTCCACGGAGAAAAAATGATGATCAAAGGGACACAAACACACACTCACAGCTCCTTTACGGCCGTACTTTGTGCTCCTTAATCCACTTAATGTATCTGACAATGCACCTGGACACAATCAGCGTTATCACCTTCCACACACACAGAACACAAAGGCTATTGTCGGGGCGTTTGTCGGCCATCAGTGTAAATTAGCACACAGAGCAGTTTGGGGCCTTCATTAGCATTCAGAGCTTCTATTATTAAATGTGAGTGGCTGCTCTGTCAGACGGCATCATGTACCGAGTGTTTTTGAATACCATTAACGTCCATTCCATCTGATATCTGATTACAGCAACGTTTCTCCATGAATGAAAGATGCAGCAGCTCCCTCTGGTGAACTCCCCAACGATTCAGCAAAAAGGAAGCAATCATGGGCAGTATTCAAAGCAACTTAGCGTTTTGTTCTAATATGTTTTCACAACTTACTGGAAGCTTTTAAGGAAGAAATTCTCACAGCGAGTGGTGAATATTATGTCTGTTTCATTCATATAATAAACCAGCTTGACAGGTCCACTGGTCTGAAGTTTATTCTTCAACTGTTACACTAAACCATACCCTAAATATACACCCCCTGTCAAAAGTTTTAGGACGCTTTCTCATTCAAATGAATAAGAAAGTGTCCTAAAACTTCTGACAGGCGGTGTAGCTGGGTTAAGCTAATTCAGCGAGTTAAGCAATGATTAATGATTGATTCTGATTAAATAAAAAGACATCTATGCTGCATAAACAAGGCTAGGCAGTGCTGTCAGAAGGCGGTGAGAGCAGGAGAAACCCGCTGATTGCAAACTGACTAAAAAATATCAAGTAGTCCAGCAAATTCTGGAATTGTTTTTAAATCGGTGAAGTTGTAGTTATTCTATCATGACAGCTGGTTGACGGTTGTTTGACGCAAAGCTGAAGACAACAAGAAGAAGTGAAAACAGCTGGTTAGTTGCATGAGTTCATCTTTTTGGGAACAAATCTGAAAAAGCTGTTTTTCATTTCCCATCATGTGTATTTACTGTCAGCAAAAATAAAAAAAAATGCCTCAACTAAGCGTAAAAACGTGGGCACAGTTTGTAAAATGTTGCTGTTTCCTCTAACTTTATCAAATACTTCAACATGTTAAACAAACACAGCTGCTGTCTGAACATTTCACACCAAGATCCACGTGAAAACACAATTATTTAATCCAAAAGATTTTCCCCTTATTTCACAGGTTCACAAAGCCATTAAATTGTATAGGCTCTTAACAATGTTTGATATGACCCAATTTAACATGCTATGCATCATTTTAAAGCTTATGAGTTGCAAATGATCATTTTAACAGTTAGAAGTTACATGCAGTGATCCCTGGGGACAAAATCTTGTCCTAAACATGCCAGTACACATTTCCCGGTGACCCATCTTTAGATGCTATCTACTCAGAGTCCATACATTTTGGCTTAATGACTATTATACCTTTTGATAGAGTAACCTACTGTAGAACAAATAACGGGTGCTTTGGGGGTAACTCTTTTTCTGATTGCCACAGCAACCATTTCAATATAAATAACTCTTTACCCCAGAATGAAAATGGTCTTAAGTGGTCAGATTATAAAGTATTTAAAAAAGCATCCATTATTTTAAGAAGTGCTGTCTTAAGAACAATCTGTGAAAAAATCAGCATGATTGCTCAAATAGTTTAAAAGTTATTAGGTTTTATGTAACGCCTGTCCTAAAAAATAGATTTTGAGAAAATGACAGATAAAGATTGTGACCCATGCACAAGTACTCACCAAGCTGCTGTTTGTCACTAACTAAACATTTCTTTGATACCTAATGAAGAGTTTAAGCACTTTTTGAAGAAATATGAGGTGTACTCCCTCCTTAGTGCAATAGTTAATATAAACTGGAAGTATTATGACGTCAAATGATGGAAGATCTGAGCAGCTGAGGCTGTTCTGAAAGAAACCAAGATGGAGAGAAGAAAGCTTTCACTACATTTAGATGAAAGTTTTGCCTTAAATGTGTCTGAACGCTTCTGAACAATCCCAGGTTTTTATTTAGAGCTTATCAATCCTTCCCTGGTGCCTTGGTCTTCTGGAAAGTTCAGCGCTAATAAAACTGAGGCCATCACAGCCCTGCATTTCCTGATCCTGTCCTCACGCTCATCATTTGTGCAGTGCCACACCGTCTTCCTGCACTTTCTAACACAATTTCTTCTCTTGTAGATCTGCCAGTGTTAAGGCTTTTACACAGCAGACTGAACACTTTATTATGATAGAGAGTAAGGGGTTTTCAAGCGATGGCTGAGACTGGTTGTGCACTTAGTCACGTAACAAAATATCTCGCCTTTTCTCTATTTTTAAAAACAGTTAAAGCCATCTGAATGACAGCTACACCCGTTCAGCACTGCTGAATCGTAGAAACTGGGCAATAACTGTGAGCTTTCTGCATGAGTCTAACTGTGAAAATCATCTTAAATGTAAACAAATTCCAGAGAAGTGGTCGTAACCCGGTTGCTTGAGTTGAATCTCCAGCGACGCCAAGCTAAACATGCCAAATGACCTCAATACACTGTCGTCTGTGCATGACTGAGAGCTGAAAGAATGAACTCTCTCCGTAGCTAAATAAATAATAAAAATATCAGTGTTTCCAGCCAAATGGAAGCTGCCCTCAGTCAGTTTAATAAACACATTAGGCCTGCTTCCAAGCCCTAATTTGGAATGACACACTAAAATACATGCTCATTCAGGCTTTCCTGGTCATCTCAGGAGCATTGCTATACTTAGATCCATCCTGAGTTGCAGCGATACAGAGGATTACACGCTTTTATCTCTCCTTGCTTTAACTGCTGTGGTGCCATGTTTGTTTGCCCTGACACACACACACACACACACACACACACGCACACACACACACACACACACACACACACACACACACACACACACACACACACACACACAAAAGATGCCTCCAGTGTGGTGAGAGCACTGATGCAAGCTTTTACCTACAACAAAGAGCAGGAGCAGATATCTCCTCTCCTCCTCACTGATTTCTGTAGTGATTGTGTGCAGATGTTTCCTCAGCCCGTGCTTCAGGTCACATAGATAGAGACAGACAGATACTTTAGATACTTTGTGTCCCTGAACTTTTGACTGGCTAAAGGCTGAAGGTGGCTGAGCTTTTTGCCATCACAACGCAGATGCTAGCAGTCTGTCTGCTTCAACTAAATCCATACATTTATTTGTTTTTACTGAGGTTACCTTGCATGCTACTTTATTTGATCCTTTAATTTTCCATTCACCACTTTGCTCTTTTACTCCTATTTGTAGAACAATAAAAATGTTTTTTTCAGGTCAGTAAAACCCGGCATATCCACTTTTGTATCTGACAATAAAAATGAACCGAGAGTTAAGAGTTTTGTTCTTGTTTGTTCTTTATTGCTCACTAGAAAAGCCTAAATATGGGATCCACTATGTTAAATTTAGGAGTTTTGTTTAACTGAGTCATGCGAGCTTTGTTGTTTCATCCCCAGAGTTTAAGAGGAGGAACATTTGATGCTTTGATTTTTACATACATTCTGCTGACTATTTCTGGCACGGCGTTGAACCGTGAACTGTGAAACGTGCCCGTGTTAATCGCAGGGGAGATTGGCAGAGCAGATTATTGATTTTTCCACATTGTTGTAAGCGTGCTCCAGCTCTATCGGCTGTCAGAGTTGACATGTTTTGTCACCGTGTACCTCCAACAGACACGCTACGGTTGGCTCTGGATTACAGACAGTTAAGGGTAAGGTGAAGACCACCCTGGGTTTGTGTTCAGTCTGAGAAAAGCAGTGTAAGGAAACAAAGCCCCCTATTGTAGTTTTGAGAGCTAACCATTATGGCCACAAACAATACATCCTGGTACATGCTGGTACGTAGGGACAAGCTTTCAGAGTCCACTCTCAGTCAGAGTCAGTCTCCTCCAAGTAGTTGTGCTTTTAATGGACTAAACAGACCACTGGTAAGTCTATATGGACGACTACATACAGTTGTGCTCATAAGTTTACACACTCTGGCAGAATTTGTAAAATGTGCTCCATTCTTTAATGAAAACATGAATGATCAGAGCAAATACAATTGCATGACAATAAACAGCTTTGTCTGAACACCAGCCCTAAATGAAAGAAAAATGTTTCCATTAACAAACATATTTGCTAAAAAATAAAGGACAATATTTCACAAATTTGGCCAGGGGATGTCAACTTATAAGCAAAACTGTAGCTACAAAAACCATCCAACCATGATGGATGCTTGACAAAAGACTTTTTACACATTCACTTCTGGTAAATTTGGCATATTTACATCTACCAAATAAACTGCTGGTTAAATGTGATCAAAAGTTAAAGAACACATTTCAATGAATGGTGCATTAAATGTGATTTCTCAGCCTTCATTATGCGCTGAGCAGTCAGCAGCAGCCTACTTTTGGCTCCAGAGATGTCCTGCTAGGCTGTGCTGAGGTCGCATCTGAGTCAGTGAGGAATGTCTAATGTGAGGACCGATGCAGGCCTCCTAATAGGGACGATGGATGGAAGCACATTTCTGAGGCACTTCCTAAGGCATGCTGGGAAAGCCCAGATTCCTGCAAAGCATAAATCAATGCATCTCAATGAGGGGTCTGAATTACCAACCAGTGGTCTTTTAAGGATTTCCACAGTTTAATTGCAAGGATTAAAAGCTAAATTTCATTAGAATGCAATTCCTTTGAATTCCAGAGAATGAAAAATAAGCATTGGATCAGGAAGTCTTTTTATATCAGCTCGATGTTTGTCGCAAAATATTTTACGTTTCTTTTGACTGAGCACTTTCAGATGCATCATTTAGTAAAAAAAGGCAAAAAAAATAAATGATAACAATCCTGCTTCATCCTCCTTTAACAGCCATGGACTCAGAATCACCTCGATGGTTTCATCAGCATTCTTTCAGAGGGATTTTTTTTTACGCTGAATAAACTCTGCTTTCAGAGGCTAAAATTATTCAAGCTGAAACATCTTGAATACATATTTTGCTATGAAAGCTGGCCTTCAAACCACTGAAGTGGCCTTGATTGAACAATAAACATGTAGAAAAATTGGGTTTCAATTAGTTAAATTCAAAATGACTCATGTAATGCAGCCTCATGTTTTGCTTCAACCACGTCATTCTGCTCCAACGGCTGAGAGGACTGCAGGCACATGTATGCAGGTTTACGCCTGTTCACTGAATAAACACGGCTTTTATTCACTGAAATTAATCAAAATGAAATTCATGGACACATATTTTGGCATAAAAGTTGCCCATGAAACCATCAAAATGGCCTTGATCAAAGGATAAACTGCATTTTAATCAGCGAATCCAAAAGTACTGAATGTATTTCTGCTTCACTGGTCCGTCATGCTTTAATTCAACCATAAGCTAGTTTACTCCAGCAACTAGAGAAGACGGTAAATAATCAGATGGAGGTCTGCTTACATGTCTGAATAAACACTGATCTCAGAGGCTTCAATTATTCAAACTGAAAATCCACAAATGCATATTTTGCCATTAAAATTGGAAACCAAGCCATCAATGTGGCCTTGATCAAGCAATGAATGTGTAGAAAATTGGATTTGAACAGGTTAAATAGATAAATGAGTGAATATAATGTAGCTTTACCAGCCTACTCACAAGCTTATTCTGCTCTAACAACTATGAGAAAGTTGTAAATGATTAGATCTATAGGCTACGTCTCTCATTTTACGCTGAATAAACTCTGCTTTTAGAGAATACATTATTCCAGCTGAATACAGATTTTGCCATGAAAGCTGGCCATCAAACTATCAAAACTGCCTTCATCAAATTATTTTTTTAATTAGTAAATCCAAAATTATTCAAATAATGCAGCTTCACTGGCTGGTTATGTTTCATTCCAAACTCAAACTCCAATGACGACGAGAAAATTCTAGATGTAAGCAGTTTGTGTCCTCCAAAAACCCTGAACAAACGCTGCTTTTAAGGGCAAATTCATGTTTTTTTGCCTTGAAATTTGGCCATCAAACCCTTAAAATGGTGTCGACCAAACAATAAACAAGTAGAAAGTTAAATATCAATTAGTTAAATCCAAACTTTCTGATGCAGGAGCAACTTCACAGGTCTGTCATGTTTCAAATACAAGCTTCAATGAGTGTTGGCAAATTTTAGATAGTGTAGGTAGATATAAGTAGGTTATCCCCTCCAAAAAACGAAACAAAAATGGCAAAAATTAAAGCACGTTTTGCCATGAAAGTTGGCCAACAAACCGTCAAAATGGCCTTGGTTGAACAATAAATAAGTAGAAAGTTGGATTTCAGTCGGTTAATTCCAAAATTACTGAATGTAAAGTAACTTCACTGTCGCGTTCATCTAAACCATGAGTTACAACTATGAGAAGATAAAAAGTATGCAGACATAGGCAGGCTGTGCCCTCCACTTACAATAAATAAACACTGCTTTCAGAGGCTGAAATTCATGAATACATGTTTTGCCATGAAAGTTGCCCATCAATCCATCAAAATGACCCCAATCAAGCAAACTCTGCAGGTAGGCTGTGCCCCACACTTACATTAAATAAACACTGCTTTTAGAGGCAAATTAACACAGATTTTACCATGAAATTTGGAGTTCAAACCATCAAAATGGCCTCGATCAAACAGTAAACGTATAAAAAAAAGTCAGAATAACTAATGTAATGGAACTTCACTGGCCTGTGGCGTTTTGTCTAAACCATGAGTTACAACAACTATGAGCAGATTACAAGTAAACAGATGTAGGTACAATGACCAAACTCTGCTTTTAGAGGCTGAAATTAATACAGATTTTGTCATGAAATCAAAATGACCTCAATCAGACGGTAAACAAATGAAAAAAGTGGGATTTCAATTAGTTAAATCCAGAATAACTAACGTAATGGAACTTGACTGGCCTGTCTTCTTTCATCTCAAACATTATCTGTTCTTCTCCAACATGCTGAATATTTATCACATCGACCACTTCACCACCACCACCGCTGCCTCCACAGCTGCCCAGATACTGGAAACCCCACCCATCTGGCTTTTTACAAGCAGGTCAAACACAGCGGCAGCCTGTTCGACCCAGAACCCGCTGCCACGTCCGTCCGAGCTGTCCAGTCTGAGATAACACCGAGCTCCCATCAGCCAGGCTCAGCAAGCAAACAGAACCAGCAGAACCAGCAGAACCAGCAGAACCAGCAGACAGGTGAAAGAACTCAAACAGCACTGAGCAAAAAGGGGCAAAGCGGAGGGATGTTTGCATTTTCATATAAATATGATGCAAAATGAGTTTGACACTCAGTCTAAGTGATGCTACAGGAGAGGTGAGGCCGTAATTCTCTTCATACCTATACATGCTCTAATTACTAACTCCACAATGAGGGGAAGGATGGAAGATGGAGCCACAGAGAGGGGAAGAGAGAGAGTTGAAAAGACAAGAAAATGAGTCGGAACAGATCAGCATCACTCCATTCTGCTCCAGTCTCCCTGTAGGTTTCTCTCCGTGGACCCTCACAACCACAACTAGAAGACAAACGCCATCTCCTTCACGTTTCGATCTTCTTCTGCTTTTTGTTGCACTAATTAAATATTACGCTGAGCATTTCCTTCTGTCCAAGTTCACCACGCAAGCCACAAAATCACATTTCTTTTTTGATATTTACTCAGGATAGGAAAAAAACCCTAACGACAGGAACTTCACAAAACGCATAAAAAATTGTAATAAAGAAAGTTGATTTTTAACATGGCTTGGGTTCATTTCGACGCATTATTTTTTTTATTATTTTTTAAACGCATAATTTAAGGGGGTCTCAGTCCGTCGGTAACATGACTTCCTCTTATTTTATCCCAAATTCAACATAAAAACACCTGTCAATTCATGAAACGGCACTTTTTTTTAAAGCAATAACACACAATATGCGAACTTTAACTGAACTTACAGCGCGACGTGGAACTTAAATGTAATATTAGGATGGAAATAAGGATGGAAAAGAGAAGAAATTAGGATGAATTGACAGCGTAACTAAGACTGTCCCTAAAAGTGCTAAAAAATGAAGTTGCTATCTACACAGCTGAATGTTTCTCCTCACTTTAAGGCAAACATAAATCCGAGCCGTGCTGCCCTCCGTGAGCACCGTGCCAAAAAGCTGCGACTAAGATCCAAATTACGCGTCTCCAACAAGCTTCCAAATTAGAATTTAGGGGCGGAATGGGGGAATAAATAAAGATAAAATGACACTGGTAAAGGATTTAGGCATGAAAATAGTTGCTTCATGTGGTGTGGAGCGGTAGAAAAAGAAAAAAAAGAAGCGGAGAGCCGGTGACACTTACCGCCGCGAGCCGAGGATGGAGCTCTCCCAAGAAACAACCCGCCGTGAATAACGGAGCCGGAGCGCTGCTGCTCGGTGTGTCCCCTCTCTCTCTCTCTCTCTCTCCCCTCCTCTCTCCCCTGCTCTCTCTCACCCATACAGCTCCAACCTCTCTCTACCGACCTCCCCCTTTGCCCCACGGCCGCCCTCTCCCTCCCTCCTCCTCCCTTCCCTCAACACCAAATCAACAAATTGAGGAGTTGAAAAGGCTGCTGATTGGTCATTACGGTTCCCTCGGCGATTGAAGGGACACGTGGACGCGCACACGCACAGGGTGGCAGCTCAGGCTTCACTCCACCCAGCAGACACATTTCAATCAGCGTTATTTTCACCGGAGATGCTCCGGTGTTGTTTGAAAGAGCCCATTTTCAGCAGCAGGAACATATGAAATGTTGTTTCTGATTGTATGGGGGGAAAAGCAGGAAATCTCAACCAACACCTACAGTCTGCAGGTGTGCAACATGCTACTTTCAAATTAACAAAAAAGCCACCATGTTGAAGATACTCAAGGATGCTCTAGCTGTTTGTGGTGCCATCAGACCTCCAAACATCTCCCAAACTTACTGTCGGTTTAGTGAAACTTAAGTCAATAAATAGCAGTTATCGGATGAACTCCAGTTCTATGAGCACATAGAAATAAAATGATTTAGCTTGTTTTGTTAGCATGCGTGGTGACTGCTACTTTGTTATTCTTAGAGGACTCGGCCTCCAAACATCCACTGAACTTGGGAATGTGGCAGAAGTAGGGCTGGGTATCAATCTAAAAGTTTCGATACCGGTACCAATACCTTCACTTCGATACCGGTTCCTAAACGATAATTTTTTCGACACCAGTTTTACAATATATACTCTAGTAGAATGAAAATTGCATTACATATTACTTTTCACATCTTGAGTTTAATTTTCCAGTGCAAAAGAACATTTGCAAGCAATGTCCAGTTCAGTACATACTGAGCCACCTTCACCCCCGGACCCTTCCTGGCCGACCCGGAGCCGGTTGCGGCGCACCGCCGCGGAGGAAATGCGCCCGGCGGGGGACGGCCCGCACTCGGCGAGAGGTCCCGCGAGGGGACCCTCCCGCACCGAGCGGCCGCCCCTGGCCTGCCGAGTTGAATCCCCCGGGCGGACTGCACGGACCCCACCCGTTTACCTCTTAACGGTTTCACGCCCTCTTGAACTCTCTCTTCAAAGTTCTTGTCAACTTTCCATTCAGGTACTTGTCGACTATCGGTCTCGTGCCGGTATTTAGCCTTAGATGGAGTTTACCACCGGCTTTGGCATATACTGCACCGCGCACTATTGGCATCATTTTACAAAAGTGGAGCCACGTTTTAGACCTCAGAGGCATCTTTTCCCACTTCGACGGAGAGGGACCTCCTGCTGCAGCCAGGTACTCTTGCTTCGACGACACGCTACACAACTGCAGTAAAGTCAATGTACCCAATGTGAAACCTGTCTGTGAATGAGCAGCATGTTTTTTTCCGGCTTGCTGCAATCACGTGTAATGTTACAGCCAATTACAGGTTTGCTTTATCATAATCACGTGATAAGTACCGGAACATGGAACCGAAAGACGAGGCTTATTTCGATACTCATTAGTACCGAAACATTTCGGTCGGTGCCATTAAAGAACCGAAGTTCGGTACTCAGCCCTCGGCAGAAGAACTCCGGATGGGCACGAAATGGTCCAAGAAGCTGACACGTTGGACATTTGTCTCATCACTGTCCTACAGTATGCAATGACTTCAGTCTTAAAAAACAAGAAATAGCAGTTTTTAGTAGCTTTACAAAGCTCTCTGTTGGTGGTTTTCCCTCCAGAGACCTGAGACAGGCGCGAGGTGTCATAAGGAACCAGCACTTTGGTCCGTTTCCGTTGTCAATTAAGATCCAACGTCTTCAACCTCAAACTAGGAAATGAGAAATTGTCGTTATCAGAGGAAACTAGTTCTGCGAGCATGTAGGAAACAGAATAATGTTTTCAAGTTAGTTTACTTCGTTGCTCTTAGAGGGGAGTCTGGGTTACTTGAAGCCTCTTCAGCGCCAGAACATGTGAAATGCCAGTGAGTTGTTTCTGATTGGGGGGAAATAAGCAGGAAGTCCCAGCCATCACCTACAGCCTGCAGACGTCACAGTAGATTTTCTTGGAGGCAGAATGTCACTTTAAAATTGGAAAGGAGATTTTGGATAATTAAAGATGACTCGCTTGCTTTTGTCCAACCTGTTTGCTCAGTTTTAAAGGAGCCGCTACACAAAAACACAGTTTATTATCAACCGACTGAACAATCCCTGACACTAAATAGAAAACTTTATGAAGATGGCCTTGAACTGTTGGAATTCCAGATGGGCTTTAAGTGGTGCAAGGAACTGGTGCTTTGAGCATTTCTGTGTCTGTTGTGGTGTGGTATTGGTCATCGACACCAAGAAACAGATATAGAAACATAATATAGGTCAATCTGACCCCAAAAATTTCAGGCCTATTTTAAAATGACCATTTATTTCTAAAATCTTGAAAAAAGCTGTGGCAGAGCAACTACCCTCCATTCTGGTGGAGCATAGATTATATGATGTTTTTCAGGCTGGTTTCTGGAAAATTCCTTCAACTAAGACTAACAATCCAATGACGGCTGCTGACTGTGGTCGGTATACTGTCTTAGTGCTGCTGGATTTAATACAGCTGACCATTCAGAAATGCTAAAATGCTTGCATCTTGATTATGGGTTGTCTGGTTGGTTTGCATCCTATTTTACTGACAGACTCTTCAGAACTGCAGTGAATAATATGATGTCATGTGTTGTCATGTGGCGTACCTCAGGGTTCTGTTCATGCTGTATGTGTCTGCACTTGGAAAACTCATAACTTCCTTTAAAAATGTGTTTCATCACTTTTATGCTGATGACATTCAGCGGTACTGTTCTTTTCGTTACACAGAGCTTAGCTGGTTGAACAATCTGTTTGATTGTTTGTCTGCTGTTCGCGAGTGGTAAACAGATCTTTACCTTCAGCTGAATGCTCAGAAAGCTCCATGGTCCAGCCGAGCATCAGAAACCTCTGCTCTTTGATAAACCCACGTCTATGGAGACCCATCCACGGCAGCTGGTTCAAAATTGTTTCGTCCAGTTGTGAAATATTGCCAAAATTAAGATTATTTTATAAAGCTGAGACCTTGAGATGATCATCCACGCTTTTATTTCTTCTCGATTAGATTACAGCAACTCTCTTTTGATGTGTCTTAATAGGAGCTCTTTGAACCGTCAGCAAATCGTTCAGAATGCTGTGACGAGGCTTTTAACAGGAGCCCGTAAGTGGGTTCATCTGACTCTGATTTTACCAGCCTTACACTGGCTACCTGTTAAAATCCGGATTGAGTTTAAAATTTTCGTCATTACCTTTAGAGCTTTACATGCACAAGCTCCACAATGCCTTTGTGACCTTTTAATTCCATACACTTCTTGTCGGTCACTTGGATTTTCTGAACAAAGTTTTTGTTTTGACGGTGCCTAAAAATTGCTACAAAACCAGATGTGATTTGGCGTTTCAGTCTGTTGCTCCTCATTTATGGAATTCTTCACCGTGGTCCTTGCGTGTGGCTCATTCAGTCGACTCTTTTAAAAGTCAGCTGAAAACACTGCTATTTAGACAAGCTTCTGGTGGACTGAATGGTGGGTGGCTGTATTTTTGTCGTGTATCTTTGTATTGTTTTATATTATTGTCATTTTGTATTCTATTGTGAAGCATTTCACAATCTTTTCTGTGAAGAAACAAAGTTTACTTACTAAACAGCAGTTTGAGTAGTTTTACAAAGCTCTCTATAGGTTGCTTTCTACTGCAGGAACTCACAACAGGTGCAAGGTTGAAGAGCAACTGGTGCTTTCAGCCTTTGGCCTGATAGCACCATTAGATCTAATATTTTATTGAAGATGCACAACTTTCCAGTTTTTTCAGCCTCGGGACTCTCATGAACCTTGTTTTCAGACAAAAACAACAGAAACCCAAGAGGCTCCTATTCACTGACATGATTTGAAAATGAGCTTGTAGCTGTTGCTGGTACTGCTTTTATTTCCACCCTAAAGAGAGGGATATGGACAGGAAAGCTGAATCCGGATTCAAAGATGGCGCCTACTAACCTGATGTAACTTACTGGTTTAGCCTGTGAACCAAACAGTGTTTCAGCTTCCATGTTACTTTGGTCCCTGCAGAGGTGACATCATGATTTTGAACTTACTTTTCCAGGCTCTCGATTGGTTTTGCTACTAGAAAACCTTTACTGATTAACAATCACCAAGGAAAATGCCTCTTTTTTTTACTGCAATGCACTCAGTGACCACTGGGAAAAGCTGCCACCCAGTCTGACTTGCTGTGCCGTATGGAGCTTCACCCCCAGAGCCCAGTGTTTGCACTTTGATTCAAGATTCAAGATTCAAGAGTTTTATTGTCACATACTAAAAACTAGAGAAGCACTCGGAGAGCGCAGACCTCCGCCATGCCATCTGTTTGTCTGTCTGTCTGTTTGTTTGTTTGTCTGTTAACAGCATAACTCAAAAAGTCATGGACGCATTTTCACCAAATCTTTACAGGATGTCCGGAAGAGCAAAAGTAACAATCGATTAGATTTCGGAGGTGATCCAGATCACTGTCTGGATCCAGTATTTTTTTGAAGGTCGAAGGACAATTGAGAGATGGCCGCTGTTGATCTGGATCACCTCCAAAATCTAATCGATTCTTACTTGTGCTCTTCCGGACATTCTGTAAAAATTTGGTGAAAATCTGTCCATGACAGAAGGCAGCAGGCAGAACAGTTTGTGGTCGGGGGTGGTGAGAGTCCCTCATGATCCTGTTGGCCTTCTTCCTACACCGCTGGGTGTAGAGCTCCTCCATGGATGGCAGCATCGTCCTGGTGATGTGCTGTGCAGTCTTCACCACCCTCTGTAGAGCCTTACGGTTGAGGGCGGTGCAACTGCCGTACCAGGAGGTGATGCAGCCGGTCAGGATACTTTCTATGATGCACCTGTAGAAGCTGCAGAGAATTCTGGAGTCCATGTTGAGCCTCCACAGCCTGCAGAGGAAGAAGAGCTGCTGTCTTGCTGACTTGGTGATGAAGTCAGTGTGGTGTGACCAGGTTTGCTACCACATTCCCTGCTCATCTGTGCAACCGTTCTGCATTTACATCACACTTATTCATTTACATCCTGAATACAGCTGTTTGAATTACTTGAACTACATGAACTCATCATCGACGTGTTCCTACTGTATCTATGCAACGTAGTCATGGAAAGAGAAGAACCAGAGTTTCCAAATGATGCTTGTTAGGCTACATATCTGTATACAATGAATGTTATGAAGACCAATCAAGCTTCTGGAAGTAATGTCCCTACTTGTTTCTTCAGCAGTTTTCACACTCTGGCTATCATGCCACAGCCCAGAATAAACAGCAGAACTCACTGTTTCCATGAAGCTAGTTGTTTTCCTGCACTCCAAATCTGTGTGTTTTCTGGTTATGAGATTATATCTGCATTATCTCCAACAAAGAGTGAAAATTACCTGTAACTTTGTACACAAAATGTCAGATTTGTTTGTTCACTTGCTGCAACCCTGTCTGTTTGTTTGGGGGGTTGTTTGCCTGGTTTTCCACCTCTGCAGGGAGCCTACTGTATGTGAACACTTAAAGTAATGACAGTTATTAACATTACGCATTAGGCATATGTTTTTCCCAATTTCTAAGTCATGCAGAATCCCACAATCATGGTTTTGGTATAGCCCCCTACACAATTATGAAAATTAATCTCTACTGCCTACATTTGATGAGATACATGTAAAAGCATAATTTCATCATGTATTTTCCTCTTAATATGAAGGCTTATTATATCAAGTGATGTAAAATCTCACTACTCTGGACTGTTCTGACAAAACAAACCAAATACAGCGTGTACGTATGATTAGCCCTCACAATGGTGGAGATAAGAGCTGAAAAGTACAGATAGTGAAGTTCCCCTGAAAGCAGCCTGGAGTTCAAAGGGTTAAAACATCCATGGTAGCAGTGAAACACGTTGTAGTGACTCGCTGGGGGAGGTGGAAGCTTGTTGAAGGGCTGTCACTCATGACTGTCAAGCAGCCATCACTGGTGATTAGTCAAACAGAAAGTGTCACCACATCAGCTGCAGCAAACACAACCACACAGCAGTAACTACCATTTTGTTTCTGTGCGTGCAGCATGTCGTCGTGTGGAAAAATAAATGCTTTCCATCCATGGACAATGTTGGATTTTTTTTTTTTATTTATTTATTTATTTATTTTTTTTATAATTTTATTATTACAACAGTGAACATTAAATGTTGGATTTTTTTGACGCAGCAACCATTTGATCCTTTTGGCAGCTTTGGTACGCACATATCTGAACAACACCACAAGGAAAAAGAGCTTAATCTAGTATTTACTGAACAAAAATCTGTATAATGTTCAACACTGGCATCAGAAGCTACTGTTGCCAGATTTAGCAGGAATATCTAGTTGTGTATGTTTTGCATCATTGTCTACGAGTTTCTGACATCAGTTTGCTAAAATTTCGAGCGCTCTTCCGTAAGAGATCAGCCCAGCTTTTTTTTTTGTCTTCTTGAGTAGATGGTTCAATAACCCCCTAACTCTCCTCTTTAGGCTACTCCCTGCTGGATTTGCTAATGCACTTAGGATAATTATCCCATTGACGGCTCCATTTATGACTTAACCTCAACTTTTAGGCAGATGGCCTCAAATTATCTCAAAGCGCTCTTTGATATCATATAGAATTTGTAGCTGAATTAATGACTGCAAGCTGCCCAGTTCCGAATGCAGCGATGAAGCCCAAACCAAAGCATTTCCACCACCACCATGCCGGGTTCTTATCCTGAAAAGCTCTATTTTAAACTCTGTGTTTGATTCATCTGTCCGGTGCACATCATTCCAGAAGACCTGCTCTTTGCCTCTGTGCTCGCTGCTAAACTGTACTCTTGTTCTGATGTCCTTTTCGACCAGCAAAGGCTTTTTCCTGGCACCAGTGTGTGATCTCTTTCTGACTGTAGATGAAGCACTTTAAAGCCCACCAGTCACCTGCAGGCCGTGTGATGATAGCGATAAACCAAAAGGTACAAAACACTGACAAGGTCACAGCATGATTGGAGAACCCTTATAATCAACTTACTAAACTTCTAGAACAGTAATGTGCACTGGGCTCAGATGGCACCAAACCAAGCGGAGCAGCACCCATCTGTTCAGGGGCTTCCATCCCCTTGTTTGGTGCACACCAAGGTTCAGATGGCAGCATCTATAGTCATTCAAATGAACTGCACTGACAAAGAAATCACAGCAGACTTTAGAAAACTCAAACCAAACCTGGCCAGAGTGAACGCGATCTGAAAGACAATTAGCAGGTGGTCTGACTAAAGATGTTAGGCTGTCGTGTTGAAGACTAAATGTCAGGGACCTCTCATCCTTTGCTTCTTAAAATCTTTTTTAACCCACATAAACGGCACTTCATGGGACTTTATTGAAGTGCAGCATTAAAGCATCAAAGTCGGCCTTTAACAGCGGAATGTTACAGTGTAAAATCTTCTGCACAAGTGTGTGAAATTGGGTCTGCGGGTTACTTTTGTGGGGGAATCACGGCGGTATTTAGAAGCATCACCTCACAGCTGGAAGGTTCTGAGCGTGAACCTGCTGGTTGGTGGGAGTCTTTCTGTGTAGTCTGCATGTGCATGAGTGGGATTTTTCTCTAGGAGCTCCTGCAGCCCAAAGACGTGCATGCTAGGTGAACTGGTGGTTCTGAACTGGCTGTAGGTGTGAGCGTGAGACGTTTGCTTGTCTCTTTATGTTAAACGGACTCCGGGGTGTAAACTGCTTCTCAGACATCCGCTCCCTGCAACCCTCTACGGGAAAAAGCAGGCAAAATGAACTGATGGATGGCCGCTTCCAAAACAGAATGCTGTGTAAATGCTTTCTGCATCATCTTCTAACATGCTTTCATCACATTTTACCTTGCATGTGCTTGTGCAGACTTGTGATTATTTGTTGGGGTGGGGGGGCTGCTGAATCTCATGAAAACCGTGTGAGTGTGTTTCTTTTTAGAGTTTTTATGTACAAAATGCTATGAAATTTTTACTTCTGCACACACTGGGCAGTTGGTATCCAAGCAGTGCAACGTCATCTTAAATTAAAAACAAAGCACTTGGAGGTTTAGCTGTGATCAAATTTCCTCCCTCATTTACTTCCTTTCATCTTATTTAACTGGCAACAGCTCACAAGTGCACGTTTCTCAGAACAAAGCTTCTGTTATTTTGTGACTCCAGAGAGCTGTTCTCATTGCTAATGCTGGGATTGAGAGAGTTAGCCATTTCTGCGTTTTATACATCACGTAAAACAAAGTCTCACTCTGATTAATTGAATCAATTTGACGCATCACCGGCCTCAATTTGCGGATTTCCCGTGTTTCAGACTCTCACCCTACCGCATTCGGGGAAACCTTCCTTTTCAGAGCCGGCCCCATGTTGACAGGATTGTATCACATACTTTCTGCAGATTTACCAGCTGCACGCTCCTGCTGCCAATCTCCCATCTGCCACATCCCAAAGGTGCTTTTTTTTTTGGAGTCAGACCTGACTGGGGAGGCCACAGAAGTCCACTGATCCAGAGCTGGTTCATGCTTTACATGGACTACGACTGTGTGGAGCCCAGCGAGCGTTCAGGCAGGGCAGAGTGCAGGAAGGACAGCAGATATAGCGATTTATGGATTCATTTCATATAATCTGCATGTTTAATTTGAGCAGGATGATAACAGAGCAGCTAGTTTCCATAACCCTTTAAGCTGCAGTCAATTCCAGCCGTTTTCTGTACAAAAAATCGCTAATATTTTATTTGTAAATAAAAATATGACGAGAAATACAGGGAATATTGGACGCGCATGGCGAGGTGCATTTCCTTGAAAACGACCGATTCGTGGATTTTATACCGACTTCAGGACATGTTTTGGACAAAATATTTTACTGGCTTCTTTCGTCTGGATGTCCAAGGTTGGATTATGGCCGTTTTTTGTGGAATACTTTCATCTGTGTGTAATAATGAACCCGCAAATGTGAGTCGTGCTGTGTACATTGAAGCCGTGTACATTGAAGCCGTGTACAGAGAAAGGATGGATGGATATTCGTTGTTTGTCGGACAAATGTGTTTATATTACCCGCTGTGGTAAGCACATCTGAAAGTGGTTTATACCGGCGGATTCATGAGAATCTAAGCTTTCCATCGGTGTATAATGTTTCTATCATCGAGTTGGCAGTGTCGTTCCATTTCGAAAAATGCTTATGCAGATATCAAAACGGCCCACCCGTTAATAAAACGTTTTTTTGGTGTGAATTCATGAGGGCTCAGACAGAGGTGGAAGCCCGTCAGACAGCATTCTGCAAAGGACAACACCTCAAAAGCTAGAAACGGTTCTGCACCGTCATGCTCATGAAACCAGCGTGAGACGACTTTTTCTGTATGAAATGATGCTAGAAAACTGCTGGAAACAGCCATTAGATGATGGTTAACTGTAGCCGTAGGGAAACGCACACGGTCAGATGGAACACTTAGACAGGCTGCGACATTCACACCACGATTGATTGGGACTAAGTGTGCCATGAAAACATTCCCTCCACCATTACCTCAGCTGCTGATACAAACAGGTTGTTTCCTGCATTTGTGGTGTGGATGCCAAATCCTTAGCCTGTCATCACTAAATGTGTTGCGCTGCTGTCACATGATTGGCTGATTGAATCATTGCATCAGTGCTTCAGTGAGATGTCGCAGAAACACTTTTTTGTTTTTATGGTTTTGGCCTGGGCTGCACAGTGAGGCTGTGGTTAGCAGTTTCGCCTTACAGCAAGAAGATCCCCGGTTCAAATCCCGGCCTGGGATCTTTCTGCATGGAGTTTGCATGTTCTCCCTGTGCATGTGTGGGTTTTCTCCGGGTACTCCGGCTTCCTCCCACAGTCCAAAAACATGCTGAGGTTAATTGGTTACTCTAAATTGTCCGTAGGTGTGAATGTGAGTGTGATTGTGTGTCTGTATATGTAGCCCTGTGACAGACTGGTGACCTGTCCAGGGTGTCCCCTGCCTTCAGTCAGCTGGGATAGACTCCAGCACCCCCCATGACCCTAGTGAGGATAAAGCGGTGGATGGATGGATGGATGGATGGATGGTTTTGGACTTTGGCATGTGGTAGTTAAATTAGGGAATAATGGTGGTCTAGTTGAACAAAATCCACAGTGAATCCAAACACTATGTGCATGATCTTAATCTAATCTGAACCATTCTGCCTTTGATGTGAACCTCAATCACTTCCGTTAATGATTACTACACATTTTAACACTACACAATTGGGAAAACAATTAGCTACTGATAAATGTAACCCCAAAAATACTCAGAAGTTCAGTATTAATGCTACACTGATGCTCTTTGCATTGTTAGTTTAAGCATTTTCATGTGTTCTTGTTCAGCTTCCAGCAGCATGTGGAGAGTCTTCAAACTAGTTCTGCTCAATATATGATTTCTGCACTGACATTGTGATGGTGATGTGATGTGTGATGTGTGGTGTGTGCATGTGCAACATTCAAAGGAAGAGCGTTGTGAAGCAAGGCAAATGAACTCAAACACATCATGGCAAAACTTGATGCTCAGTATGAAAAAACGAAGAAAAACCCTCACACGGTTCTCATTCTCCATGACTAATCTACAGGAGAAGTCTGTCTGATTGAACATAATTTACCCTGATTTAATGGTCCTTGATAGAATTTTTTCTTTACTTTATTCACAAGACACAGAATTGACTGGCATGCAGGCTCCAAATGTGAACCAGAGAAATGAGAGAAAACGGGAGAAAAACACTGCAAAGAAATATGTGGTTGTAAAAGCAATGTAGCATCAGCTGGAAATATTTCGGCCTCAGAGCAGCTCCTCTGTCATCAGTGTCTTTTAATTTTTTTGTCACCACACGTGGCAACACAACTCATTTGTTTGATCATTTAAATGAGCGCCACAAAGCTCAGCGTGATGAATGAAGGACCATTCAAAGCAGGAGTGATTCTGGACGTCTTTGTCATGTTGCACCACATGAGCTGAGTTCCGAGCAACTTTTGTCAGCTTTATAAAACTAATTTTTTCTTATTTCTGAAACGGATGAATTCCTACAGCATCACCTCAATCTTAGGATGATTGATTCTTTTCAAACAGCGTCATTCAAGTCAGTTTTTTCATACCACAGTACATGCTGCAGAAAAATGAAGAATTGCAACTCCGTTTCCAACGTTGTACAGCCCTACTGCACATTTGTTTTTTACGTTAAACATAATTTAGCTGTCTGCTTATTGTAATGACAATCAAACTGATGAAGCTTGTTTAATTTGAGGCTTTTATTTCAGCCATGGCCAAATCAAAGCGTGCACATGCTTCTCAGCCACAAATGTTTTGCTTATTTTTCTTTGAACTTCTTTTTTTATTTAATAAAAAACAGAAGTGGAAAAGGCCAATTGTTCATGTAAGCCTTTGTTAAATCCTTAAGGCGAGCTGGCTTATAAGCAATAGCACCGGGAAATTGGACTGCAAAGTCATACAAAGAATCATAGAAAGGTCACAAAGACAGAGCAAAAAGGTAAACACTTCAAATTCTTTGGGGAAATTGATTGTCAAGGACCTTGAAAATATATCAGTTTAATGAGGTTAATAAAGGTTTTGTAGTGTTTTCCTAAGTTCTTTTCTCTGTTTGAAACTTTGAAACAACATTAAAACAGTCTACGGGTACAGTAGACACATTGTGTACTGGGATTTAAACTACACCACATCTCATGATCTTCTCCCGTTTTTTTTTTTGTTGTGGTCTGTAATGTAGGAACACCCAGTAATACACCTATATATCTCTTGAGGCACAGTGTATAGACTGCAGGAGGTACAATTGTGAAGGACATTTATTTGGACTTACCTGCTGTGACATCTCCAGTCATGCAGCACCGACTGTAGACAAGTTAGCTTTTAACTTGTGAGAGAAATGTTGGGCTTAGGTTCCAAGCAGATCTGTTACGCAGGACTATTTGTCAGTATCCCTTAATTACTCTCCTGGGACGTGCTACATAGAGTCTGCTGCAGTGTCTGCTACAGAAAGTACAGTCTGGTAAATGTGCTGACCGACTCCACAGCTGAGGCTCTAGTAGACCGGGTTTCAGCCCCAGTGTTGCCAAGTTGCCACTGCTGGGCCACCAGAAGGTCCTTCAACCCCGTCTCCTACAGGGGCACCTCGTCATGGGCGATGACCCCGACTTCTGAACAAGAAAAGACAAATTACAAGCAGGAAAATGCAAAAACAGAAAATGTCAGGGTGCAGTAATGTATTTGTCACAGATATAGGCTTCCTACTTACCTGGATTTATGTACCTTTACACTAGCCTAGCCGCGCTAGACAACCCACGGCAACAAATTTAATTCTCTGCCAGGGTGGGTCTAGTTACCCTCCATAAGGCTCGAGGCTGGATTCTCCTAAAACTGGCCGGACCAATCACCATGAAGTGTAGAGTCAGAAGGCGGGCGTAACGAAGTGACGACAGAGGCGTGACGATTCTGACAGAAACAACCGGAAACAATAAACAGTTATCTTTGGACTCGGCTTTGGCCACAGCCCTTAAAGATTTGAAGCTAAAATTCAACTTGAAAGATAAACAAAGGACGGCACTGAAGTGTTTCATTGAGAAGAAAGACGTATTTGGACTTATGCCGACGGGATATGGCAAATCCTTAATATACCAGTTGGCTCCTCTGGTTGGGAAGCTAACGGGACTTAGCCACAATCCGCCGGTGCTCTCGGAACTACGTCAGCCTATTCGTTGCACTGATTGGTTGTATACCTACCCAATTGCTGCAGAGTGATTTGAAAGACAACCTTTTAGCCCGCCTCCCTCCCTGTTGAACGTTCCTAGATCCTTGCGTCTTCAGAAACATGGGTCTAGCGTGGCTAGGCTAGCTTTACACCATCGTAGACCTCATAGTCTTCAAGAGAAGTGGATGGCTGAAGGTTCCCAGTAGTTCTGTTATGGAAGACTGTTAAAGTGGCAGCTTTCTCTCCTTTGTGTTTTACTCTTGTGACCATGACACCTCATGGGTTCAGCAGTTCTACCATCCATCCAGAGCCAAATCTGTACTTGTTGGTGGACATTCCCTTGCAGTCTCATGTGGCTACAACAACATGTCGAATGAGCATAAGAAGATATGGTTGAATTTAATGAAAGCTGTTTGATTTTTAGGTATATATATTCTCTCTCTCTCTCTCTCTCTCTGTGTGTGTGTGTGTGTACTTGTTTCTGCTATACAGGTGGGGACTTTGACCTGACTATTTGCTATAAAGGTGGGGACTTGTCTTACGGTGGGGACCTAAAATGAGGTCCCCACGGGTGGCAACACCGTTTTCTTGGCCACATTGTTGTTAATAAAAAATGTAAAAGTGCAAAAACGTTTGTTTAGGGTTAGGCATTGATTTGGTGATGGTTAAGGTTAGGGTTAGGGTTAGGAGTTAGATATGAATGGGAGTCAATGGTAAGTCCCCACCGGTATAGAAAAACAAACATGTGTGTGTGTGTGTGTGTGTGTGTGTGTGTGTGTGTGTGTGTGTGTGTGTGTGTGTGTGTGTATGAAGTAATAATTACATTTTTCCTTAGCAAAAATGAAATGCTATCTTTGGCAGAAGAATGCAGTGTTTCTTCAAGACAGCTTGAACTTTATGCCCTTCAATTTAAAATGAATTTGTTTCTTTAAGCTGCATGAGAAGGTATTTCCACTCTCATAAAAACCATTATATACTGGATACGTGTGTGAAAAATATTGTTTCTATTTCTGAGTTTGTATCGCGCATCTGAAGGTAGATCAGAAAAGTTATTAGAGTCTAAAATGATGATGAAGCTTCCTGTAAAACTCTCTGACACTTTCACTGACAATCTTCCTCTTCCTGGTGATGCTGCTGGCGCCGATTACCAAACTAACATTTCACAGAAAATACTAAAAACAAAAACAATGCTGTGGCTCATATCATTGGTGTTATATCTATATTTTGAACTTACTTTTATTTCTATCACCCGAGCTTGCCAGTTGGCTCACTGTGAATAAATGCTTCCATTCAACCGCTGACATTACTTCTGCCTCATGAGCAGCTCAGCCTCTGAGAAATACCCAAAACACTAAAACAACACTGATTCAAAGCACTGCCTTCAGCATTTTTTGGATTATTTGCTGCATTATCGCAGCCAAGAATGTTCAATTCTTGTGGTGGATTCTTTCTAACATTCAAATTTAATGTGTGTGAAGGAAAAATGGTGCTTAAGTGGCAACAGAGTGATACAAAAGTGTGGTTTGTGCGTCTTCCTGCGACTGACAAAAATACACTCGTAAATAGTGGAATTACAAGGACATTAATTAAAAAAAAAAGGAAAAGATGCAGGCTTAAAGTAGAATCAAATTACTACCCAGGAACTTTCAGTGCAGTCCTCAGTTCATTTGTTTGTGAAGTAGTGCCAAAAACTTAGGAACAGGAAGGTAAAACTGACTACACTGATGATGTCTGTGCAAAAATGGTGAACAAACCGTGACTACATCTTTGGTCCGTCTGTTGTCAAACCTACTGAGCTGTTCCTGAATACTGTCGGCCACCAAATACAGCTTGTAGGTTCCAGGTTTTCAAAAATGTCACGTGTACCAATACACAATTTTCACAAAGTACCAGCTTATGAAAAAGGGTTTCTTCTGAGGGTTAAACTGTTAAAATCTTCTGCAAACATCTGGTGGAAATGCAGGTAGGGGAACCAATCAGGGGAAGGTCAGGCTCCTGAAGAGCCCTGATGTAATCAAAAACCTGCCCAATGTGCTGCTGGTGCATGTAACTGCTGGTCATTGAAAGAGTCCACGCTTCGTACTGATGTCCACAAAAAGGTTTATTCTTCTTAGAAGATATATCATTTGGTGGTACACCGTGAAAACTATAAACACAGACATAACATCACATTCAAATCACGACATGACAAGAAAGCAAATACTTTATCTCTCACTTCTCTCTAAACAAATACACGGTTCTCTGAAAACTTATTAAAATTAATAATTACCATGTTCGCCTGGATGACCAACAGAAAATAAATAAAGGCAGACGGGATGTAGAATTGTCAGCTGAACCCGTCCGATCTCTGGCTGAATCCAAATCTCTGGACTTCACCGCACTTGCAAACTCGCGGACTTTGCTGGCGCGTTCAGGGGAAGTCCGAGAGTGCTGAGGGCTGTCCAAATCCACAATTCATCCAGTCCACAAGGGGCCTCAAGCGGACTTTCTGCAGACTTCCAGAGAGTCTGCTTGGGGTGCAGACTTCTGCAGACTTCACCAGTTTGATTACCCACAATTCATTGCAATACGGACGTGACATTAAAATTTTTCAATTTTTTTTTTTGCTTCTGGCCTATAAAAGCTGTGCAGTCTGACGCCGAAATCATGAGCTGAGAAAAATAATGGCGGAAAAAGGACGAAAGCAAGTCCTCCAATGTAAGTAATACCCAAATTAATTAATATTATAGCGTATACCTGATAGTTCTTCAAACAGTGTCACGGAAACGACTGAAACGGACTCCAAGTCTGTCTATTAGCTCCATTCATAATGCTGTAGACTCCCGCTCTTGCAGACTTTACGTGATGACGGTAAAAACGTCACATTACGTATGACTGAAGTCCGCGAGGGCTCAGTCTGCAAGTCCAGAGGGTGGAGATATGGATGCAGCCTCTGTCTCTCTCCCGGGCTGCACCTCACGTCCACAGCGTAAGTCACATGACGACTAATCCAACTTTATCGACACGGAGAACTAAATCAAACAAAAACTAGACTAAATATGATACATTTTACCAAGACAAAATGATCATAGGCACGACAGGACGAATGTTGTAACAATGCTTTCAAAAACAAAATTCACTTAATGAACGTAAATAATCAGCTTCCTGTGTTGTCATGGCAACCTGAGGACTCTTAAACAGCGTCCGCTACAGTGCGCCTTATACCATCAAAGCAGCACCAGTTTCACAGAGAAATAGACTCTGGAAGGCCTCTGACGGTACCCTGTGGTATCTGGCACTACAGTTATAACAGTAGATCCTGGAAGCTGTAAGTCTGTGTTCCTCCTCAGGCAGCTATCAGCGGGTAAACCTCACTGCTGTGCTGATCTAAGCGTTTAGCCATTTTTCTTTTGTCACAGTCACTCAGGTGACCTTGACATATGCAGCTGATATTAGACAATCAAAGGCATTCTCTTCACATCCTTGAGTGCTGATAATGTTCTGCTTGTGTGAAATTCCTCTCTCGCACACCATGCTGTGTTCACCATCAAGGTGAAGCGATCTGATGAAGCCAAATAGAAAATGGAAATTTTGTACTTACCTGACAGGAAAAAGATTCTACAGCCATGGCCATAAGTTTGGACACAAGTACCATGACGCTTGTGAATCTTAGAAAATACCACAAAATTGTCATTTACAATATACTTATGTTCTGTAATAGACATCAAAACAGACATAAGTCATGCTGTGTCCAAACTTATGGCCATGGCTGTATATTGTAAGTGACAATTTTGTGGTATTTTCTAAGATTCACAAGCATCATGGTACTTGTGTCCAAACTTATGGCCGTGGCTGTACAGCATGTCCTGTTTCCTTCCTGCAGGCGTGCATGGTCCAGACTTTACTGACTTCATTTTGTATAGAAACCAGCCTGTGTTTGTGGATGACTGCTTATGGCACACATAAATCATGCATTTGCTCCTCTGTAGAAAGTCCCTCATATCTGGAGAATGATGCTTTATGAGAGGACACCTGTCTTCTCCAGGGACAGCACTGGCATGAATGGGAACAAACAGCATTAGATAACATTCATGTGAAGCTTTCCTGAATGCACTTCAAGTTCAAATCTAATCAAAAGCTGAGTTTTTGACAGAGGGCTGCTCTTTGGGCATTCATTCGATGACATGAAGGAAATTTTATTTCTCCTTTCAGTTGGAGGTAAATTCAAGATATATTTAGTGCACATACTTTGTAGATAAATAAAACACTTCCCTCAGATGCTTTTAGCCTTGAGCGTGGCTCTCGTAGTTCATGCTTTCTGATGCAGATTTGAAATGTAAATGATCTATTAGAAACACATTTTATGTAGTAGTATGTTATACTCTATAATGAGCTACTCTGCATTGCTTTCAGAGGTGACTAGCAGCAGAAAAGCAGCATACTGCTCAGCATGTCTCAACAGTTGTAAACTGGGAGCATTTTCACTCACTTAGAGCCAAAACCTTTTCCATGAATTAGTTAAAGTCACAGTGGAAGAAAACCAAGAGCAAACCCAAAGAATAACAACTTCAGGCTCGAGAGAATCAGTTTTTTGATGTGTATTTTTAAATGGTGTTCTTGTTCAGATACCATAAAGAAATGTCAAGCTTTGAGTGGCTTTAAAATATAATCATGTCGCATGTTGTTGAGACTTAAAGCCAGCCACCTACAACGGCTGCAAGTATCACAGGACGCAAACATTTTACATAAGATGCATTGAAAATGGCTATTGTTTCTTTCACTAATTCAGTCCGTCTGTGAATATTTGAGAGGATTCTCTGAGGCTTAGCACAGGAATCTCTAATCCGCCTTAAATCAGTTACACCATATTGGCTGACTGGCTCTGGCAGTGCTGTTTACTGTGCCTTGCCAAGACAAAGTGAAAAACTGGAGCTCTGACTGAATAAGGATGCTGGGATGGAAGCAGGAAAATTAGCTTTTCATTCGGGCTCTTTCTGTGGCTGTATAAACACGGGGGCGGACATTTTCCACAGCATGACGGCACAATTTCAGTAAACCTTTTTCTTGAAAATGAAATTGAGAGTTAAGGCACTTTTGGTATCCATCGATACCCATTTTCTCATTCAGTCACCTTATTTAAAAAGAAAAGTTGTGTCTGTAGAAACGGTGTAGTGAAAGGTAAGGCAGAGTTGTTGGATTGGAGAAAAGAAGGGATCTAAAGATTTGAAGTGAGTCATCCTGTCATCTTTTTCCAATATTTTACCCATTTCCACCAGGGTTCAATGGGAAAATTTTCAGTTTCTGAGCAACTGATCAGTTGAAATCTGGTCTTTTTCTGCGTGTTTCAGCATCTCCTCATTACATTCAATCTGCCAGGACTGGGATTGTATCTCAGTATGCAAATATAGATGGAGCTGGTTAGCTGGTTAACTGTAGCCGTAGGGAAACGCACACGGTCAGATGGAACACTTAGACAGGCTGCGACATTCACACCACGATTGATTGGGACTAAGTGTGCCATGAAAACATTCCCTCCACCATTACCTCAGCTGCTGATACAAACAGGTTGTTTCCTGCATTTGTGGTGTGGATGCCAAATCCTTAGCCTGTCATCACTAAATGTGTTGCGCTGCTGTCACATGATTGGCTGATTGAATCATTGCATCAGTGCTTCAGTGACATGTAGCAGAAACACTTTTTTGTTTTTATGGTTTTGGCCTGGGCTGCACAGTGAGGCTGTGGTTAGTACTTTGGCCTTGCAGCAAGAAGATCCCCGGTTCAAATCCCGGCCTGGGCCTGGGATCTTTCTGCATGGAGTTTGCATGTTCTCCCTGTGCATGCGTGGGTTTTCTCCGGGTACTCCGGCTTCCTCCCACAGTCCAAAAACATGCTGAGGTTAATTGGTTACTCTAAATTGTCCGTAGGTGTGAATGTGAGTGTGATTGTGTGTCTGTATATGTAGCCCTGTGACAGACTGGTGACCTGTCCAGGGTGTCCCCTGCCTTCACCAGAGTCAGCTGGGATAGACTCCAGCACCCCCCATGACCCTAGTGAGGATAAAGTGGTGTATAGAGAACGGATGGATGGATGGTTAACAGTGAAGCCTGTTTCAGGGTAGAAAAATGGACGTTTGACATCCTGCATTTCTGCCAAAACTACCAACAAGTTAATGTGTAGTCAACAAGGACAAGAATTGAAATAACTTCAGAATACTGTGGTTCTTTAAAGATCTAATCTCCTGTACCCTGATGAGCCAAAACATTGAGACCAGATTCATGTGCTCTTTGAGAGGTTCTCTACCTCGTACCTTGATATGTTACCAAAGTTTTACACTCGACTGGTCGCTACTTCATTTACAGCTTGCATGTCTTATGAAAACTGGACCCTGTGTTCCTTAACGGTCGTCCTGTGGAAGCTTCTCACTGGGGCAAACGCCTAAAAAGTCCTCAGTCACCTCTTGCAGCTCCCCAAACACATGAACGGTATTAACAGTACACAGTGCAGCTCCTCTAAACTTTTTAAAGATAGTGAACTAATCAAATTCTAACGATACAACAGAGGGTTTGTGGTGCAAAAAAAGTGCTCTTAAAACCACTTTCGGCTCAGAGTTTGACCCTACAAATTGACCCAAATTGCCGCCGAGCCCAGAGCTGCTTTTGGGGATTTGCTCTAAAACAAGACTCTGTTTCCTTCACTCAGAAAGAGATCATCAGCAGCTTGAGACAGCAGGAAGATGCAGATTTAGGCTGCCTGTCGACATGCTGGGTGGATTTCTTCTTAAACCCGTATTCACTGATTTCTGGGGCCACTGGGGCTGATCTGGCTGTAAACACAACCGCTAATATGCTGCCTGTTTGTACATCAGCACACATGGAGCAGCGTAGGCATTTGTTTGGGGTAGTATTTGTGTCCATCTCATCCTTAAAAGTTCAGTTTTGGTGACGTGTCCTTTTTATCACGTGGTCGGTTTGACAGATCTGTCAGAATCTGTCAAACTGACCACGCCTCCCGCCGTCCGGTGGTCTCTGGAGGATGGAGTCCCAGGTATGGGAGAGGATGTAGGCCCCCTCGTCCCGGTTCATGGTGCAGCCCGCCCGCTTCCTGATTTCGATGGCTTCCTTGATCCATCGTTTTTGACAGATTCTGGCAGATCTGTCAAACCGACCACGTGATAAAAAGGACACATCAGCAAACGTCAGATGACGCTCTGAAGAAGACAGCAGAGGCTGTAGAAACATGTCAGCAAGGTAACCAACCTTTTCTGAATTGTCGGTTTAAGTAACACTTACGTATAACATATAACGACAAAATGAACCTAATCCAACTATTAAAAGCAGAGTGATTAGTTTAATGTGCATAAAAACAGTGTGCTTGCATGTATTTCTTATCCTGATGAGATATTCTCATCTAGACCACATGCTGGATGATAAAACTTAGATGTTGCAGTCTCTTCCGTGACATTTTCAACACTTAAATCATTAATATTGTTACCTGCTCTGTGGGACGTGTCATTAAGGACACGCTGAAAGACGAGAACTAATCATTTTGGCAACCATCACAGATTTTTTTAGGGGATTTCTGTCCCGCTCACAAAATGTCAAATGCAAATTTCAGCTCATTTTGCGCCCCATTTAAACTATGGGTGTTATTAATTGTGGATAGCTTAATTAATAAGTAAGTGTGCAAAGTGTTCTCCTAGTTCCAAACTGGGACCATTTTTCTCATACTTCCTGCTTTGTGCTGTTTATGGACGGGAGTCACTGCAGTCATTCATCTTTGTTTTCATGCTGGACACACAGTCACCTTGTCATCTGGAGTTTGATGTTCAGGGACTGCTCCAAAGTCCTGAACAATAACACCAGGATATCAGAATGTCTGAACAAACCCAGCTACTCAGGCATTATTCACACACAGCGTTTCTACCTGTATGCTCACACTTCATCCGCACCTCTTGTATTTTGGGGAAAATCCTGTTAAATTAACTTCCACTCATGCCCACCGTTGGCTGCTCTGTTGGCCCGGAGACCTGCTTCTGGGGGCTTAAATCCGCCACTAAGAGGTTTTCATTTCAAGGAGTCGTCCAGGCCCTGCGTCTTTAAAAACTAATTTCAGAGAAGAACAGAAAACCAATATATAGTATCATATACATGCATATCCCAGCAGCCTTACCACGTACGTGACAGAGAATCCAGACAGAAAATCATAGAGACAAGGTCAAGCAAGGGAAACATGGACAAGACCAAAAATAACCGTATGAGCAGAAAAAAAACATTTAGCAGTTTACTGAGGAGGCATAAAAGAATGTAGCGTATCTCATGGTAATCCAGTCGATAATTGTATTTTACTGTGGATCAAAAATGTCAAAGCTACTGGATCTCTCATTCCCCGGGGATCACAGTCTGATTAATCTCACTTATTTTTGTTGATATTTGCACCACCAACAGCAGCCGTGACAGGATCTTCATTTCGTGATAAAGATCTGTACGTTCCATTTTGCTTTTCTTTTTCTAAATGACAAACAAGAAAACAACTCTCTTCTGACTCACTTTGTCTGATCAAAATTCAGTTAAATTTAATTATATGGTGCCATTTCACAAAATATCTTATCTCATAGCACTTTACACAGCAAGACCTTAAAACCAATCTTAAACAGAGAAACCAACGATGCAAATCAAACAATCCCACCACACCGCAATGACAGAAAAGCACCAAAAAAAAACCTGAAAATACTCACAACTGAGAAGTTATTTCCAAAATCCTCCAATCACATAAATGCTTAAAAAAGAATGGAGTAAATATTTAGTCTGATGTCAGATTTGCTGCCAGTCATTGATCATTCTGGGTGGACAGTTCTGGTTAATGAAACAACTCTGTACAGTCTGATCAACCCAACAGCAGCATTTTGGCCCCAACAAGCATGAGCCATGTCCGACATCAGAAAAGGGGTTTCTGTGCCACAAATTATCCGTAATTTCCTGAAACTCACGACTCGCCCCACTTGACTACAGAACGCATTTGATTCCAGCTCAGCTCAGTCCCCTTTTATTCATACAGCACCGCTAACAATTGAAATGCACTCAAGACGCTTTCCAGAGCCCTGCAGAGCGAGCGCCGAGGCAACGATGGCAAGAAAAAGCTCCCTTTTAAGGGGAAGAAACCTTGAGCAGAACCCAGCTCATGAGAGGGGACCCATCTGCTCGGGGAGAGAAGCAGTGAAAACAGGGATGAGAGGAGGAGGAAAGAGACAGAAAAGCAAGCAGATGAATCCAAAAACTTATCTGCAGCAGGAACACATTAGCATACAGCCAGCATATTCTGTGTACATGACACATACAAGATTACATGATTCATACATGCAGTGCGTGATACATACAAGACTGATAATGGATAAACGGAGACAGCCGCTGTATGCTAAGTATTCATTTTAGAGCAGCTTAGCGGGTACACAGCATGCTCAGGAGGTTATCAGTGAGCCAGAACTGATGTGAAGGATGATGGTTGTTTCCAGCTCGGCTGATGCTGAATGTCTTTAAGTTCTGAGAGACCTTTGGGTACATTCTCTGATAACCACGAAGGTCTCTGCAAAATTACGAGCAGATTCATGCGTTCGGTTCAGCGTACTTGCCGGATATTTCACAGCTGAAAACTTTGACCTGCGTGCTGACAGCGACAGACACACACAGATTTCTGAGAGGCTGACACCATCACTGACACCGAGCGGCACACTGTTCTGGTCATTTTCTTTACTGTTGGCCAATAAAATATTCTTTTCACTGCTTTTATTATTTTCTTATGCAGGAAAGAGTGCAGTGCTGAACTGAATGAGTATTCAGATATAGTGTAGTGATTTTTTTTTGGAACGCAGTTGATTTAAACGTGGAGTGATCGCTTAAGTTGTGTGTTTTTTTAAAAAAAAAACTGCAACAACTTATATTATGGAAGCTAGCAGCACATAAGGCTCTCGTGTCAGAGTGTGTTTGTTCTGCTCAGGACATCCTCGACTGTCAGACGTCTCACTGTGTCCTTCCAGCCCTTCCTTTCTTTCTTTTGGTTGCAGGTTTTGAGTCAGCGTTGCTTTGTTCAGCAGTTTGTACCACTTACTTTGAGAGCTCTTCAAAGTAGGCTATTCCCCTGCAGCTTATAAGAGCCTTTAAAAGAGTTTCAGCTGAATCCATAAAACCTGAATCAAACACACTTTAATTCATACAAACAGGAACAAACGCATTCTTTATTTACACACAGAAACTAATGCGTTTTGAGACTGTCTATACATTTTTAATGACATTAACAGAAAACATTTGAATTGCTGCTAAATCCTTGTGAACATTTGCTGCTTGGTCAGAACTGCATTGTGATTTACAGATAACAATTAGTAATATAATTTTAAAAAGAATAAATTTACGCATTAACTGTTCAGACATGAGGGTTCGTAAACATCTTGTTAAGTCAAGCAATCTTGAAATTATCTTGTTTTGAGTTGAATTTTACAAGAAAACTCAAAATAAGTTTAACCCTGGTGTCGTCCTGCGGGTCAAATTAACCCGTCTTAAAGTTTAAAGATGTGGAAAAAAATAGATTTTCAAAGTGAAACTTCTGGTGTCCACATTTTCAACATTTTTGGGAAACCTTTGAACATTTTTTGATGGAAAATGGAAATGTTAAAGATGTTTCTGAAGAACATTCACAAAAAAATCAACCAAAATCCAGCAAAATTTGCTGGATTTTGGTTGATTTTTTTGTGAATGTTCTTAAAGACAATATTGGAAGTTTTACTGGTAAATATGGAATCACTTCACATTTTTTTAGGATTTTTTGGAAGATTTTTACTCAATTTTTGAAAATATTTACAATAATTTTCTTGCCAAATTTGGCAGATTTTTTTTTTAAAATAAAGCCTTTAAAGGAAACTTTTAAAGAATTATTGGAATTTTCTTCCTGAAGTTTTTGCAAATTTTCAGAAATCTGGGGGATTTTTTTGGCTGTTTTTTTTCCACACAAGGAAACAATATTTTTTGGTGCCTGAAAAATGAAGACAACAGGAGGGTTAAAACATCTCAAATTAGGAGGTTACATGAAAGCAAAAAATCTATTTTTAAGTGAAAACTGCTATTTGTTTCAGCATATCTGGCTTATTTTAAGACACCAAAGCTTGACAATCCTGGTAAAATGTAGCTTAAAATAAGTTTTCCCAGCTAATTTTAAGATCTCAATATTCTAAATATCATATCTTATGTTAAGAACTCTTCCCAAGCCATTTTTCACTTGTTCTATCGGCAGATTTTTTCACTTATTTCAAGGTAAAAGTTCTTTGAAATAAGGTTTTTTTTCTTGTTTTGAGAGGAGCATTTTTTCCAGTGTATAAAATGTGTAGGCCTCTAAGTGGCTGCATTATTGGTTGTACTGAATGGCTAGACTTCAGTCTTTGGTGACTAACTGGACCACCGTTCTGTTACCAGAGTCTTTAGATTTCACTCTAGGAATGATGAATTTTTCCATGACCCGCCCACCAATCAGAACTTCCTGTGACACTGGAGTCTGAACCAAACTAACAGACTTCACCTGGAGTCATGCTTCTTCAAAGCAACCCAGAGAGTTGGACGAACGTCACAATTCAAAGCCGGGAGTCACCGAATAAAAGGGGCGCGTTACAAGATAGTTGATCAGTGGTAAAAGCTGACAAGCACGGCTCATCAGAAAAGCATACGATGGTGTAAGTCAGTTTGTGCCGCTGTGAATAATGAGCTCCATCTGAGGGCGTACAGGTCTGACGGCTCCGTGCTGACGAGCTAAACACCTAAAGCCTGAAGATGAAGGAGCATGTGAGCGAGCGGCGTGCAGCTGGTGATTTGGCCTAATTCACGGAATAGCTGAGGGTGTCTTGGTAAGTTTAATATCCTCTCGCAGGGATTTGTGAAGGCCTCGCAAAGAGAGTAAGACGTTGTCAACATAAAGACTGATTTTAGTTTTGAACACTGGCAGCTTGGATTCCTTTGATGTTACTCATCTGCTGAAAGTACAGAAAATAAAGCAGCCAGGTTTTTTTATGATGATGATGATGATGACTGCAACAAGAGGAGGAGGAGGAGGAGGAGGATCCACCGACACTCTGAAAGCATGTTACCCAAATGTAGGGGGGTTGGTCAGATAAAAATCCTGCTTAGGGCACAGAAAAGGCTTGTAGCGACCCTCTGCCGTGATGCAGAGGCTTTCATCATGTCCTCAGTCTGTCTGTCAGCATCAGTCGCCTCGCTGACATCCTGCTGCTCAGGCTTAGTCAACGGCGGTCTCTGAAGAAGCACGACCAGACCCCTGCTGTTCACACACACTCAGAAACACACAAACACAAGGAGGCGTGCATGTATGGCCTCATCCACACACGGAAATGAGATATGTACACACAGATAGGGGAAAAAACTGTTTATAGACACACAAAATGCACACACACACACACACTTGTCAGTTCATCAGCTTAGCCAGTGACAAGTGGGCCTGCCAGTCTGTTCGTCTCTGTCAGCCTGACAAAGTGTGTGTGTGCAGGACGGAGTGTGTCTGAGTGCTTCTCTGGGGAGCTTACCGAGCACAGCTAATCACTGAGCGGAGCATCCTGGAGCCCTCTGATGTCCTGTGAGATTCCTAACAAACACACACATACATACATGGATGTTAGACACACACACACACACACACACACACACACACACACACAGTCTGCCTGAGGTCACTGGAGACGCAGAAGAAAGACTCTTCTTTGTGTTGTGCTTCAAGCCCCCTTCACTGTTCCTCCTGAGAGAAAACTGTTTAAACACATTCAGACGGTTGAATGAGACAACAGGATTAATTTCATGTCCTACTCTTTAAACTGCTTTTTTGTTCCTCAAAGGAAATGCACACCACAGTGTGGTTTGATGGAAAATGCAGTCTTTGCAGCTTTCATTTTCCATTATGATTCAAATACATGTTCATTTTAACAGCATTTCCTTTGCTTTTTCCTGGTGTACACGAGTTGAACCGACATTTCCTGCAAATACTACAACATGAAAACACATCCATCCGTGATCTATACGCTGCTCAATCCTCATGAGGGTCATGTAGGGGTCCATCCCAGCTGATTCAGGCTACGTTCACACTGCAGGCTAAAGTGACCCAAATCCGATTTTTTTGCCCCTATGCGACCTGTATCTGATCTTTTCATGACAGTCTGAACGACACAGATCAGATTTTTTCAAATGCGAACCAGGCCACTTGGACATGTGGTCCTAATTCTGATACGTATCGGATCTTTTGCCATGCGACTTCAGTCTGAACGACCAGGTCACATTTATCCGACCTATACGTCATTGGTACACGACAAACGTCACTATTCTGCGTTCAAGCAAAACACGTCTTCGGGCTGCTGAAGATGTGTTTTGCCATGAGAGTGTTAAAAAGAGGCGCTCACATATGTCGCCCTTATCATTCTAAAATTCTGAATGAAGTCTGCATCTGTGAAGCCTCTCACATCACCATCCCACCACTCCTGGCTGTGACTCTGCACCCACACAGTTCTCTGGACAGACGTTGCTGCCACTGCCCCACAAAACACCAGGGCCAAAATCCTGGCTCTCTTCCTTCTTGACCTTCTCCTTAAAACCATTAAGTTATAAACATGCTGGCTCTGGCTGGACAACAGCTTTAAAATGTCCAGACATGCTCTGCTGTTAGCGTCCATGTTTACTTCCGTAAACACTGAACACGCTCTCTGCGTGTCGTTGTCGTGTCCTCTTCTGTGCATGTGGGAACCTTTTGGGTCGTGTGAGCCCTGCAGTCTGAACGTAGCCTTAGAGTGAAGGCCGGGGATACCTGGACAGGTAACAGTCTGTCGCAGGGCTACACATAGAGACAAACCACCAAGCACCCTCACATTCACACCTACGGACAGTTTAGAATCACCAATCAACCTCAGGATGTTTCTCACCAGAACGCTGCTCAGGGAGAACATGTAAACTCCACGCAGGACGATCCCAGGCGCCCTACCGGGACACAAACTGGGGATCTTCTAGCCATGAGGCCACGGTGCTAACCACCGATCCACCTTTCAGCCCCAGAGTAAAAACCTTCATAATATAATTTAAGCAAACTTATGCATGTGTCGTCACCATGCAGCTGAATAGGAGGGTCTCAGTGTCTTTAAATAATGCATTGCTGTATTTATATTTGTTTTTGTAATGTTTACTTAAAAAATTCTTTTGAGGTGAAGCAACTGTCACTGGGATTTTGGAATCTGTAACAATGCATCATATTTCATATCAATCCATGATTTTATAGAAAATCTGAATCTTCTGAGCAACAAAAGAGTGAAACTACCTTAAAAATCTGTCTTTATTCATCTTAACCGGTAAAAAATGTCAAAAATCTGAAGCTTTCTAAATGTTTAAATCAAAAGTACTGACATAAGTTGAAGCAGAAATGTTTCAGTCGTCAAACTGAAACTGGTTCTTGCAGCGACCATGTTTGTAGAAGCGTCAGTGTTCACTCATTTCCCTGAAGCGACGTTCAGACGGCACGCAGGTGGATTTGATGGACTCATCAGAGCCTCATTCAACTAAATCAACCTGCAGCCATTGTTCAGATGTTAGACACATGGCTGGCCTTGAAAGAAGAAAAACATTTCGGAAAGTCAAGAGGAGCCGTGTGATTATTTCATTTGGTCCCATTCATGGCTGGCGGGAGTGACGTTGGTGCAGACTCGCTACCAGCTGGACTCAAAGGACTCTAATGAGCATGTTCTGTAGACCCAAAAAGATGGAAAACCATATTGTAGTCCAGCATCCTGTTCTCTTTAAAGTGTTCATAGGTTTGCTGTCAGTCTTTCAGTTCCTGGACCTTCTTCTTCTGCAGAGGTTTAACGGCCTCCAGCTGCTCTATCGGCACCGCCACCATTTAAGCAACATGATGTGTACAAGCAATGTGTTGGGGTTTGAGTTACATTTATATTATTCTCAAATAATGCCAAAAATCTTGGTTTGTGCCATTTCTGCTCGACCTGCAGTCATGAAGAAAATGATCAGACCACCCTTGTTTTCTTTCATTTAATGCCTGGTACCACTAAAGGTTTATTACCTGAAGAATACCATGAACATGACTTTAAATGCAGCTGATTCCATGATACTTTATGTCCTATCTGACATGCTTCACATAGATCTCCAACACAGCCGTGAAACATGGTTCTACCAAACTGTTAGCTGGTCACCAAGCGTCTTTCTCCCCACCAGATGACCGTCACTCATCCTAAAACAGACAGAAAAGAAAACACAGCTGTTTTTGGCAGTGCAATGCCATAGCTCTGGACTAATGCTAAAACCCGGCTGTCCAACAAAAGAAAGCAAAACCAACGGTAAGTCAGAGAGTTAATTTATTTTGGTCAAAGTAGATTTACGGTAACATACAAAAAGGTGAGGGAATGAAATGCATTAAATGGGTGCTACTGAAAAAGAAAAGAAAGAACAAAACATAACCGAAATTGAAGAAAACAAGGGCAGTCTGATCATTTTTTCCATGTCTATGTACAGTCGAGCACTTGGATGTCAAGCTGGGAGGATGTGCAGGTTACCTTTCAGAGGGTAAAACTAAAAATCTGTATTATTGTTAACAAATTTACTGGACCAAATGCAGAACACAGAAATGCTGCAAAGTCTAAGAGCATTCATTCTAAAGCAGGGCAGAGGATCCGGAGATGAACGGCTGCTGCAGGTGAACAGTGGGTATGTGCATCCTGCAGTGTGAGGCGTCTGAAGGCTGGTGAATCTGAGCGTTGAGAGGCTGACTGACCTTTCTCGGAGATGGGGGTGGTGTTCGAGAGTTGAAGACAGAGGTTTGGCAAGAAGAGTGAGCTGGTGAGCAGATGACCTTTGGAGACTTGGACCTGAGGCACAAAGAAGTTTCTGGTAAGACAAAGAAGCATGACGAGGAAGCAGATCCAGCTAAGAACGCTGCAACCAGGAGCAGGCAGAAGAAGCAGGTGAAGAGGGGAATGATGGGGCCATTAGTGGATGAGTTTCAGGTAAAGGAGGGGAAAAAACTGAAGAAACAGAAGGAAACAAAAACAACGACACTCAGTTTGCTTTGTTTTGCTTCTGTTAAGGTGAAAGTGAGGATTGATAACACTGTGCTACTTTATGGAATGAATAAGACAGTAGAATATCTTCATCTGTACGCGATGTTTGTCACTCAAAGAGATCAGACATATATGTGTAGAACACATCATTTACTAAGCAAAAGACCAAATGTAAATTAATATCAAGCTTTTCAATGTGTACAAATATACTAGCAGCCTAATTTTTCCTTTCCTGCTGCAGATAAACCTGAGGATAGCCGCCGTGTAACGAATGATTTCACTGAATGACAAAAATCTGCACTCAGATGAATCCCACTGCTGTCTGTTGCTGAACTGCAAATGAACAAAATCAGAGGAAAGAGTTCTAAACAGCAGGAAGCAACGGACCGAACTTTAGTTCCTGTTGCTGTTCTGTAAAAACCAGGATTATGTTTTTGGTGAGTCATTAATCAGAGCCGTGACAGATGCTGCTCTCATTGCAGAATAGTTTCATTTTTCTGGACTTTTCGGTTCACAAAAGCTGTGAAATTGTCGAAGACTGTGAAAAGTGACTGTGACTTCAGCAGCAAACTGGGGGTTTTGCTCTATGATGCCCCCCCCCCCCCCAACGCTGGTGCTGAAAAAGAAAACTCCCCAAAACCCTTCACACAGCTAGAAGTTTGCTGCCTGTCAGTGTCTGGGTGCCGTCCAGAAGGTGAAACAGAAATGCTGCAAAGTCCAACCTAGATTACAGGCGCAGTTTTTACAGAAAAGGGACCAGGTTGCTTATTTGGACATTAAACTGACAGATTCAGATGTCATCACATTAATGGAAAGGAGTGCATGTCTGGGAGGGCCTTTAAATTCAGATTAGATTCTACTACTGACAGGTCTTAAAGCTACTAGCTTCACACTAACTCAGCCTGTCTGACCTGTAGAAAACACCCTTATAAAGACAATGCAGCTGAGTCTTGGATATTGAACAAAAATACAGTCTGGTGAAAATGCACACTGTCCATCCCAGGTCTTACTGTGTAACTAAGCCTATAGCATGGCATGATGTCAGCTTAGTTACACAACCTTGTAAGTATAGACAGGACTGTATATGTACAACCTGCAACCACCGATCCAGTTTTAAGCCTCTCTGCTCCTCTGTGGAATTCTGTCCACAGCATTGACATTTATAGGCATCACAAAAAAAAACATGCATCTGTGGGCAGGACAGGCAACATCATGGGAAATAATCCGAGCACCATGACACTGGAAGGCAAAAAGTGCATTCTGGACACATGCTCACCCTTACACACAGATACATTCTGATACACACATGCATTCACACATTTACATACATGTGCTCATATGTGTACTCACGCATGCACAGCAACATGCATACAAGCGCAAATGCAGTATTCAATTCTGTCTTAAACACCTTCTTACAGTTTTCCATTTTTCTATCGGTGGACTTTGCAGCGCTCATTCCGTTTACCTTTAGATTGTGCTAAAAGTGAACAGCATTACGACGACACAACAGGCTGACAGGTGTGTTTAACACATCTCACATTCAATACATCATCAGAGCCTGTAACTGCTATTTATAGACTGCTTCAGGCTCGCACCGTGCACAGCTGGACGTCTATTAAATTGTTGTAAATCACACTTCCGCTTACTGCTCATGCAAACCGCTCAGCACTCACCTACCACATACGATAACACACCCTTCACCTCACTGTGTCTTATGCATGTTGCACACAGCAGTACTGGAATGAGGAGGCTGAGCCACTCAAATCTGCAGAGACTCGTTTTTTTACGTATAGAAAATACCACAAATTGTTTCCTACTGAGGCGCTAATGTAAGCAGGATGGGCTGCAGCTATGTGACATCTTCAGCAGCCTATAGGTGAATCTTGAGCTCCAACCAAATGCAGCTCCACAGCATTCTGTTCTCCACACTCCAGTCAGATGAAAACACACCCACCCTGATCCTTAAGCCCTCGCAAAAAACTCTGAGCCATCAAAACAGGCTCTCTGCTGGAGTATAATAGCCCCCTCTCTTCTGCCCATTTTACAGTACTTCCTCTGTCCATCTCTGCTGTGGCGTGGGGGATTCAGAGGCAGAGATTAGAGACCCCCCTCTGGCTCCACAGATGGACGCTGCCATCCCCCTGCCATTAGATTCCTCTCAGATCACACACACTACTCTTTCTGTCCATACGGAAGAGCTGCAAAGTACTCTGAGGTGGTTAGAGGCAGGGCGGCATTACAGAGAAAATACCTGTTTGTGAATACACATTATTATACCTTGACAAAATACACTTTCTATGCTCTGCCTTGTTTGCTACTTCAGCGTCTTTTTTTTTTAAATATTAGCATTGATAGACTCCTTCAAAACCCTTAAATGTCTAACCTGAAACAAACATTTAAGTGTATATTTTAAGTATGACTAATAATAAAAAAAATAAAGTTTTGGAATTTTTGCTCTGTCTTACTTGAACAATAAATTTAAAAGAAAAACTGCTGTGCAAGCCAACATGTGCAATCTTACTCCTGCACACTATTTACACCCCCTGTCAAAAGTATTGAGACACTTTCTCATGCAAATAAATTAGAACCTATCTCAAAACATTTGACAGTGGGTGTAACATGTACAATAAAAGCTCCTCTTTTGCTGCTGCTATATTTATTCCTTACATTTTTTTTTGTTCCCATAAAGCTTACTTTGAGAAAAGCATAAAGAAATGCAATGCAAAATAGCAATAAATGCAAAAAAGAAAAAAATCTAATAAATAAACGTACAGACTGCAGTAAAAAAAAAAACTCAGACTAAAAGCAGGAAACAAAAGATAAAGGAATGGTCCTTTTTAATCCATTATTTTCTGGTTTGGTTGTCTAAATTTGAACAAATGACAGCGTTAACTCAATAAAAATATGGACAAAATATCTCATGAAATGGGCTTTCTGCCTTGTTCTGGTGACATAATTTGCAACCAGACCTCTAGTGACTGAGGGCCAAACACACTCCTCCTCCCATGGCCCAGTCACTGCAGTCCAGACTGATAAAAGCATACCGTATATGTGATGTAGAAACAGCGTCTGTCTCGCTGTAACATTCCATTAATTTTACTGCATAACGACCTATTAGGCTGGTTTAAATAGACCTGGGCACTAGAGCGACGCGTACTGATGAAAGAGACACTGCATCAATAGCAATGAGGACACTGCTGGATTGATAAAATGCCCCATGGTTTCACTTAGACCCATATATATATATATATATATATATATATATATATATATATATATATATATATATATATACATATATACACCCCCTGTCAAACGTTTTAGGACACTGTCTCATTCAAATAAAGTAGAACCTGTCCTACAACTTTTGACAGGGGGTGTATTTCATCACATGGATGTGATCAGGGCAGGACTCTGATCATACATGTAAAGTTTCAGGCAGATTGGAGCATGTTCAGGGCATTTACACAGCATTTGAAATTTCATGGAGAAGGATCAAAATTCCAGAGGCCGCCACGGACACGCCCTTTGACTTTGGAAAAAGATTTTAATAACTTTGGATCATTAAGGCCTCCTGTATGTACTGGCCCAATTTGAGGTGAATTGGAGTTTCCCCCTAGGAGGAGTTCGCTCTAGAAAAAAATGAAAAATCGGCAAAATCTGACATTCAAGGCAAAATAGCTCACTTCCTGTTGGGTTTGGAATGTGGCTGTCACTGACTTTTTTGTTCAGCCTGATGTGCTGCATATGTGTACCAAATTTGGTAGATACACCCCCTGTCAAAAGTTGTAGGACAGGTTCTACTTTATTTGAATGAGAAAGTGTCCTAAAACTTTTGACAGGGGGTGAAGATGCATTAGATGCAAACTCCCATGTAGACTCATAATGTGGACACAAAGATCTGCAGCACCAACTGTGAAGACCTCAAAGTTTTGCTTCAAGTCTGAATGTAAAAAAATGTGCATTCAGCAAAAGATTCACTGTGAAACTGCGGTGTTTGGATGTAGTTTCTGCTCTTAATTCTGCTATTGAAACTAAACTTTGATAAAACAATGACTTAACATAAACGGACAGAAAACCACACAGTAGGAAACCTTGGTAGACTTCATCCTTCTCTTCTGTACTGAAGAAGCGCTGAAACCTCATCATAAACTTCCGAACTAAACTTTACAGCAAACACTGGCCAATAAAAGTTCCCAATAGAGTATTGTGAAATTGCTGTTAATTACTGTAAATAGAACTACAATATACCACCAGATCGCTTTGACAAGTTTCTGTTGGATATAAATTACAGCAATTTATGGTTTCCTTTCAAATGCAAAACAATGAAACTATGCCCACATTATCTGTTTTCTACTCAAAGTACAGAAGTTACCTAGCAACTGCAGTCGGCAGTAAATATCTTAATGTGCTGCTGTAAAATGTTTTTAGAGGTTTTTTTTTTTCCACAGACTTGCTGTTAGTCCAGAATCAATCAACACCACCGTAGATTCTTTTCACTTAATAAAACCAAAGTCAGAGTTTCAACAAAAGACCATTTTCTTTCCAGCTCAGTACAGTTTTACAGTTTCTAACCTTCAGAGTTTTCCTTCTTCAGAGCAATTCTTCATAAGGATGTGCTGTCTTCATGTCTGTTTGAATGATTAAAGATTGAGGTTTGTAAATGCCATCTGACAACGTTCAGGCCATTAAATCAGTGATAAACTAATTTCCTCATTTCTAGTCCTTTAGTGAGACTTTTACTGCTTTAACGCTGATGTGTTTGGAGGCTGAATATTTTCTGAATCAGGTTCACTGCAGGTAAAAAAGCAGCGTGGTGAAATGCTGGTAAGTTTCACATGATGAGTCAAACCTCATGCAGCTTTACGCTCATGGCTGCACCGTTGTACGCGGTGATAGACGAGAAAAAGAAATAAAGAAAACTAATTAGAGTTGTGTGTCCATAAAAGCAACACAAAACAACAGGCACAGCTTTGACTAAGCACTACTAGATGTCCCATTAATTGGTTCCACAACTGGAAATCCAGTTTCACACCCCAGATCCCAACTGCTGTTCAGAGTGCAGCAACTCTAACAAACTTGGTTTATTTGAGCTAACTGCACTAATGTAGGAGCTCATGCCGGATCTCAAATATATCAGTTTGAAAAGCCTCACAGAACGATTACCCAGTCGGACCCAGTCACACACGTGGAAACTGTTTTCACTGAAGGAGAAACGGTACATGTGTGTGATTGCTACAAGCTGCTGCAAACTGGAGCCTCTAAATCAAGACAGAAATCTGCTCTTAATTCTATTCACATGTATGAGAAGGATTCAGACAATATCTCTGACCTAGGATCGAGCTCAGAACCTCTTGCACCTGAAGGTCAAAGCTCAGTAGAAGACGTGTTGTCTGCTGAGTCACATGGACGACTGCTTTATTTTGTTGAAATAAAGCTCTTCAGCATTTTGGTGTAGTTGCTCAGAGCTGGAGTCGTACAGGAGTATGAACGGCTACTCTTCGGTAAGTGGACCGGTGCTTAGTTTGGGTTGTCTCATGGAATATTTGTCTTTTATGTTTGAGCAGTAGCTTGAATTTTGAAAAGATGCCAACTCACTCTCCACAAAGAATGTTCTTATAGAATTAAGCTTCATTGTCGGTTACATTTTGAGGATTTTTTTTTTTTTTTTTTTTTTTACATATAATAGGATATTTTTCAGCATATTTGTTGCTGGATATACTTGGATGGGAGGTATCTGAACTGCCATCATCAGGTCTCTCCACAGATGTTCTGGGGTTTTACTGGTTCACTTAAAGACAGTCAGAGACTTGATCTGAAGCTGCTCCAGGGCTGTCTTGGTTTTGTGCTTCAGGTAACTGTGGTGCTGGAGAGTAATTTCAGGCTCCAGTCTCAGATCACAGCACTCTGGAGCAGGTTTTCAAGGACCTTTAATCCAGACCAGTCTATCTGTCCCCGCTGCTGAGAAGGGTTGGCTCTCTGGGTGTGCATGATGCTGCCTCCACCATGCTTCACTGTAGGATTGCTATTAGCAGCTTGATTAGCTGTAGCTTGTCTTCACCAGATAGTGTGTCTCATCGGACAGGATTTCAACGGCAAGAATGATGGAGTGCTGCTGACATCCTTAAAGCAGGGTCTCAATCTCTGTAGACAACACAGTCTCCACAAAATTACCGACATATACCGGGCTTTGCAAAAGTTCTGTTACACTCGGTTTCAAGATCTTTAGAGACGTTTACATGTCGGAGTGAAAAATTCCATTAAACAAACTGAAAGTTCTACCTTATAGGCAGGTGTCCTTAATACAGTTTTTTTTCTCCGGTGAAGTTGTAGCAAGATGGAAGTCAAAAGAGTTGAGATATCTGCTCTCCTTCGTGCTGACCATCAGCCGGATGACCGTCCACAGAGAGGCTAAAGAATGGTGAAGATCTTTCAGGTCTTCACCATTCTTGAAAGATCACTGAAAGATCTTCACCATTCTTGAGCCTCTCCGCGACTCTGTGGACGGTCATCCGGCTGATGTTCAGCTGCTTGGCTCTGTCAGACTTGTTGTGGTCAGCATGAAGGAGAGCAGATATCTCAACTCTTTTGACTTCCATCGTGATACAACTTCACTGGAGAAAAAATTGTATTAATGACACCTGCCTATAAGGTAGAACTTTCAGTTTGTTGAATGGAATTTTTCACTCCGACATGTAAACGTCTCTAAAGATCATGAAACCGTGTAACAGAACTTTTGCAAAGCCCGGTACAGCTTAACTTCACACTCAATTATGTTTTTAGGGATCACAAATAGAGTTCTAATCAATACATCTTTCCCCTTTATTTTACTGCTTCACTTTCACTCCTTGTCACCCTGGTAACCCAGAAAATGGAGGAGACCCTTCAAAAATGTCGTCAGAGAGTTGCATTTTAACCCAAACCGTGACATTTTTCTAACTCTAACCAAACATTAATAGGAGCAAACCTTCATCAAGCCTCTAACATGTGAAAGTGTCTGCCAAAGTGTGATATTTTCCTTTCTCTAAACACAACCAGACAGTGAGTGAAAACCACAGAAACTAAAACTTATTCTGAGACTGATGGTCTCTTCATCAGAGGACAAGTGTCCATTTGCTGCTCTGTATCTCCAACATGGAGCTTTTGTTGCCCTTTTAAAACTGTCT